>NC_060213.1:54307500-54628333 GCF_021130785.1 Homalodisca vitripennis | reverse complement strand
CTCTTGTTTAATGTCCAAACTTGAAAAAGTTTACTCATAACACTACTAAACTACACGTAATAAACTGTTAGAAAAGTTTTAGTCACTCCACTAGAAACTGCAGGCAGTATTTTAAAATATAGGCAATTTCGTAATAATACCAAAATAAAAAAAGGCTTAACAATAAACTGTAATAACTTTACAGTATGTATACGAATGAAGCTCCAGAGAGTAATTATTTATTAATTTATTTTGTAGGGAGATAGCATTTAGTAACTTGTATCTTTCATGTATAGTCTACTAAAACCGTCCATATTTTTATTTTTAAGTTTTTATTTTGGCCTTGGAATATCCATATTTTCTGTCTCTAACAATTTTGCCAAAACTGTGGTCACACATTTCTTTAAACTTCTAAAATATTATTCCAACCAGCAGTCCTACTAGCCACGTTATTAGGACTAAGTATTTTTCTTTTTTACATTTTCCGTTTACAGAATTTCGAAATCTAAAGATATATAATTCCTACTGCTGTTGAATTTCAAAAGCTTGAAAGTTTATATTTAAAGTGGTGTATATGCTTCAATTATATAAATATACAAGAAATTGAGTATTTATGTCATCACATGCAATAAATCACTGGTAAAAGTAAGTCAACAAATGGATATCGATATATAATAAAACCACTGATTAGCAATTGATGTGACTAGATTATTTCCAAAATTAAAATGTATAAATAAAAGTCCAAAAATACTTACGGATAATACAATTAGTAACCTAACATTGCATCACTGTGGTCGTTAAGATGTGAAGATCATTAACATGAAACGGACACCGTGAACATTCAGACATTGTATTCGTAATCACAAAGGTATGTTACGTGTGTGTTGTTTATTCGAGTACAAACTACAGAGTCACAACATGTAATAATATTTAATTTTTTAGTTTTACACTTTCAGATAATCGGTACAGTATATCTGAAGTTTGTTGACTAGAGAGATGCGGTACAATACACAATACTCGTATATTGTGTACAAAAGTATTTCTCAATGGTAAACGCTACAAATTAATTTCAGTTATAACTAACCATCAAGCATATTTTAAAAGTGTATATAAAGCGAAACAAACCTTAAAATCAAATATATTAAGGTATAATTAATCTGAGTTATGAAACGCGCCTGCAGGTGAACGACGCAAACTACTTGCAGCTGCACGCGGCAATGGATGTCCAACTGCTGGTTGAGACTGTACTCCTGGACTCTATGCCACTGGACTTACTGAGACTGCTGTATTTTAATAATATTTCAGAACTGGACTCAGTGATACCTGGACTTTATGAAACTGTGTTATATTTTAAATTAATATTAAAGACCTGGACTTTGTGAAAACTGGACTTTATGAAACAAGCACTTTATTTAATGTAGTTTTTTGCTGGAAATTCAGAGCTGGACTTAATGAAAACTGGACTCAATGCAACCCTCCCTTCTTTAACACTTAGGGTGCCCAGCTGATCATCTAGTCCCTGCAAGACTTTCAAAGTTTCATTTAAATCATGTACCAGTAAGCTGTGTTCTTCACTACTGTACATTCCATCAACTTCTGGGAAAACAATCTTTCCAAATTCACTCGAATACGAGGAGCTGCCGATAAATCGGGCAGGCACCCTGTACCCATCAGCAATCAGATCACATCTGTCTTGCTTCGGTATTTCACCCTCATCTTTCAGGGTGATCGCACTTACATTCAGGTTCGCATCACGCCCAAAACAATTTAATATAACTCGTGTTTCTTTTGATGTGGTGTAGAGCCAGCGGGTAGGTGTTCTAATTAGAACGGGGGACTGTAAGCCAGATATCAACTTTCTACTACATAACGTTACGTGCTCTTTCATTAATAAATCTACTACACAGTTGGGTCGTTTGTAGACGCTTAATAAGGCGTCTGACAACGGACACACCGTGAGTTTGCCAAATTTACATTCCCTTGCAAAGATTTCTGGTGAATAAACGGAATAAGTCTGCCTGTCTTTACTAATCACAAGTTTTTGATCTGTCACTTCCCATTTCACCCAATTTGCGAGTGAAGGGTCGTAAACGGGATAAACTATCACATTGAAAGTTTCAAACAACTGATTATCATTTTTCAGGGGTAGCTTAATTAATACCCTCAATTGAGAATTCGTTACATATGATTGGATTGGGGCAAATTTGTAAAAAATATGCAAATTCTCTAATTTTACATCTAAAAACAATTTTACTGGGGGTGGTATTACGTTTTCCACGGAAGTCAGGACCTTCAAGAACTGATGGGGAGGCAACAGGTTACTGGTTATTTTTCCGGCAGCTAGATCCTCAATGGCCAAGTGAAGCCTGGCCATCCTCTGGACAGCTAGATTAATAGCATCTTTAACCTCCGAAAGGGCTGAGTTCAACTTCAAGTATTGAAAAAGGGTTCTCAACTGGTTGGCATATATAAGTTCTCTGATATAATTACGGGCCATAGTTATGTGCATCACCTCGTGATATTCTTTTATGATAGAGATAATTTTGTTTATTGCTCTAGAATGGTTGGAAATTTCCGATTGCATATTGCCTAAAACGGTTATTTGGTCTTTAGTGTTATGGGAAAGGTCATCACTTAGATTTTCTATTTCATTTATCCTACTATTGGTTAATTCCAGGTCACTATCCGTTGCAGTACCAAACAGAAATTTTATTACCTGGCCTCCCACATCGATAAAGCCTCGTTTTTGCCGAGTACTAGATACTAAGGTAGTCAAGTCACTGGTTTGGCCGACATAGTCTGCTACCAGCTGCTGCAAACCTACATACTCGTACCTGAATCCTGCTTCTAATCCTCATACCGGAGAGTGCATGCTTACATTCTTCGCTAAGAGGTCCTGAAAGAACTCATCGTACTGACCTTTTACATTGAATAGCAATATACTTAGGTTCTGGTTTTCCTCTTCTACTTCCGTCAAGTTGAACTGCATCACTATGGTCCAATGGCTGTCGGTGAGGAGCACATCTCCCTCCTTTTCGAAGACGACACCTCGGTGAAAACCCCAGGCGACTCCAAGCGTAAATAACATGCCAATTAGGCCTATAACAGAGGCAATGGTATTTTATACAGCAAAAATAAAGTTGACATCTCGCCTAATCCCGGGCTACGTAGCGACTAAACTACCGCTTATCTATAAAAATAGATTTATGAGTCTAACAAAATCTCCCCACCTTCCGGGTACGCGCGTATTTCTCTTTGGGCGTTGCAACCTATCGGAGGGTCCGGCGACTGCTACTGGGTTCCCCGGAACACCTGCTCGATCTTCTACCTCATCACTGTAATCTTCCACCCTATCACTCGCATCTTGAGGCCCAGGGCCACGTGGATACACTGCCTGTTGGGGAGGCACGGGAGCTCTCCTCATGCAGGGCTTGATCCTGTTTACATGGACAGTCACCTCTCTTTTACGGATTTTCAATACAACGTTCAACGGGGACAGTACTTTAACTATTTTGTACGGCCCGTTCCACAATTTAAATAACTTCTTAACTCGGTGCCGACCTACACTAGGCACGTGTAGAAAGACCATCTGCCCTTCTTCATATTTCAATTCTCCCAGCCTTCTTATTGTATTGCTTCTCATAACGGCCGCGAGCTGCTATTTTCCGTTTCTCAGCGATTTCAAACGTCTCCCTGAGCTTACTTCGCAGGGTTTCTACATGATCATTGTAAAGATCATCGCTCTCGGTGATGGTCAGATCCGCCTCCATGGGCATTTCCATCTTCCGGCCAAAAACCATTTCAAATGGAGAAAACCCTGTCGACTCATGACTCTGGGAGTTGTACGCCATCGTGACGTAGGGAAGGTACTCGTCCCAATCGGTCTGATGTCGATTCACAAAATGGCTCAGCATGCGCGCAATAGTCGAATGCACTCTCTCTAAACGGCCATTCGACTGAGGGTGGAATCCTGTAGTTTGTATCTTACGGACATGTAAGAACTTACAGAGCTGACTAATTAGGTCAGAGGTAATGTTCGCACTCTGGTCGGTAATAAGAGCCTTTGGTACGCCAAACTTTGTTATTACACGCTGTACGAGTGCTCGCGCGACACTTTTCTGCTGTTTGATCGGGCAACGGGATGAATTCGCAATACCGCGAGAAATGGTCCATTACACTTAAAATGTAAACGTGACGAGACTCACTGAGAGGTAGTGGTCCCACTAGGTCAGCCGCAATCACTTCAAAGGGCTCTCGGGGTTCGTTGAAGATTTTCCCTAGAGGCGCTTTAGCTTGTCCACAATTAGTCCGCTGATTACAGCTACGACACGTCCTAACGTAGTCTAGCACGTCTTTGTCCATCTTTTTCCACCAAAATTTCTGTTGTACCCGTTCCAATGTTTTTGCTACTCCGGCATGTCCGGCAGTAGGCAAGTCATGATTCAACCGAATAACTTCCGGTACTAGAGATGCCGGTACTACAATCTTTTGCTTACCCGAACTCAGACGGTACAAGATTTTTTCGGGACTCATGCGAAAACTCTTGGCCTGTCGTAAGCCTTGCACTACAGGGTCTTCTCGCTGTCGCGTCCTTAGTACTTCAAGGTCGACTATGGGGAGCACATCCTTCCTCATCGCGTGTACCGATCGGCTAAGCCCATCTGCGTTACTGTGCATTTTCCCGGCTTTGTGTTCCACGGTGAAATCAAACTCTGCTAGCCTTAACGACCACCTCATCAATCTACTGCTAGGATCTTTAAGGGAAAGCATTCACTTTAGAGCAGCATGATCGGTAATGACCTTAAAAGGGCGGCCTAATAGGTAGCATCTGAAATACTTGGTACTCCAGACCAAGCTAAGCAATTCACGCTCAGTGGTCGAGTAATTCTTTTCAGCCGGAAACAACGTCCTAGAACAATAGGCTACAGAGTATTCTTCTCCATCTATCTCCTGCGATAGGACGGCTCCCAAGGCAAACATACTCGCATCCGTGGCCAATACGAAAGGTTTACTAAAGTCCGGGTACACTAGCACGGGTGCCGAGGTCAGGTTTTTGTTTCAACCGATCGATGGCCTCCTGACATTCGGGTGCCCATGCAAATACGCGTCCCTGTTTTGTCAATTCAAAAAGTGGTTGAGCGATCGTGGCGTATCCATCGATAAAACGGCGATAATAACCAGACAGGCCGAGGAATGACCTTACGTCCGTTACGGTCTTTGGCACAGGGAAATCGCGCACGGCTTTAACCTTACCCGGGTCTGGTCCTACCCCTCTCTTTGTTATAACATGGCCAAGGTAGTTCACCTCGTCAACCATAAAATTGCATTTACTTAACTGAACTGTCAGATTTACTCCTTCTAATTTGGAAAATACTTCTTTTATTGCTTCCAGGTGAGAAGGCAGGTCCTTTGAGAATAAAACTATATCATCCAAATAGACCAGGCATTTGTCACCCTTCAGCCCCATCAAAACCGAGTCCATTAATCTTTGAAAGGTGGCGGGGGCGGTGCTTAATCCGAACGGCATGCGCTGGTACTTATAGTGCCCTCCCGGCACATTGAAGGCGGTCTTGGGCCTACTTTCTTTGTCAACTTGTATCTGATGGTACCCCGACCAAAGGTCTAAAGTGGTGAAAACTGTGCAACCACCCAACGAATCCAAAGTCTCCGTGATATTAGAGAGAGGGTACACGTCTGGGGTAGTTACGGCGTTTAACCCCCGGTAGTCAACACAAAACCTGATCTTAGGGGTACCGTATGGGGAATTTTTAGGCACTAGTACCACTGGCGAGGCCCACGCACTTTGGCTAGGGACAATGATGCCCTTATCCAGCTGGTCTCGGATAAGATCATCGAGCACGGCCTTCTGATGGTGTGGCACGCGGTAGGCTTTCTTATAAATGGGTGCCGCGTCCCCAGTTCGGATAACATGTTCGACAGCAGACGTACAACCAAGGGGTTGGTTGTCCCTGAAAGCCAAAACATGTCCATACTCCATGAGAGTGGATTTCACCAGAGCCCGTTCTTTTGGTGGGAGATGAGTCAGCTTCGCATCTATGCACGTCTCAAACTCTGCCTCATCCCACCGTTCAACCCTTCTGACCCTTGCCTCCGCTACTTTATGACTGAATAGTACCTTGTCTTTAATAATTCGTGCTAAATTTAGCTTCCCCTCCTCATTTAAGTGTAGTCCGTGCCTCGTATACCAACGTCGGTTCATTTCCCCTTTTAGATCCAAGAAATTAATTTTCCCTCGACTTTGTTTCGTTAAATTTTGGACGATGGCTTTGAGGAGGCCATTCGCGTCACTCAGTTCAGTCTTAAGATCCTTATCATAGCGATCAAATATGGAGAGCACTTTGACAGTCGCTTCCCATTTCGTCGGCAAAGCTACAAAAGCCTGCTGCAAGGTCAAAGGATAAGGCTTTGACTTATCTACATCGTTTGTCCCACCTATTACAACTACCGTGTCATTGGCAGTCAATTTGTTGAGCAAATTGCCTAGTCTTGATGTTACGTGTTTCAATTTACCGTTAGGCAGGAAGAAAACTTCAACATCAACATTCCGCGGCAGTCTCTCTGATATAATACTCTGCAGGCCCCTACCATGGCTGTCGGCTAAAATTACCAATTTACACCGAGCAGACTGTTGATCCTCCTCGGGGGCAATATCGCTAACAAGAGTCCCTAATTTTTGATTTTTCGCCAACGTGACTTCCTCAACACTCACATTCACGGTTTTGACCTAACAACAATTTTGTTTTATTTTTGTTAAAGTCCGGGCTATGTAGACGCCATGCATTACAAATTCACCGGGCTCAATCATTACTTCTGCGCCTTCTAACTCGTCTGGTTTTGTGGTGAAACGACTAGTTTTTACACGAATGATCTTTTCACAACGTGGTGGGATTTTGACCTCGTTGCAACAGTACACATTGCGCTGTGTCTTTGGCTCCGTACTTCTCTCATCACTGCGATTAGGGTCTGGCACGGTTTCTCCCTTTCTTAAACGGTTCAGCCAAATGTCCTTGCCCAGCAACCTGAGCACGCCGCGTCCTACGCTAATCTCTCCATTTCCCTGACCCAAGATATCGCAGCCTAGCACCGCTAAATACCCCTTTGGAAGATTCCCTACGACAAAATCTCCTGGTACTTGAACTCCCGGTTTTAGGTTCAAGGTTACTCGCTGGCGTCCATATGTTTTAAGTACTTTTCCTGAAATTCCTCTTAATACCACGTCTGATTTTAAAAGGTCAGAGGAGGAGGCTCCCCGCTTCAATAGGGACACCTGCGCTCCTGTATCAATTAAAACTTTACCCTCCGCGTTTTCAATCTGGCCAATTGCCACTAACTCATCAACAAGTTCACGAACTATGGGCACTGTCCTTATCTCCTTTCGAGCTGTAACATCTTTCTTTGTATTGGACCTGATCGTTAATGTCGTCTTCTGAGGTTGCTTGGAAGCATGATCCTCTACTTGCGGGGTGTCATGGCGGCGTTTCCACTCACCCCGGCCTCGTTTCCCGAACGAGGGCCATTTGTGTTCAGCCTAACACGACAATCTCGCTGTATATGGCCTACTTTGTTGCAACGCCAGCATACTAGCTTATCAGAGAAAGATTTTTTACTGTTTTTACATTCCCTAGACATATGCCCTTTTTCATGGCAGTTGTAACACATTACGTCAGCCTGCCGAGCTGTTTGGAATATTTTCCTATCCGGTTGAGGGTGTGCAGCGTCACGCGTTGGCCTACGTCTTACGGGTGTATAAGCTAGGTCCGGCTCCATCACGTCATGGTCCCTATGCACATTGCGCTGTTCCACTGACCGGAAGCGTCCCGCTTCTGCCTTGCGACCTAGTTTCCGCAGCTGTTCGATCGATGTAACATCAAATAGCGCTAGCCTATCTCGAAGTTGGGGATTCAGATTATGGTACATTTGCCGCAGCCTAGCTTCTTCGGGCACGTTGGTAGCTAGTCGCCCGTACAAACCCTCCATCGCCGCGATGAAGAGGTCGATTGACTCGGTCTCTCCTTGTATTCTGTTAAAAATCTCCTGCTGTAACCGGATGTCATGGTCGGGTGGCTGGAAGACTACTTCCAGATCCTGACACAGCTGTTCCCAGGTATTTATCCGGCCTATTGTGGATCGATACCACACTAGGGCTGGTCCCGAGAATAGGTCTACAGCAGACTCAAAACGTTCGGTAGGGGTCACGCCTCTAGCTCTTCGGAGTTCTTCAACGCGTTGGAGGAACGCCCCTACGCTTTGTGATCTACCGTCAAACATCAACCCCCATTTCTAGACGGGCACGGCTCGTGTGCGATGGTCATGTGGCACCGGTGGTACGGCGCTTGAACTGACCGGCTGTGTGCTTTGGTCAGCCGGGCTTGGTGTCGAATCCCCTACATTGGCTTGACTCGCCGCCACGGGCGCGGTTGCACGGAGCGGTTGCGTTTTGTTGGTTATAGGCTCACTAACTACGATCTCCTTACCATCCTCACTCCCCATTTCTACTGCGCCCCTTTGTTCACTAGCCGCATCACAAAGGCGTTTAGCCTCAGTCAACAACTTTCGCTGGCGTCCCTCGTCCGCCTCGGTTACTACTTGGATACGTTGAATCCTGAGGTAGTTGTGCCATAACCGGGCCTGAAGCCGCTGGCCTTCCGTATCCGTATATTCTCCCTCGTATTCGTCAATGGATGCCGATAACCGATTTAGCTTATCCTCACAGGCCTCTAATTCCCCTTCTACGTCCAAAGATGCCAAAACAGCCGGGTCTACAGGCATGTTGGCCTTGACACATTTGGTCAGCCGTTTCCGTAGGTCCTCTGCGCTACCGGTCGTAAGTTGCCCGCGGATTTTTAATTCATATTGGTTTTCCTCTTTGATCAGAAAGTAGGGATTCATATTGATGGCCGATACTAAATTCCAAAGCGAAAAAGAACAAATCATCCACTAAACTGACCAATCAATGTGAAATATTTTTTCAAATTTTCAAAACTAGGTATATTTTCTATGTTTTCACCAATCAAATTAAAATATGAATTTATAAGTCCCAAATAATTATCACTGCGTTCCTTGGGAGTTCACACACCTAAATCTGGACGTTGTCGGATTTCAAAAAGAAAAGGTTAGAATCAAAATTATCAAAGTCCCATTGTGACAAAAATCTAATTTAAAAACCACATCTTTAAATTCCAAAAGATCACAAGTCATTTGCAGTGTTCATTAAATATTTAAGAAAATCCCCACTTCCCCGAAATTCAGCTAACTACCTAGGTGAGTTGTTTTAAGTGAGATCAATTTTTGTCGTTATAAAAGAATTTCCCTTTTTTTAAATTCAAAAGTCAAAACAAAAAAAACTATTTATCATAGTACTTAATTCCTAAGGAGATCGAGTGATCTGGGCCCTTTGACCTGATAGCAAGAATAAGCCATTGAAACCGAGTCTTTTATTTTAAAAGGAGTGTTACAGTATTTATTTATTTCAAATTAATCTTTTTTTTTGTTAATCAATAAATTCAAATTAATGGCTTATTTCCACTAACGCCCAGGCATAATCCAACTCACTCATAGACCTCCTCCTTAATTTATGTGTATCGTTAATTCCATATGCAATTAAGACTAGGTTAATTTAAAAGCTTTTTTATTTATTAGGTTAGTGTGATAATATATTCTACAAACACTTATTTTTCAATAAACTTATATTTTCAAACAACTGTCCCACTATTTATCACAATCACCATTACAATGCAGAGCTTTTAGGTTGGCAGCCCCTAAACAGTTATTTTTATTTATCACCAGTGGCATCACTGGCCATCAATGTTTACAGATTCGAACAATCTCGTGTGTAGCAGCACAGCAGCTCTAAGCGTCACTTTCATTCAACAACAACGGACATCTTGAAAAGTAACTCTGGTAATAATGAATACAAGTTAATATGCCACCTCAAACAATGTAGATTTCGAATTAATATTTCCCCCGACCTACAAAAATAATTGTAATACCATTATAGTTTTCCCTTTCTCTCTCTCTAACAAAACTCTTACATCAATTAATTAACACTTTATCTCTTCAGTAATATTCATTCATAAATCACCAGTCACACGCCATTATGGCGGGTACCTTACAATAACACTGTAGAGGGGGGGGGTCGGAACTCTTAGCGTGGTTAATGGCCGCCAGTAATTTCTATTACAATTATTTCAATTACTTCAAAACTATCTAATAAATTGAAAAACTACCTCTTTTCTCTACGGGACACAAAAATGTTTGTAAGATGAAATTGCAGTTAATTAAAATATTTTCTTCAAAAGTGTTAGATTTGAATTTCGGAAAAATTTAATTAAGAAGATTAATGCTGAATTTATTCAATCACTTACCTCGCATCTTGGTGACGTTCTTGCAGTCAGTACCAAGTTGTGACCTGACACCAGTTGTGGTAGGTTGCCTTCGTTTGCCCAGTGGGAGGCGAAAGATCTTCTCTTGGGTTCGTGGCGAGGAAGGTTGTATAAACTTTTCAAAATAAAACAACGGAGTCGAACTAATATATGATTTATTAAAATTAGCACACTTTTTGGATTAGATTAATAAAATAATTAGGTTTGATTAATACATAATTAAGAATTTAGAATTTGGCTTCCGAAAAATTAAAATATGGATAGAGAGAGAGATGGGGGGGAGAGGGCCTAAGTTAACGTCTGTCGCGTTCCGCACAAGTTAGCCGACTCCCCGAGCATCACCTCAACATCGCCCGATACTCCCGCTGCCAAGGCTCCGGACCAATCAGAGGGCGTTTCGTCTTAGGATGGTACTCTGAGAGGTGCTGCCGCCTAGGCGATTCATTTAGTAATTAACGAAGTACATGGTGCTTTTAGACTGCTCAAGGCCTGCGTACAACACAACTATTGCTGATTTCAGCGCATTCCGTACACGTGGCTGCGACAACACCGGTGTCGTCGCATCACCGCGGGCTTCAATTTAATGCATATACAGGGTGTGGCAGAACTCCTGTCCCTTTCTTCTGAAGTCCTGAAGTGGCCTTAACGCCTATATTTTCCTATATCAATCCGGATGGCACTTGATGTGTACGGCAGCATTGTTACATATTGTGGAGGTCTTACTAGTATATAGGTGGTTAAAATAATCACTAAAGTAACAATAAGACATTTTCGTAGTATTAGGTTAAACTAATTTATTTGTTAAAATTTTGGGGCGTTAACACCGAGGTGTCACATATATACACACACATTAAACTTTGAGTATACTTTGTATGTTCACAAACTTTATTCTACTATTTTCTCTTTGTCATGATAGTTACGCTCAAGATCAATGTAAAAATACTGACTTATCCTTAGTCAGATCCAATGGAGTTACTAAACCATTATCATTTTTAAAGCTGTGTGCAAAATTTCCAATCTAGGCCATTCCGTGCAAAGACACAGACGAAATTAAATTATTCCAGCCACTCTAGTGAAATGCTTCGTTAACGCTCAGCCATCTTCGATGTGCAACTAAGTGATACACTTTTCCATTGCAACATAATTTTTAAACCATATTTGATTAATATATAAACTCTTCGAATTGTCTTGATTCTGGTCAAGTTACCATCTATCTATACAAACACAAAACTCAATATCTTCTTCTTTAAACATTTTCTGCGATAAACATGCTAATAAATCTTTGACATTTTTTAAAACAGTTACTACACATTCTTACAACACTTATATAACAAAATTTCCTTATAAATTATATACAAATTAATTTTATGTTTAAAGTTTTTATTCATAAAAATATTAGAGTTCGGAAAGATCAAAATCAAATTGAAATAAACTTCAAAAGTCTTAAATTATTTATGGCATTCATAATAATAGAATTTACTCAAGGAGTGCCTGAACATTAGAAATGGCACAAACTGTCAACTACTTATTTATAATACAGTGAACATCAATAAGTATTGGTATTTTGTTTTAGAATTATTCTACAATAAGTGGAATGCAACAAAATGAACGTTTTTTAGTATTGAATTAATAAAACACGATTGACACCTACTATTCCTCCCTCATAATGTTATCAATAAATATATATATATATATATATATATATATATATATATATATATATATATATATATATATATTATATAAGTAGATATGAATATGCCGATTCTAGACCACTTTTGGGACAGACAGAAAATCAAGGGAAAATACTGTTTAAAGGACAATAAACGAATCTGTAAAATCAAACAGTAAGGGGTTCCTAGACCACTTTTGGGACAGTCAGAAAATCAATGTAAAATACTGTCCATTGAACAATAAACAAATCTAAGAAATCTAACAGGAAAGCACGAATGTTATATAACCGAATCTTTAGCTGTTTTACTGTTCAATGTATGCTTCTACATTTATAAGCTGTTTTAATGAAAAAATCCAGAAATCTTAATAAAAAATCTTTATTCTACAAAGTTAATTGTAACACAGTCTTTATCTTTAATAGTCTTTTTTCCAGTAACAACCAAGTGTAATTTATCATGTTTATTCAATTCTTTAATCTTTTTTTCATCCAAAACAGTCAAAAATCTGTTCGGCAAGTGTACTTTACAATCTTCCAACTCGGCAATTATTGTCATCCCGAACTTATCTTTCATTTTCTCCAAATTCAAGATTCTATATCTCTTTTTTTCTTCCAATTCCACTAATTTCTTATATTCTTTGAATCTTCGTTCACCAACCTTATTCAACTCTTGTAACAGCGCCGCCATTTTTATAGAAAAATCTTTTAACTAAATTTAGTTAAAAGATTTTTCTATAATAAATAGAACAATCTGAAAACATTTGACCAGAAATTGTGCTGATTTGTGTCAAAAATCACTACTTCTCAAAATTTTAGTTTACAAATTTTTGCTCTTTAAATATGGAGCGGAAAAAGATAGAGTGCCCATACTGCAAAAAAGATGTTTTTGAACATCACTATACTCGGCATTATAATTCAAAGAATCATCTGAAAAATAAAGATATTTATGAAAAAGAATTAAATTATTTGAGGAATTGGGCTAAAGAGAATCAAATCGATGGTCACGAAAAGATGTACAATATAGAAAAATTGCGTGAATTAAAGAAAAGCTTTAAGGAAGATAAAAAAGATCTCAATCTATTTAATGATGAAAAAATTCAATCAATCGCTGAAAAATTGTCCATAGAAACAAACGATAAAACTAAGTCTGAAATGATCGAAGAAATTGACAAAACTCTTAACGAAAAACCTGAAAATATCATAGATGTTGAAGTTTTATCCTCAATACACGGTCTTTTCAAGCAATACATTTTAACAAATTTAAACGATAATTCCATGTCAATTTACAAATATCTATCAATTATGAGGCCAGAAATTAAGAGTTTAATAGAAAAATTTCAAGAGAATGTTAAAAATATGAAGGGTTATCTCTCGTTGGAATGTGAATATGAAAGAACTTTAGTGAACGGTGAAACACAAACGTGTCCAATGTACTTTACTATAAAAGCAGATGAAATCTTCGATGTAAATGATTTTATCACCAAACAATTTAATAAATTAACACATCGTGAACAAACAAATCATCCAAATAAGGGTTCTGGATGGACATTTAAAAGCTGCAAACAACTAGTTTTGAGCATTAATAAACACGAAATGATGAACGCAGGATCATATATCGATTTACCAAAGAAAATCAAAGATAAAAAAGCTTGTATAAATATCAAAAATAAAGATGATTTCTGTTTTATTTATTCTATCCGATGTGCTATTGAAAAACCAGAAACTCATGTAGACAGAGCAAAACAATATGAAAAATTTGTAAATGACGAGATATTTTCAGGTTTCGAGTATCCAATGTCCTTAAAAGATATACAATCATTTGAAAAACGAAGTTACAATTCCAAGTATAAGTATCCTAAAATGTCTATCAATGTCTACAGTTTTGATGAAAATATTAAGGTTGTTCCGTTACAAATTTCTGAAAAATATGATGCCGAGTTAGAAATCGATTTATTGTATGTTAAACAAGAAGACAAATCTCATTATGTTTTGATCACGGATTTAAGTAGGTTAGTGAGTTCTCAAACATCCAAACATGGACATAAAAATTTTCTATGTAGAAGATGTTTAAGCCATTTCTACAAATCTGGAGATTTAGCAGATCATTTAGAAATTTGCAAGCAACATGAAGTATGCAAACCTATTATGCCATTTCCAGGTCAAACAACTAAATTTACTAATTATCAAAAGAAGTTTAGCCATCCGTACGTTATTTATATGGATTTTGAGAGCATATTAGAAAAAATTCCGACATGCAAGAACAATCCACAAAGATCGACTACAACCAAGATTCAGAAGCACATTCCTTAAGGTTTTACTCTATATTTAGTGTCAAATGTGACCAATCGTATGTACAAGCCGATATGTTATCGAGCAAAAAATGAAGAAGATTTGCCAAATGTTCCTGCAAAATTGTTTGAAGAACTCAATAAATTATCGAAATACATAGCTACAAAATATAATTCTAAGAACAAAAAACCTATGAAATTAACTGAAGAAGAAGAAATGTCATACCAAAATGCAAACGTTTGTCATATTTGCGAATGGTCTGCTTATGATGTTGAGTCAATTCAGTATGGTTTTACTCCTGATAGTTGGAAAGATAAGAGTTATAATAAAGTGAGAGATCATTGTCATTTAACCGGCAAGTTTCGAGGCGCAGCTCATGCATGTTGCAATCTAAATTTGAAATTTCCTCAGAATATTCTCGTTTTCTGCCACAATATGTCAAATTACGATACTCATTTGTACATAAAAGAATTGGCTAAACAATATGGAAATGTTGATTTGATCGCAAACACCGATGAAAAATATATAAATTATTCTGTAAATTCTGGATACGGGTATGAGTTTAATGGTGACAAACCTAGAAAGTTCATAAAATTCTCTTTCGTGGACACATTTAGATTCATGGCCTCGTCTATTGAAAAATTAGCGAAAAATCTAAAGAAAGAAGACTTCAAACATACAAATCATTTTATACAGGATGGAAGAATATTGAATGAAATTCTAAAAAGACAGCCAAATGACGAAGAAGAAATCTTTAAAATTCTATCTGGAAAAGGCATATTTCCCTATGAATTTATCGACAGTATTGAAAAACTTGATTACACAGAAGAATTGAGAATTCAAGATTTCTATTCACTTTTGACAGACGAGAGCATATCTGAGAAAGATTTTCAACACTACTTAAATGTTTGGAACAAATTAAAAGAGAAAAATCTAGGGAATTACTCTGATTTGTACAACATTCAAGATGTTTTATTGCTTGCTGATATATTCGAAAATTTCAGAAACATTTGCCTTAATTGTTATAAACTCGATCCGGCACACTATCTAACAGCTCCCAGTCTCGCATGGGACGCTATGTTAAAATTAACGAAGATAGAATTACAGTTAATTAGTGATTATAATATGTATTTGATGATCGAAAAAGGTATTCGCGGAGGCATTTCTCAATGTATTAAACGATATGTGAAAGCAAATAACAAATATTTAAAAGATTTTGATAAGACAAAGCCCGAAAACTATTTACTCTATCTCGATGCTAATAACCTTTATGGGTATGGCCTCATGCAAAGTTTACCATATACGGCGATATCAAGTG
This sequence comes from Homalodisca vitripennis, assembly GCF_021130785.1. Classification (NCBI taxonomy): domain Eukaryota; kingdom Metazoa; phylum Arthropoda; class Insecta; order Hemiptera; family Cicadellidae; genus Homalodisca; species Homalodisca vitripennis. The sequence continues at coordinate 54,612,672 of NC_060213.1, read as the reverse complement.
GATGGATCCTAAAACGTATACAAAAGAAGAGTGGCAAGAAACAATTTTAGAACTCACTGGCGACGAAGATTATGGCTATATTCTCGAAGTCGATCTTGGATATCCAACAAATTTACACGAACATCACAAGGATTTACCTCTTGCTCCAGAACATTTTAAAAACAAACTTTGCACAACTCTACTGGATAAAACTGAATACGTTGTTCATTCGAGAAATTTGAAGTTCTATTTGGAACAAGGTATGATTTTGAAACATGTGAATAGAGTTATTGCATTCGATCAGAAGCCTTTTATGAAAGAATACATTGATTTTAACACAAACATGAGAACCAAAGCTACAAGCGACTTTGAAAAGGACTTTTATAAGCTGATGAACAACTCAGTTTTTGGAAAATCTATGGAAAATGTGAGAAACAGATGTGATATTAAGCTTGGAAATGAAGAATTTTCAATGAAACAAGCTAAGAAAACAAATTTCAAATGCTTTAACATCTTTGACGACAACTGTATAGCGAGTCACATGTACAAACAAAAGGTTAAATTTAACAAACCGATTTACATAGGATTTTCAGTTCTCGACCTCTCAAAATTGCTAATGTACGAGTTTTATTACAACAAATTAAAGAAGTTTGATCCAGATTTGAATCTGTGTTACATGGATACAGACAGTTATTTTCTAGAATTGAAACGAGATCCTTTTAAAATTATTAAAGAAAATATAGATGACTTTGATACAAGTGATTATCCAAAAGATCATGAATGTTTCACTACTAAAAATAAGAAGGTAATAGGGAAATTCAAAGATGAGTTAAATAGCGAAGTTTTAGAAGAATTTTGTGGTTTAAGGTCTAAGATGTACTCGTACAAATATCTAGATAAAAACCCAGTTAGGTGTAAAGGAATTAAGAGAAGCGTTGTAAATAAAACAATAAATATCGAAAACTTGAAGAGATGTTTGTTCGAAGATAAAGAAGAATTTAGGGAGATGACAGTCATCAAAAGTTATAAACATGAGTTGTACACTGTTACCATAAACAAGCTGGCACTGAACGCTAAAGATGATAAGAGAATTGTCCTAGAAAATAAGATCGATACAGTACTGTATGGCTATAAAAATGAAGCAAAATCTGATATATTAGACGAATTAAATAAACTTGGAAACTTTGATATGTAAATGGAAGATGATTTAATTCACTGTCACAAGTGTAAAAAGAAAACGAAAAATATAGATTCAAAAATCGTTCAAACTCAAAATGGATTGTATAGAATTGCTGCAAAATGTTCAAAATGTAAGACAAACAAGAGTAAGTTTATAAAGAATCCAAATCCAAAACCTGTTAAGCAAGAATTGAAGACTAAAGATGAGATAGAGATTGAAGCTCGAGAAATTCATGCACCAGTACGAAAAAAGTTTAAAAAGAGAAAAATTATAACATTAGGAATTGACGATTTATGGGCAGCAGATTTAGTTATAATGTCTAACTATTCAGATCAAAATGATGGATTTAAGTATATGTTAAATGTTATTGATACTTTCTCAAAATATGCTTGGTCAAGAGCTATCAAAAAAAAAAACGGCAAGGATATTTCAAAAGCTTTCGAAGATATAGTAAAAGATGCCATAAGGATCAATCACAAACCTCCTAACCTACTTCATACAGATAAGGGTTTAGAGTTTAAAAATAAAGAATTTAACGATGTTTTGAGGAAATACAACATTAAGATTTATCATACTGAAAACGAAGAGAAATCAAGTATTGTAGAGAGATATAACAGAACTCAAAATGAGAGAATGAAAGTAATTTTTGAGATTAATAAAAACTTTAAATGGATCGATATTCTTCAAAAAATCGTAAACAATTATAACGATACAGTTCACAGCACAATCAAAATGAAACCGAAAGACGTAGATAAGGATGCAGAAAAGGAGTTATTAGAGACCGTTTTCAAGTATGTTCCACCTGAAATTCACACGAAAACTAAATTTAAAGTCAATGATCATGTAAGAATTGTTAGTAAAAAACAAACATTTTCGAACAAATATAAGAACAATTGGTCAAGAGAAATCTTTGTGATTTATCAAATTAATAACACAGATCCTGTAACTTATAGTATAAAAGATTTAAATAATGAAGAAATAACCGGAAAGTTTTATGAATATGAATTGAAGAAGTCAAAACTGTAATATAAATTTTCTATATATAAATGGCGCATCAAAAGAAATGTACAAAGTGCAAAGAATTTAAAGATTTAAATGAATTTTATAAAGATAAAAATAGGAAAGATGGAATGCATTATAATTGCAAAGATTGTGAAAGGGAATATCATAAAGAATTATATGATAAAATAGAAAAATTAACTTTGGAAGATAAAGAATGTCTTAAATGTAAAGAAACTAAAAAAATTTCAGAGTTTAATAGTGATCACTATAGTAGAGATAAGAAAGACTCATATTGTAAAGATTGTGTAAAGAAGAATCTTCATAGATTATATTATGAAGATACTCAATGTGAATGTGGAAGAACTATAAAATGGTTAAATAATTATCAAAAACATTTACAAACCAAATATCATAAGTTAAGAGTTTAACATTTTCATTGTGTAATAATTTTTTCTATTTAAATGGAGTCTCAAAAGAAATGTACAAAGTGTCAAGAAGAGAATAGAAAAGACTGTTATTGTAAGGAATTATATGATAAAATGAACAAATTAACTTTAGAAGAGAAAAAGTGTTACTTTTGTAAAGAAATTAAAAATATTTCTGAATTTAATAACTGGCAGTATAGTAAAGATAGAAAAGATGCTTTTTGCAAAGATTGTGCTAAAAAAATTTTCAGCGAAAGTTATAAAAACGAAATGCCTTGTGAATATGAAAAAAAAATTCTACGATGGTTACCTAGTTATGCTAAACATTTACAAACAAAATATAATAAATCGAGAGTTTAACATTTTCATCGTGTAATTTAGATATTCTATAAATCAGTCGAGATTCAGTCATATTTGTAGTAAAATGATTTCCGTTGTATAAAATATTCAAAGATTCTTTCATTTTGGAGGGTAAAACCTCTTTTGTAACCCACTTTTGAAAGGTTTTTGCTTCTAATTTATTAGATCTTAGTATTAAAGAATAAAATCCAGATTCATTAATGAAAATAGTGTCAGGATGAAGATTTTGAAAGGGTCTATGGCATAGACTCTTGTAATTTATATATTTAAAGGCTATTTTCTCGTCATTATCAATATTATTTATGATAGCTTGTCTAGTATTTTCATATTGTAAAATTTCTGCAACATCTTTAGCCTTAAACCAAATTTCATTATTTTCGTCAACAATCGTGCAAATGTCTTTATTATTGAATGTAAGTTGATTGTTGAGTAGGTCTACAACTGACTCCATTTAGATAGAAAGAAATTTAACTAGTTATTTTTATTTTGAGAATGATGGCCAGATTCATTGATAAAAACAGTGTCAGGATGAAGATTGTTAAGGGGCCATTCGAATAGCCCCTTGTTTTTTAAGTAAAAATATTGAATTTTGTCATCATCATCAACTCATTTTTATTCCTTTTTCAATCTTAAATATATTGTTGTTTTACTCTCATTATTTAATAAATTTCCCTCAGAGTCTTGTATAGTTAGAACGATTTTTTGAATTCTTTTAATATTTTTTCTAATTGGAATATAATCGATTTCATTTGGTTTTTCACTGATTTTTGATCCATAAGCAACATTTGGGAAAAAAGTGTACAAAATTTCAGATTCTTTGTGTAGATGTTCGGTATGATTTTCAAAACTAGGTTCAACGAGATTGCAGTGCACTTCAATTACATCAAACGGTCTAAATTTTGGCGTTTTATTTCCTAAATATACCTGATTTGGCTCAATAGTTTCTTGAACAAACCCTAACAATTCTACAATAATTGCTGAAAACATTATTCTTACTGGTGATTTTATTTGAATTTTATTAGAGAGATAATTTTTTTGCATTTCAAACTTGTTTTCGTCAAAGTTTAAAGATTTATCTGATTGTTTGAATGTTTTCAGATAATTTTTAAGGGAATTTTTAATTTGATCGAAAGTATAATATCCTTTGTTTAAACCATAATATTTTGTTATGTTCTTCTCACTAAATCCTATGCAATAAGGAGAACTTTCACTAATATTTATTACAAAATTGTCAGAATAAAAACCGCTTAAACCGATAAAATAATTTGATTCTTCCTCTAAGTGTATAGGATGTTCCAAGTTTAAAAATAATTGAGAGCTTTCTGAAGTCAACTTGAACAGCTTCATTTTCGCAAGCGTTGCTTCAAGATGAAAATCTTCTATTTAAATGGAGAAATTTTTAAAGCAAAAAGATCAGATAAAACTTCAAACGTTTGAAGAAAATAAGAAAGATCAACCAATCAGATTGTTAATTGTTGGTTCAAGTGGATGTGGAAAAACAACTTTATTATTGAATTTTATCTACAATAGGTTGATTCCTTATTCCAATTTGTATGTTTTTAGTAAATCTTTAGAACAAGACGCCTATAAAAAATTACAAGAAAGATTTGAAAATATTGAGAAAAACTTAAACAAAAAAATATCACCTTTTTTATAATGCTTCTGAGGACATAGTTCCATTAAGCGAATGTAAACCCAATTCGTTAATCGTTTTTGATGATTGTATTTTGGAAAATCAGGACGTTATTAAGGAATATTTCGTAATGTCCCGTCACAAAAATATCTCTTGTATCTATCTTTCTCAATGCTTTTCAAAGGTTGATAAACAAGTTATAAGAAATAACCTGAATATGTTGTGTATTTTTAAGCAAGATGATCACTATTCGAGAAAGATTTATAACAATTATGTGGGATCTGATATGAGTTTTAACCAATTTAATGAGCTATGTGATAAAATTTGGAAGGAAGACTACGGATTTTTAACTATTAATCTAACTTTGAAGCCTAAAAATGGTAAATATTTGAATAAATTTTCTAATATAAATGCTGCTCAGTGGTCTACTTGATAAAATATTTGTTATAATTATTTTTACATTATCTTTACTTTTTATTTACATTATGAAAACAGCTGAAAAAACGGTAAATCTGTTCACGTTCCACGTTCACGTTCATGTTTCACGTTCGTGTTTACGTTTCACGTTCGTGTTCCACGTTCACGTTTTACGTTCCACGTTCACGTTTTACGTTCCACGTTCACGTTTTACGTTCCACGTTCACGTTTTACGTTCCACGTTCACGTTTTACGTTCCACGTTCACGTTTTTTACGTTCCACGTTTCAAAATTTTCCTAAATAAATGGCGAACGTAACTTCTGAAGAGGCGAAAAAACTTGATCAAATCGAAAAGAAATTAATCAAAGAATTTAAAGAACAGATTCGAATTGATGAAGAAGAACAAGAACTTATTCAAAAAATTAATCAACCTGTAACTTCTGCAATAAAAAATGTTGAGGGCAAAATTGAAAATGTTTTAAGCGATAATCAAAATTTAATGAATTTGGTTCCAGTTGTACGACAATTTGCTGATATTTCGATTCCAGAATCTGAAGTAGAAGAGTTTGAATTGCCAAAATTACCATCTTCAACACCATTTAGACCTAGAATCATTGAAGACTCTACCATAGTTGAACCAATAAGTCCTGGAACAACGGATATAATAATTGGTAAAATTGGTAAAAAATTCCTTCCTAGAGTAAAAGATGATAAATTTGGTTTGTATTGGGATAAAAAAAAGAAAAGTTTTATGATTGGAAATTTACCCGTTAATTTTGAACATAATGATATAATTATTGAAGATAAAACATATAAAGGAACTCAAGGTTTATGGAGATTATTAACAGGCACTGATGTTCCAAAAGACGGTTTATATTCTGAAGAAGATTTGCAAAAGTATACAGAAATTTTATGGAAATCTGATTCAATTTACAAAAATTATGATCCATCAACTAAGAAACCAAAGTCAAGTAAAGGTAAAAAATATCTCAATTTGATTAAACCAATTTGGGAAAAACGAATCGAAGGATCTGGTATAAGAAAATACAGTGATAATAAGATTGAGTACAGATATATCGACGATTTGACAAAACTCGATGGAATTATAAATTATATTTATGCTCAAGAAAAGGCTGGAAACAACAATTTTTTGAACGAAAAGAAAGCGATTAAAGATTTTATTTCGAACAAACTTGATGAAATGATTGAAAAACCTGATGGAATTAAATATTTGAAACGAGTTTTGCCGGCAATAAGTTCATCTATGATTGAGGGTAGTGGACTTTTGAATGATTTTATCAACAATTTACCTTTTGAATTACACGTACCAACTTATCAGTATCTGGGGCCTGGCACAAAACTCGAAAAAAGACTAAAAAGAGGAGATCCTGGTATAAATAAATTAGATCAAGCTGCTATGGAACACGATATTTTTTATGCAAAACATAGAGACACAAATTCCAGACATATAGCAGATAAAGTTTTGCAAGATAAGGCAATGGATAGATTTTTATCAAAAGATGCTAGATTAGGTGAAAGATTTGTTGCACTTCCAACAGCTGGAGCAATGTTTTTGAAGAGAAAATTAGGAATGGGAATCGAAGAGAACTTGAAATTTTAACTATATAAATGGAGGTGAATGTAAATTTCAGCAAAAATCAGAAAGAAAAAATAAAATCCGCTTTTAAGAAGAAAATACCCGTTAGTATTCAATTTAAAATAGATCAACTAAAAAATGGCGAAGATAAGATATTTTTAACAAATATACAATACAATAAACTCGAAAAACCTAAGAAAAACAATAAAGGAACCAGAATAGAATTTTCTTATAATCAGTTGAAAGAACTTAAAAATGGTGGACTTTTGAAAGATTTATTAGATTTTGGAGAAAATATTCCAGTTGTTAAAAATGTTGTTCCTCATGTTCGTAAAGCTGCTCCAATCGTTAAAAAGGATGTGATTCCTATTGTTCGAAACATTTTAAATTGGTTAGATAAAGAGTTGGAAGATGTTACAGGATCTGGATTAGATGAAAAAACTTTGAATTACGTGAAATCAAACATTAAAAAAAATTTGAAATCAAACCTTTAACATTCGGGGAATTGGAAGAAATCTGCAAAAATATTAAACATTTTAGAGGAATCTTCATGAGAGATACATTACCTGAAAAAGTTAAGAAATTTGAATGTGGAATTGTGAATTTAGACTCGATTATGGGAAGTGGAACGCATTGGATTTGTTATTATAAAAATGATAAGAATGCATGTTATTTTGATTCGTATGGAAGAATTGAGGACAAACCACCTATAGAATTGATTAAATATTTGAAAAAATCAAGCGTCTACTACAATGATTCTCAGATTCAAGACTATAAAGATCCCCCAATTTGAGGTCATTTATGTGTTTTTGTTTTGAATGAACTGAGTACTGGTAAAGATTTTAAAGAAGTTGTTAACAAATTATTACTTAATAAATATGGATTCACAAAATATTTTTGACGTATTTGGAACACAAATTATTCAAAATGTAGATAATAGTTTGAATTTTGATAGTTTGAGAAATGAGTTTGATAACAAGTTAGAAAATTTATTACAAAACCTTCCAGATTCAGATATGTTTGCTGTCGAGATTGAAGATTTTAAAGCAGAATATGAAAACAAACTTGCAAATTTCATGAGTTCAAATGAAGTTGCTGATAAAATAAAAACATTGGAAAAAGAAGTTGATGATGGTGTAAAAAAATTATTTACCAATTTAATGTCTCATATCGAAAAAGCTGATAAAATTACTGAAGCGATCAAAGTTGAAAAGAATTATGTTAGTTTGGCTAATAAAAAAAGAATTGTCGGTGTTCGACCTGGTATTGACAAACATGATGTTGTTGTTAAAGAACAAATTTTAAAACCTCTAAAATTATCAGAAAACATCGATATTGTTGATTTACATGATCCGAATGTTAAAAATGCCTTAGATTTTAAAGGAAAAAGAATTAGCGGTGTTAGTAAAGGAATTAATCCATTTGATGTTGTTGTAATGATTCAATTAGAAGATCCTATTAAAATGTTTAATGAACTAAAACAAAATTATGAGAATCATAAACAGCATGTTAAAGATTTTACAACAGAAGTCTATGACAAGTTAGAAGCCAGAAATAGAAGATCAGTAGACGATGTTGGTGAATTACTTGATAAAGTAAATAAACTAGAAGAAAACTTTAATACATATAAAAATGAGGTTATTGAATTAGTTGGTGTAACAATTAACAAAATTCTGGAAGATTTTGATACACATTTCAATGAGAAAATAAACTTTTTTGAAAATTTTGGTACACGTTTCAATGAGAATGTAACACATAATAATGAATTACTTAAAAGAATAGATGATCGATACTCTTTATATCTCGATAAAGTAAATAAACTAGAAGAAAACTTTAATAAATTTAAAGAAGATGTTAATAAATCTTTTGAAAACATTGATAACAGATTTAATGGATTAGGCGGCTATGATGACTAATTTTCCTTATATAAATGGCGCTCATATACTGTGTGAGGTGTAAGGTAAAAACTGAAACAAATGATATAAAATACTATGCAAACATCAATGGAGTTAAGAGAATATCTGGAAAATGTGCTGAATGTAACTCAAAAAAGAGTCAATTTATAAAAACTTGAAATTTTTTCCTAATAAATAGAGATGGCGGGACATTACAGTGCTTTCGATCTTTTTATCATGCAACACGAAAGAGATTTGAAAAAAGAACATTGGGATGACATTTCTCAAAAATATGAATTATCCGAAGATATGATGAGATTATACGTAAACAAATTGAATTGGTATAACATTGCTAAATATCAAACTTTATCATCAGAGTTCATTCAAGAAAATATACATTATCAATTAAAAGATCATAATATGACGTCTGTTCTTTGTCTCTATCAACACTTGAGTATAAAGTTTTTGGATGAAAATAAAGATACAGTTGATTGGAACAATATTATAGATAGCGGTTACTATCCTGTGCAAATTTTATTGAAATATGTGACCGAGATCGCAAAATTTAAGGAAGAGAATCCTGAATATGACGAAGTAGATCATTAAAAATGACTCTAATCTTTTTAATTATTTTACTAAAATTTATATCTTTTCTTATAAAAACGTACATTAGATCGATGAAAAAATGATACATGATGTTTAAAATTTCTAAATTTTCTCTTATTAAATGGCGGACTACAGAAAATATGCTAGTGATATTGAAAGGGCGGAGTTTAAAAATTTCTATCCAATTAGTAAACAACATTTGAATGAACCGAATAAAAGAACTGAGTTTAATATTGATTTTGGAGATAACTTTTGCTCGTCTAACTTCCAGTTTTATATTTCTGGAACTTTAACAAAACAAGATGGTCAAGCATATCTTGGAACTGATAATGTTAGATTAATCGATAATTTTATACCGTTTTTATTTTCTAAGATTGAAGTAAGAAAACACAATAAATTGATAGAAGAAGTCGAAAACTGTGGCCAATTAAGCACAATTAAAGGAACTATTTCGTATTCAAAAAGTGATGTTATTTCTCAAACTTCTAATGGCTTTGAATCAGATTTTAAATTTGGTGTTTTTGAAGCAGCTGGAAATTTATCTCATTTTGGATTAGGATTTTTTGAAAATGTTACTATTCCGATCTATAAAGGAGGATTTTATCTAAGTTTTATAAGAGCAGAAGACGATGATGTGATTCTGAAGACTGCAACTGGAAATGTTATGCCTGTTGATGGAAAAATAACAATTACAGATTTTTTTATTAGAGTTCCAATGATTGATTATAAAACCACGAGTAAAATTAGGTTGATTGATGAAATTACAAAAAGTCAAAACATTATGTTTAATTTTCTAGATTGGCAATGTATTGAACAAAAAGGTATTTCCGGAACAACTTATTCGTTCGACATCACAAATATTTATAGAAATATCTTCAATCCCAAGTTCGTTATCATAGGTTTTCAAACAGATAGACAGAATAATCAAGAAAAAAATCCTTCAAAGTTTGATAGTTTGGATGTAAAAAATATCAGAGTAAAATTGAACGGTTCTTATTATCCAGATGAATTACAAAATTTAAACATTTCAGGAGGTCTTTTCAGAATCATGTATCAGATGTATCAAGATTTTAAGAAAGTTTACTGTAATAATAAGGAAATGTATTACAATCCTAAAGAATTTTTAGCGAATAGACCTATTTATGTCATTGATACAACAAAGAGTATGACAAATATTTCTGGTTCAAAGAACGATATAATTATCAATATGGATTTTCAAAATGCTGTTACAAACGCGATTTGTTATGTTGTGGTGGTTTCTGAGAAATTTTTAGCCTATGATGTGATTAAGAACGATATTAGAGAAATTCAGTAAAAATCATCGTATTTTCTATATTATTCATCGGCACTAACTATGACGTAGGCGTTACCACTAGGAACGCGGTGACCTCGACTGTTTGTTTCACTAACTATGACGTAGGCGTTACCACTAGGAACGCGGTGACCTCGACTGTTTGTTTCACTAACTATGACGTAGGCGTTACCACTAGGAACGCGGTGACCTCGACTAACTTCATAATAATTTCATGACGTATGCGTTACCACTAGGAACGCTGAGACCTTGAGTTTGTTTCCTAACTGAAAATAAATCAATATTCTTCCATATGAGAGTTACTTTTTTTCTCCCATTCCCATATGTTTTTTTCAGCTTTGATCATCAGCAGCTGTTTGGAAAGAAGAAAAACATGTTAGTTCAGTAATGTGTGGTTACTTTTTTTTGTCCAGATGTTTCTTTTCAGTTGTGCTCTAAAACTTGCAGTCCCTCCCCACGTCATAGTACTGTTTTGATAACCATAGTTGGTGTCTTTCTTCATAGGAATCACATGGAATATTATCTACAGTAATACCTTTTGTTTCACACAAAATGTGGCTATATTCTATAAGAAAAATTCTATAATGCTCTTTAATGAATTGTGTTGATAAATCTTGATACTTACAAAAATTCCTAAGAAATTCATCAATTAAGTCTTGATTATCTTGAAAGGACGTATAATATGGGAAAAATTTCATAAAAAAACGATGAAAACTCTCTGTTTGTTTATTTTTTACTTTCTTTTCAATATCTTTCGTAATTATATTAAATATGTAATCCCTTACTTTTTTAGTTTTTTGCCGATAGTAAAACACTCCATTAGACGTTTTTTCTGCAAAAGACTTTACAAGTTCTTTGAATTCTGTTTCATTTAAGGAAAGTATCGTAGACGGTATCAACTGTTGTTGAAAATAAACCGGCAATTCACTGAATTCATCTTTGTTGCACTGTTTTAATGCTAGAAATTGTAGAGACTTTGGTGAGTTCATGTTGTTTGGTGACTATTTAGTAGAATAGATTTTTTATTTAAGAAAAATAATTTGCTAAATTCATATTATTCTCTTTCATTCCTTCTAAAACTTCAAAAATATACTCTTTCGCTGATGAAAAATCTCGATTTCTTCCGGAATAATCTTTGTAATCATAGACAAAATATCCTAAATAGTTGTACAATAGAATGAAATTATTTCTATTTATCTCTGTTGTAGAAATGTAAACACAAACATTTGCGCTGAAAAATTTATATCTCGGCAGAGTTAGTTCCATAATCTCCATTTATAAAAAAATCTTTTTTTGTTTAAATGGAAGAGTACAATGCCAACTGTTACAAGTGTTATAATAGAGGAGAAATTATTGATAAAAGATATTTAGTTTGTAGAGATTGTAATTTAATTTTGTATGAAAGACCTAAACCTAAGAAATTTCGAAATAAACTAACACATTTGAATAATCTGCTTACAAAATTGCAATATGGAGGTAAAAAACAAACACAATTTGTTACAGAATTTAGAAAACAGAATAAAAATTTTTACTTATCTCTTGGAACCATTGACAAAATTATTTTCCTTTTCAAAGAATACATTAGGTTTGTAGGTATCGATACACACTGTTATTATGAAAAGATATTACCTCTATTTTTTCATTATCTGGATGTTGAATTTGTCTACGATTTTAAGCCTGAAATCTTTGATGATTTTATAGTACATTTGGAGAAATTAAACGAAGAACCTCGTGAAAAGAATGCGGTTTTACTCACATTCTCCCCGACTTCTCGAGTGATTGTTAGCAAATTTCATTTTTTCCGTCTTTAAATTTTTTCTATTTAAATGGAGTTCTTGAAAGAGTTAAATGATATTGGAGAATGTAAGTTTAAAGAGTAGGGGAGAGTGGGGTAATTCTGCGCAGTGGGTAATAGTGCGCATCACTGTTTGAGACAAACGGACATAGTAATCCGATGTCTGATAAGTGCTGCACCTAGCGGTTGCTATGCGAAAACTACTAGACAACAACACCCGGCGCGCCACTGGCAGTTGTTAATGAGTGAGAGTCGAAAGAAGTGTTTATCGTGATTTTCTTATAATTTTCTCTCATCAGGAAATAAGAAGGTAAGCCTACATCATTTCTCCAATCTAAATAATCTGTACATAGTCTTAAACTACGTTTAATTTACGCGTGTTTCGGTATATGATTGGTCTTTAGATTAGTTCAGTTTGCATATTTTAGGTTAGGTTTTATTCGCACATGGTCGCAGTCGGGTAATGGTACGCGTTTGCGCGCATGATTCCCCCCTCACACGCTTATATACAAAGGTTTGCCTATTCTTTGTTTTTCGTGGTTTTGTTCTCAGATGCCGAGGAAATTACATTCGAAAGGGTGATCGCCTAAAGTACTCGCCAGATGACCTAAAAAATGCTTTGCGGGCTGTCAAAGAAGAGAAAAGGAAAATCAGAGAAGTCGGAAGAAGTTTCAACATTCCAGAGGCGACCTTACGAAAATACCTTGCCGTTCAGGAACCAATAGGCCTAAGAGACGTCAATCTTCGATTAGGTCGGAAAACTATTTTCCCGGCAGAGACGGAAGCTGAACTTAGTGAATTTGTTTTGCTGCTAAGTAGTCTTTTTTATGGTTTAACACCCAAAGAGCTTCGCCGAATATTGCCTACAGATTTGCTGAAAGACAATGGTCTTAAGCACTCTTTCAACAAAGAAACTTGTCTGGCAGGCAAAGACTGGTTATATAGGCTACTTGAAACGCAACACAAACCTGAAGTTACGCCAGCCTGAAAACACAAGTCTTAACAGAATTTCAGCGTTCAATGAGCAAGAGGTTAAGATTTTTTTTGATAACTTGAAAGCAGTGATACATAAATTTTGAAATAGACCCCCACCGTACGTACAATCAGGACGAAACCGGTATATAACAACCGTCCAAAAGAAGTGCCCAAAAGTGTTGGCACTAAAGGGTGCTTGCTAAAAGAGTAGGTGGGGCTACTTCAGGGGAAAGGGGAAGAACAATCACAGCAGTTTTTTGTGTGTAAGTGCTGGTGGCCACTACATCCCACCAATGCTGATATATCCACGCAAAAGAATGACCCCCAACCTTCAAGTGAATGGACCACATGGTGCACTTTACTGCCTCTCTAACAACGGCTGGACAAACTCGGAGCTGTTTTTTGGAGTGGCTAGCTCACTTTAAAAAACACTCACACCCTACACCGAGGATCCTGTTCTTCTAATCCTGGACAATCACAACAGTCATATATCCATACCGGCCTACAAGTTTTGCAAAGACAGCAACATTCATATGATATCTTTGCCCCTCACACGTCCCATCGGCTTCAGCCACTGGACCTGACTTTTTCGGTCCATTGAAAAACGCCTTGTATAGAGAATATGATCTTCATCTAATGCGATCCGGTCATGAGAAGATAACCGAGTATGATGTTGCCGGACTCCTTAATCAAGCTTTTATAAAGGTAGCTACCATGTCTAATGCTGCGTCAGGCTTCCGTTCTGCTGGGATTTTCCCTTTCAACCCTGATAAGTTTTTTGACAACGGAATGGCTGAAATGCGCGACTTGCCTATCCCTCCAGTAGAAGGAGTTCCAGAGCATGAAATGCCTACACCAACTAGGATCACTGTTTGTCCAGAAAAAAACACTCCCTTCCACAAGTCAAGTGTCAACACCATCAAACTTTCGGAAGTCCTCAGTCAACTGCAATTGCACCAAGTCTTTTTGATGATCCGTTACCGTGCACATCGACCCAAAGCTTCCAACTCCTTTCTGGCATACGCTCCTTTCTTGAGTTCAAATAAGAAGGTTTATAAGCCTGCAAATCAGAAAAAACCCAGGGAAAAACAAAACATTCAGAAATTCTAACTAGCACTCCAGTTAAAATAAAACTAGAAGCTAATGCAGAAAAGAAAAAACTAAAAGAAGAACTGAAAAAAAAGAGACTGACCAAAAAAAAACCAGAAAGTTGTTCAAAGTTTAGGCTTTGTCTCCTAAACTTAATAAAAGCAATGGGCCTACTGCCAGTAAGGTAAAAAAGACCAAAGTTAGGCCTTATCACAAACTAGAGAAAAGCGTTTGGGGACACATCAGATGAATCAGACATAGACCCTTCAGCCATCTGCAATGATGACGAGTTTTTGACGATGTAGACAGAAGTGTAATCGATCTAGACGCAGTTGAGGGGGCGCCCAATGAGTTGTGTGGTTTTTGTGGAGATCATGGAAAAGACAGGGAACTGTGGTACAGATGTATATTGTGCGGAAAGTGGTAATCACGCAGCATGCACAATGAAAGAATCAGCTAAAGACTTTATTTGCGAATTCTGTAAATACTAAAATAATTTTTATCCTCTTTGTTTAAAAAATTATCTCTTTCATATTAAAAATATCTCTTTGTAACCAAAAACATTTTATATAACCATTTTATTACTTTATTCACTATAATGTTTTACTTACACACTGTATAATAAAGTGTTTACTATAAATGGTGACTTTTATTCCACATTCCGATATGTGCTCAAAAACGCGCACCATTACCCAACCCACTGCGTACCATTACCCTACGTTCGGGCAATTGTGCGCTCTTGCATACTCTTAGAAAAATAAATGTACATAGTTTGCCTTAGGGTATTTTATTTTTCAAAAAAAAAAACACCAGTGTATAGTATGATAACCACTTCCAACTTTTGGTGTAACGGATGACACAAAATAAGCCATTAAAAAAATATGAAAAATATTTTCCCTTAGGTGCGCACAAATTCCCCCACTCTCCCCTATAAGAAGTTAAATGAATTGGAAGAAAGGAAGAAACATAGAATCTTGAATTTGGAGAAAATGAAAGATAAGTTCGGGTTTACAATAATTGCCGAGTTGGAAGATTGTAAAGTACACTTGCCGAACAGATTTTTGACTGTTTTGGATGAGAAAAAGATTAAAGAATTAAACAAAAATGAAAAATTACACTTGGTTGTTACTGGAAAGAAGACTATTAAAGATAAAGACTGTGTTACAATTAACTTTGTAGAATAAAGATTTTTTATTAAGATTTCTGGATTTTTTCATTAAAACAGCTTATAAATGTAGAAGCATACATTGAACAGTAAAACAGCTAAAGATTCGGTTATTTAACATTCGTGCTTTCCTGTTAGATTTCTTAGATTTGTTTATTGTTCAATGGACAGTATTTTACATTGATTTTCTGACTGTCCCAAAAGTGGTCTAGGAACCCCTTACTGTTTGATTTTAAAGATTCGTTTATTGTCCTTTAAACAGTATTTTCCCTTGATTTTCTGTCTGTCCCAAAAGTGGTCTAGAATCGGCATATTCATATCTACTTATATATATATATATATATATATATATATATATATATATATATATATATATATATATATATAAATCTGTTCCATCTGGACTCCAGAAAAAACTGTAAAAAATAACGTCAAGTTCACACAATACAATTGTTCAAACAGGAAACAAGGAGTGATATTTCTGCTATCAATGTCAAAAAAGAGAACGTTTTACCTTGCAGCGTTGATTTTGTTTGGTATCGACTGAATACATATGTACATTTTCATTTTAAAATATTTATTCAGATTTTTTACCGCATCTTGTAATAACTACCCATAAAGATATGGGTACTTCAATTCCCGTGTAGTGGTTTATTTGCTTTTAAACTTTACCTCATTTAATTCTTGAGATGCCTTTCGGGTAGATAAGATATTTTTACATCCCTCCAAACCAAAGCGAAATAGTCTTAGCTTACTAAGTGATAGACTTTAATGGCACCCAGCCAAATTCAATGATTCGACATGCACTATCATAGAACTCTTTCCTGAAAATGTAAAAGGAAGTTTCGTACAACCCTTTCAATTTATGTAGAGATGAAGGTACATGCAACAAGTTATTCCTGCAAATTAAAACCTTCGCGACGTGTCCATTGAGGTAAGGAGGGTATTACAACGCAAGATTGCTTGAAATAAACCTTGTCACCGATTTTCAACTCTCTATAAGTAAAAATTTCATACGTTGAAATATTCGCTAAATCTCAGGAATATTTCATTCCGTAGCACGTACTGTCACTAACTCAGTGTTTCCTATGCAGAAATGAAGCTTCATACGGCATTTTTTCTGTACGTCAGATCGTTTAGAAGATATAGTGCGGGCAGATATACATATATAAATGCATTTTTCCACGACCTCGAGTAACACGATTCGTTAACGCTCAGCCAATAAAGGCAAACTTGTATCATATTTACGTTTTTTAAATTTCGTGTTGTTAAGAAAAAAGAGCATTACATTGCAAAACGGATTTTTTAAATTATTTAATGCACGTTGTTCATTGAGAAGCAGAATTCATGTTACAATAGTGCCCTACTGAGAAGCATACTTTTGTAAAAAGACAACTTAGATGTTTAATAACAGTTTTTAAATGTATATTAAAAGTTAGATTATATTGACTTTATATCTTCACTGCTAGCAGTTATATACTGCTTTGCACGCATTTTAGTAGGTATTGTCCATGTATGACCACTACTGTTTGATAGAATTATATTTCCGAGACCAATGTTTGGTTTGCATTGTTACCACGATCAATAAAGTACGCCAAAAAGTGTACATATGGTGGTTGAAATTTACCCGGAACTAATAAAAGTAACTGTCTTTTATATGTCTTAATTAAAATTTGCAATTGTTGTTTCTTTATAAACTGAAAAATATGTTACACATTTTACAGCATTTAGAGCTGTAACTTGTACATTAGTTCAAAAACACTGACAGTCTAGCAAACTGTCATCTAACATAGTTCTTTCCTACTGCTTCGAAGGGAGTATCCAGAGTCAAATTCTGACGATCTTATGTGTTAGAACATTTTATAAGGTAGATGAGTACTTAAATAATAGCTAAAATCTGTAAAAATGGCATTTAAAACTAATGGTAACACAACAGAGACTTTACACCTTTTTAATGTAAACAAATAGCGGTAAAGTTAATTAGTAATATGTTTATACTGTAATAAAACAATGTTTACACATAACAGTTGATTATATTTTACATGCTCTTTTAATTATTATTTCACAAGTTTAGATAACAAGACATGATTTGTAGGTACTTTAAAGGTCGGTGGGGCGTAGCCTGGAGGGATTTGTTAAATAAAAATTTCGCATTTATAATATTATTAGGGTGTACTTTTTAAATTATTATAACAGTGACAAAGGCTTTGACTATAAATGCACCAATGAGCAATTACAACAATTTAAAGTACTGAATGTGGTAATTAAAAACAGTTATAGTACCTGCCTTAACTCATTCAATTCTGGTCTATACCAAACGAGACGACTAATCGAGAGGTTATCGCCAGGTAACCGAATGAAGCAACGGCGGGGGTTGCTGATTATTAGAGGGTAACCGCTAAGCGTTCATATCCTTGAAAGCAGCTCGTCTGCCCGGCCGTTGGTGGTGGTTCAGTAATCACCTTTATATCCTTGATCCTGTTAATCTAAGTATTAGAGAGAGTGTCTTAACCATAACTCCGCATAGTAGATTAAGACGTAATTTATTTTAACCTTTTTTACAATTCTGAATGAATTTGGCTCTGCCCCGTAATACAATATGTGTATAATACACAAATATATAATACATGTTGTAGTAAGCTATGAATATACGAATTTAATAGCATAGTGGCATTTTAACAGGGGCTTAAGAAAAAAATCTGAAGAATGTAGAATATTCTTCGAAGAGCCCTCCTTTCCCAGATCAATGCAAAATAACAATCGTCCCAAACGTAGCCTGGGGATGTACTAAAGGACATACAATAACTAAAAACTAACATAAATGGTCCGAGGAAACCAAGAGGGATGCAAGTTCTTGTTGCTGTGATGGGGGATATGATATTATTCACATATATATTGAAAAAATGCATATGATATTCTGCATACCATGATTCCGTCGAAATATATTACTTAAGAAGTATAAATCACCTATAACACTTATACACACCTGTACACACACACACACACACACACACACACACACACACACACACACACACACACACATACACACACACACACACACACACACACACATATATATATATATATATATATATATATATATATATATATTCAAACCATGTACATTACAAACTCCCCAATCAGAGAATTACCTTCAGACACTAGGTAAGATTACCAACAACAGTGTTTTAGGTGGTTTTTACTTCTTCATTGTACCAAACACTTTTGGAGTCTACATAATATCATGAAATATAGCACTGATAAACAAAAACAAAGGATATTCCTTGTGTTACATTATTAAGCGTTTGCATATATTCTAAGAGTTAAAGAGTATGATTATCGTGTTATGTCACTGTATAACTGTCGTTAAAGCCACAAAATATGTATTACATTTATAATAGCCTTCTTATTATAAAAAAACGTTAAAATCTATTTCTAAACAAATAGTCCTTCCAGATCAATTTGAATAAGCAGGTACATTTTGTAACAACTAAATAATTAATAATTTATTGCTTATAGAGTTTACATGTACTAAACATCCAGTAAATGGTTTGATATAACAAAATAGATTAGAACAAAAAGTTTGAGTGAATTTTATAAAAATTCCAATTTTTTAATTTTTTTTATATTTTAAGAAAACAAAGTGTTTATTTTTTTACTTAGAAGGCGGAGAAATAATTAATCAAGCTAGACAAGATGTTTACTAGATCTTGTTTTGCAGAAAGTATGAACTTGTTTCCAAATATATTTCCCCGTTTCTTGTTCACATATAAGTTGTCTTGGCATGTACATGTAATCGATACGTCTAAATTTGGTTGATATACAAAGTAATTATTTGCGAGTGTTTAGTTCAGTTCCATTTCCCCTTCCACTTAAAGAAAAATTGTTTATTTCAAAAGCTTTCATACATTTTACAAGCATACCCTAACACAAGTTCTGTACTTCAGATCCGTAAGTATCAGAGATATGAATTATATTTCAATGTGTTAACATTCAAACTAAGTGGCACACCAAGTTAGGCAACGAATCATATCATATATTTATAAAATCCAATAATATATCAATTGTGTACTTGCTTGGCCTTTTTGAGATAATTATTTCCATGAGCCACAATTAATAGCATAAATATATAGTGTTTCAGAACTCTTGTAGGATATTTTAAGGGCTCGTTCATATACGTATTGTAAACTCTTTATAAAACATACTATTTATTAAGTATTTTATTAGGATTTTTTGTCATTTATGAATATTTAATACCATCCATTAAATGGCTACCATTTAAAAAAGGATATAAATTATGTTAGAATTGTTTAAAAAGAAATGAAGTTATTAATGCTAAAACCAATACAAAATTTAAATTAGAATTCAGACACAATGAGCGGAAGGTGAAATTGAGTTAATCTCAGCATTCACGTATATCTAAGGCTTAAAAACAATATAAAAAACAGATTCATATATGCTTCATGACTCCATAACCATATACACTAGCCTCTACAATATCCAAACATTTAGGAACAGGGGTGGTTTTTACATTGCAGGTATGGGCAAATGTATGCAACATTTTTTGCCAAGTGCTAACATGATGATAATTGCATTAACATTTTAATTTTAAGATATTACGTTTACATTTGTGGGGACATTCATTCGTTATAAAATGCTACATAACTTTTTCTAAGAGTCTATTTCCGTTATTTTTCAACAGTGTTTTTTCAATTAAAATTTATAAAGGTCAACTTGGTTAAAAAATGCTTAGTAACTGCCATGTATTTAAATTTAATGAAATAAAATATACAAAACTATTTATTATGCCGAACGTATTTTACTGTAATACCCCACCAAAAGGGTAATTTCTGTGTATAAAATAAAAATAATTTTATGTCTTCGGTTTTTGCATTACAGGTTAATACAGTGCAAATGTATTACATATGCGAATTTATGCAAACAATTTTGCCAGGTGCTAACATGATGATAATTGCATTAACTGTTTAATTTTAAGATATTAAGTTTACATTTGTGGGGGCATTCATTTGTAATAAAATGCTAAATAAGGTTTCCTAAGAGACTATTTCCATTATTTTTCAACAATGTTTTTTTGTAAATTAAAATGTTGTATAAAGCTCCACTTTGTTGAAAATTGTTAAGTTATTGCCACCTATTTAAATGTAATTAAATAAACTATACAAAACTAGGTATTCTGCCGAACAAGTATTTTACCGTAATAACCCACCAAAAGGGTAATTTCTGTGTAGAAAATAAAAATAACTAAACCCATGTCGATGTTAATTAAAGCGCCCACATTGCGGCAACGGCATATGGCGGGGCGCACGTGCTGCCTATGACGTCATTACCACTTGCTCATCTCTTGTTGTCAACGCGTAATTGCCTCACTTCTCCCTAATGCTGGTCGACAGGGGAATGACAATGTTAGTTTTTTTTGCCAATATCACATCCACTTACATCTCAGTTCAGTTATTGTTGTCACCAACTTTATTGATAAAGAGAATTAAACTAACATGTATACGTGATACTTTTTAAGTTATTTAATTTTGAGCTTACAAAAATGTTTCGGGAAATTTTATACGCGCGTTTATAATATTAATGCCTTAGACAGCCGGATATTAAAAAATAGGGTAGGTAATTATTGATTAATTTAGAAATTAATGAATTGAAACTGTTGTAATCTCACAACGATCATGCAGATTATCATAATTGTATATGTTTGTTAATATGTATTATGTTGTGTAGCTGTGAAAGCTCCACAATATAACTTGGATTCTTGCATTGCTTTACTTCATCAAAGAGAAAAATCTAAAATACAGGTAATTTTTTTAAGAAATATTGAAGGTAAGGGAAAACTTATAAAACAGGTTTGAGAGTGAGAATATTTAAAACGTTCTATTTCTAAAATACAAGAATACCATTAAATTAAAAAAAGATGGAAAGTCTTAATTTTAAGATACCTATCGCTTCCAGATCAAATACCGCTGTAGGTGTTGAGAAAATAGTGAATGGCTCTCCGAGGAATGGAGAAAGTTTTTGCCCATTAACAAGGAATTATGATAAGTGCTCGCCCAATATTTGCCTTGTCTTAGTGGATGGCAACAATTTTAATGCATTTGCATTGTATACAAGTTCAGTATACACTTGTACAGTATACACTCTTATTACTAACTATATCTTTGTAACCAATAGTCTTTCCGGCTCAGTCAGAAGAAATAGGAATATTTTGTGGCACCTAAAATAATATTAGGTTATTTTTATAGGAATATATGTACATATATTTAAAACAGTTTGAAATATAAAATTCTGTTGATGAATGAAATAGTGTATGAACTAAGTGTATGAACTATCATAAGCAATCCAGGACGCTTTTTCTCTAGGTTCATAAATAATTTATTTTTTCTTTAAATTTAGAGAGGCTGTCATATTGAAACTAAATGTAATACCAAACTGGTCATTTTTTATCAAGTTTCAACTTGTTTAAGCTTTTTCAGGTACTTATTGTTATTAAAAGCACCGTTATACGGGGAGTTGTTTTGGTCTATAATAGTTATTTCGCTGAAGTTATATGAACTTTATGATGTATGTGTTACCATGATAATATTTCTATTAAGCTGTTTTTGTATTCATCATCTACCTAATATAATAAATAAATCTAACCACGTCACTCCACCCATAATATTTACCCTATGAGAAAATTAACTTTTTATAAACTTCAATATTTAAAACCCAAGTTTAAATACCAATATTAATCTTTTCTCGTTGTCAATTGAGTTCTACAGAATAAACATTGGCCGTCAAATATTGTATTATAAAACATAGTTATTGTAATTCAATACTCCAAAGCTGACATTCCTTAATATGTGTTATTTGTTTCATTACTCTTGTCTTTGATAATGGTCCGTGCATTTTATACGTACAATGAATAACAAAAATCACAAAATATCTATATTCTTGATTCTGGGTACAATTGTCAGTGATTAAAGCTATTCGTAAAATGTATGAAGTTTCAAGCTGGGTAGATATGTGAACTGAAGCGGTGAAGATTTCTCCAATCTTCCCAAACAAAAACTACGAAGTACCTTCTGGAGTCTGCCCAGAATAACAGAATCTTATAAAACTCAAAATTATTAAAACCCCTATGGTTTCCTAAAATGGTGATGTGGAAAGGATCGTAATCCAAATTTAGTGATGTAGTGGAATTATTACAACAGTTATAATCATAATACCAAACTCAAATTAAGAGCATCCTAGAATCAATAATTTATGTCTCTCATTACGACTGATACAGCAATTATGGCCATTACCCTATTTTAATTATGTTATTCCAAAAGTTAATAATTTACTGCTTATAGTATCATCAAACTTTAATTTGATTACTAGAAAAGGCATCAAAGAAATTTCGGATACGTTCAGTAGCACCAAACCCACAAATCATATTATGTTATCTAAAATACAACCTTTGCATCAATCCAATTGTTGTAAATGAAATTTTAGAAAGCCGATATATAACAAAACTTAATAATATACACCCATCTTTCAAAATTTTCAATCCTTGCTAAAGGAAACAGCGGTCGTAGTGATTTTGACAACTTCTAGTTGCTTCGTTATATAAAATGTCGGATAGTTGCAGGAGATTAGGACAAAACATGTTAGAGTAAATTTGTAGTCTTAACGCATTTTTGCTATAAATTAGTTGTTAACGTGATTGTAAATCATTATAACAAAGCTGCATCTATTATTATAAATAGTTTTTTATTGTGTTAATAGTAGTATAATATTAAGATGTTGTATTAGATCGAAAACAAATTATTATATGTATTCTACATACATTTCATTATATTATAATCCCTATTCCGTTTTTGTTCAACTTTATAACTACGCATCGATTTAGTTCTTTTCCTGCGTAATGTTTAATAGCTTGAAATCAAGTTATGAATTGCTTTCTAAATATCTTAATATTTTGAAATTCCTTCAACTAATTTTAAAATGTATAATTACTAGCGGTTATTTGTTTTCGTGTAATAATAAGTATTATTTTATATATAGTGATTTTAAATTCACATCAAATGTCTCTATATCGTTCTGTCTCTGTATACCAAGTTTATGTTTTAGCAACACCGAACCAGACAGCAGCACAAAACATCCAGACTCCACTGCTACCTAGCGGCGTACCTCTACACTTAGTGAAGTTGTGTTAAAGTACAGATCTCCGCTGGATTTTTCATTCATTCTTAAACATAACTTGTAAAACATTGCAAACAAATTCTCTTTATAGTTATATTTTCTCAGCAATTCGTCGAGTTTTGTCTATACGTACAACATTTCACTAATTCACTAAATAAGATAAAAACCTACTTAATATACAATAATGACCTATATCATGAAACCTTTATTTTTGTATTTGTATTAACAAAATATACATTGCGTTTAATATTTTCAAATCCTTCAGACACTTCCAGATAATTAAGGAAATACGTTTTTATACGCTATTAAAGATTTTCGCAACAACATTTTTATTTTCTAAAAATGATGCTTTAAACTAAAACTTTATAATACAAATTAGAGCATTTGGCACCCGTTTGAAAGATATTAGTTCTTATTCATACAGATAAACCTGTGATTATACTCTATTTAAATATTTTTCAAACAAATACTTATTTTCTATTGGGTAATTTTGTACATTGCTAGTTCTTGGTGACTTTATTTTCCCTTTTATAAGCTCTACAAAGTGAATGAAAGGATAAATATTTTTATTTCCCAATAACACAAATTGTAATAGATTTATATCTTACATTACACTTTTATCTTAAAACATAAATAAAGCTAGTAATCAAGTATGAAAAATATCAATTTCTGGAAGAACATTCCTTAACTTCAATACAATATTCCATTATCTTTAGCATAATGGTTTTAACAATGGTAATATTTTAATATGAGTTCTTATACTTAATCAGAACTTTTTAAACGCAAGTGAATGTTTCCACTCTAATTAAACTATCTCTGTTTGCTATACCGTTCAAGTATGGCAAAAAATTAAGTGCTAACTATCAAAAGGTATATTTCAATTCAATATCAAACACTCCTAGTCTGACGCCTATATTGATTTGTAATTTCGGAGAGGCGACAATGCTGTAGTTTGAAATAGTTTCAATTTTCCCCTTTTTTAGCTTTTTTTAGTTATCAAACAAAAATGTGAGATCAAAAACACTTGTTTGTTATTTCCCTGTAACAAAATATAAGCGATCCCATTCCCACAAATTTTACCCTATGTGTGTATGTCTTGATAATTTCAGATTGTTCCAGGGTTTAAAAGTGACCTACTGGCATTTAAAATTTTATGTCTGAAGCAATACGTAATATACCCCTTGTTTTATAATATAAAGCATGCTACTCAATTTATTTAATACGGTTTTCTGTTTTTTTGTTTTCAGTTATTCTGCTTATGTTTCAATACGTAGCCTAGTAACGTAAACTTATAACACTTTTCAACTGGTTATATAGATAACTTACAAATTTCCAGATTTCTAAATTACTAAAATTATATTTTTGAAGACGTATTCGTGGCTGAGCAATTTACAGAAACTATAGTATAGCCAGTTTTACGTTTCTGACTTTGAGAAATGCTTTTGCGAGTTAATCGTATCAGGAAGTGAGGAACCTCCTGGTACTTGAGGCTTCAGGTAAGTTCTAGATCCATGAATAATGGTCCATTTTATAAAGAAATAAAAAGTGTAGTATTTAGAAAAAAATATTGGTAGGAACATAACTTTTTTCCGCAACGAGTAAGGTGAATACTATACTTGGAAAGCCAAAAGGCAAAATTGTTGATTTAAATCAAAGTGGAATTGAAAAAAGTTTCTGTGAAGCTTGTGATGAGATTTATATTAGCCAAAAAAAGAACCATTGGAAAAGGCGAATCACACCTTTAAAAACTTCATAATATTAAAAGAAGCCCATCCATAAAAAAGAAGAAATTTGACACTTGTGAAACATTATACATAAAACATTTTTTAAATGATTGAAAATTTATTTATGTTTTAAAATTTAACTAAATTCTCTTTAAATTAAACTTACACATATTAATACCTATTGTACCTTTAATTAAATAAACATTTCATTGAATCTTATTCAGCTGAGAATTGTCTATAAATTGTAAACATATTTATAATGATTCAAATTATTTTATTAACATCTGACGATTGCATCTTGTACGTGGAAAAGCCTCTTGTAGGAAATTAAAAATTATTGGGGAATTGTGTGTTTGTTCTAAAGAAAGTAATCTTTTAAATGTTTTATAATACACCTTAAATAAAAAAGGCGTTTAAAAGTTTTTATTGCTAAGTACTTCTGGCCACAATATATTACTTGCAAAAATCCAATAAGAAATATTTTTTATGTACTGTAGACTTTGATAAAGGAAATACAAACTAATTATCATTTCAGTAAAATTTAAAGTGCACTCTATATACTTTAAACCGCTTTCTTATTATTTCGGTAAAGAAAATATGGGATAGTATCAAAAAGCCTCATGTTAATATTATGAGCTTAATAATAAATTACCATATGGAAAGAAACGCATTTATATTTGTAGGAGTCTGAACTGATGGTCTTATTAAAGCAAGTCAAATGTCTTCAAGAATTCTGTTAAAAACTCAAAAAGCAAAGACATTTTAAACTTATTCAACACGAATATATTTAAGAAATGGTCTAAAAGTCTCCTTGAGAGCTATTGCCCCGTATTAAATACCTGTCCTATCAAAAATAATAGAAAATTTAGTTCTTGATCAACTCCTTGCGTATCTGGAAAATAGCAACCATCTAAATGAATCGGAATTTGTTTTTCGAAGAAGTTAATTCACCATTGATTCACTAATTAAGGAGGTCCTAAACACTTTTGAGAGTAAATCCTTTGCTCAGGCAACATTTTTGACCTTAGCAGGGCCGTCGACTGTGATTACCATGATAAACTGATCTTAAAAAATAACGTTACGGTATTACTAGGAGTCCGGCTATGTTCTTTAAAGACTACTTATCTAAGTCCAGGCAAAAAGTTTGTATTAGTTTAAACTGATCCAACGAAGTGGTGATCAGGAATGGTGTGCCTCAAGGATCAGTCCTGGGTGCTATTCTGTTTTTATTAAATATAAATGATTTTCCCAGTGATAGTAAGGCCAAATCATGTTTATACGCTGAGGGAAAAATCTGAAATACCCATTAAAACTTTGACAAACTACAAGTTCTTATCAATGAAACAATTGAGGAAGCCATTTTTTTTTTTTTTTTTTTTTTTTTTTTTTTTTGTAACAGAGGGCCAGGTTTCCTAGTCCTGGTAGTTGCCTCTCAGCCATCCGGCTTATTGTGCACCCTCTCCCAGGTTTAAGCTGTATCAAATCCCAGGCCTTTACAAAACCATGAGATCTTCTGAACAATGCTTTCCTGTTCCAACCCCTCTTCCGTATGCATAAGAACACCTAGGGATCTTGAGCGTTTGCTCTGTAATGCCGGACATTCAAATATGACGTGCTTGGCTGTTTCGTCAGCCTCGCCACATTTCCACAGTGTTTCCTGAACTGGAATACCTATTCTGTTCAGGTGACTTCGGAATATCCAATGAACTGTAATAAAACCAGTCACCTTTCGGATCTCCGTTCTACTCATTCTAAGGGCATCTGCTGCAATGTTCCTTGATGGTCCCTTGAGCATCCGCTTTGCTTGTACATTCCCCTCAGTATTTCTCCAATGCTGTAGGTGTTTGTTAACCATCCACTTGGTAACTGATCTACGTACTAAGTTATATGAGACCCCACACGTTGGTTCAGGACCGGTAAGAGGACAGTTGGCTCCCAAGTTAGCAAAACTATCTGCCCTTTCATTGCCTGTGATTCCTCTATGTCCAGGCACCCAAGTTAGAATAACTTTATTGGTTTTCGCCAGCAATTTCATGACCTTATGGCATTCCCAGACTGTCTTCGAATTACAGTCATGGTTGGCCAAGGCCTGCAGAGCAGCCCTGCTGTCCGAGCTAATGTAGATGGTTTTGCCTTTGTAGCCCCTTTCCACATTAACTCTTGCACATTCTGCAAGGGCTGTAACTTCAGCCTGAAAGACAGTTGCCAGTTTACCTAGGCTAAAGCTTAAGTTAACACTAGGTCTGACTCCCCAGACCCCTGCCCCAATACCCTTCAGAGTCTTTGACCCATCCGTGTACCAGGTTAGAGCCTTCTTCATGTAGTCAGGCTCACCTTTTGACTATTCCTTCCTTTCAACAATGTTGACTTGAAATGGTTTTTCCCAGTCCGTAACCTTTGCCGTTCTGTCAGACATCATTTCTAGAATATCCAGTTTGAGAATGTCAACGATCTTGGAGTGCTTACTAGCATGGTGATGATGCCAGTTCCCATTGCACTTCAGTCTGTAGGCAGCCATCCTAGCCTCTCCTATGAAGAATATGTCTAGGGGTGGGAGGTTTAGCATAGCAGCGGTTGGTGTTCCTCTCATGGCGCCCATTGTCCCCAAGCATGCCAACCGCTGTACCTTTGACAGGTTTTTTGCGGCAGTCACCTGTTGGACTTTTGGCCACCATACCACTGAGCCATACACCATCATTGGTCTGATGACTCTGGTGTACAGCCATTGGGACATGTCGGGTCTAAGCCCCCATGTGCATCCTATCGCACGTCTCACCATCATCAATGTAGTCTGAGATCGGCTGATTATGTATTCCAGATGACTATTCCAAGTGAGTTTATCATCTAGTTTGACTCCTAGATATTTTAACTCCCTGCTTATCTGTATCTGACCCCCACATAGGACTGGCTGTGTGATTTCCAGTTTCCTCCTACTTGTAAATGGTATCATGACAGTCTTCGAAGGATTCACTGCAAGTCCTTCTTCGTCACACCATCGCTCCACAATGGCCAGTGCTCTCTGCATCATTTCCAGACACGTAACCATATGCTTGCCTCTTATGAGTATGACAACATCATCTGCATAGCCTTGAGCATACATACCCTGTTCATTCAGAGTCCAGAGTAAGTCATCCACAACTATGTTCCACAGGCTTGGTGATAATACACCTCCTTGTGGATATCCTCGCTGCGTTTTGACCTCTCTTGTGACTCCGCACAGAGATGCCTGTGCTCTTCTGCTCTTAAGCATGTTATTTATCCATCTAACAACAGTTTTCTCCGTACCCCTGGATGTAAGCTTAGTTGAGGAAGCCATGGTGTGGTTTAGATCAAATTGATTTTTATTAAATGAAGTCAAAACTCTAAACATTCTTGTTAAACCTACAACAAACCCCTCCCTTTGACACATCACATGATTTCTTTTCTTATAGTAAATGTATAGGAATATTTATTTACAATAATTTAATATGGAATTCTCATACTAAATATATTTTACTAAGATTGACTAGAGTATTTTCTTTTTACTTAGACGTATTATAAATATCGTACCTGAAAACTATATAAACAACACAGTCTGTTATAGTTACTTAAAAGTTTACAAAAATTACAGTACCTGTTTGATAATTATCCAACAAAACTGTTCAAAGTCAAACTGGCTGTACCCATTTCTCAAAAACCCATTTAATGATTTGATAGAGTTGTTCAGTATGAAAGACATTAACTTTTTAATGGTTTTGGTTTAGTAAGTATAAATACTTACGTAATGATAATTACTTTAAAGATACACGTAAAAAGTATATTATAATAATACTCACTGTTTTGGCTATTTAACTTAGCTGTTTAATAAGACTTTTTCAATCCTTTCTGAAAAATGACAATGAAACTGTATTTATTTATTTTGTTTATTTATTTATGGATAGATTATAGAAGTTTGGAAGGCGCAATACCTTAAGCCGTTGTACAATACCAAACACATTGAGGCACGTATCTTATTTTATTATGCACATAAGAAAAGAGGTGTTTACAATCTATTGTTTTTAATGAAGTGACTTTTCTGTTGGAATTATTTGCGAAAGTTAACTAAGCAATATTTTTTAGTTCAAGAATAACTCATTTTATGGAATACACTAACGTTTCGATTAATCTTGGTCGATACCAAAATCTAAACTCACTCATTTTTTACAATATTAAAATTCCTTATTACTCCCTCGTAATCGTCTTGAATGATACCAAACATTGAATAACATGCCATCACAAGTATTTTAATTATTTGATTTTAATAAAAGAAAAATCTACTATATTTTCAAAACTACTTTATTTTTTATATCCACATGAGTAAGGTGAGCCTCGTTTTCAAAGTTTGACATCAATGCATCTTATAGTAAAAAATGACGATACGTTTTGTATAAATATTTACTCAGTAAATTATGAAACAAAATGAGTACCCATTGTAATACATGTAAAAATCAGAGTTAACAAATAAACAAAAATAAAATATTGGTATATAGTTAAATCATACATGATAAACAAAATAGTCTTTAGGAATTTAAATATTTTGAGAACTAAAAACAAAACGTTTTCAATGTTAACTCTAGGAAATTGTGACAACTACTATGAGTAATCCATAGGAAGTAGCAGTAATATTTCAAACTTTGTGTAAATCGTAATTGATTACAAAGAAGTCCAAAATAAATACTATTAGGGATACATCAAATAATGTTGCTATTTTTCATGTATTTTTATTATTTCTAAATTTATATCTCATCAGTAGTGAGTCATGGCATAGGCATACTTTCCTGTGTCATCTAGGAATCAAAATTATTAATAAATACTAAAACAATATGGTTTATAACTAGATGTTTCCGAATGGCCATAAAATAATAGTACGGAAAATAAAAATATATGTAAATTTATATTAAATAAAATAATCTTAATACTGAAATCTTTTAAAGCAACCATAATAGTGATGTCTATGTGTTTTTGAAGAGCTATATATCTAACAATTCTATGAAAGATTGATGACGATAACAGAATTAATACTGAGTCGGTTTGTCATGCCATGAGTTTGAGGTGGAGCCAAATGTTGCAAAATAACTGTATTATGTTACAACTAACATCGTTACATAGACGTCTAAATAATGGACTATTATTCTGCTTTTATAACATTTTCTCAAACAGATCAAGACCAGTTTGAACAGATGTTTTTCTTACGCACATTTTGATATATGTGGTTCTCTTCACCTCAAGTTCTGCTTCCTTGCACAGTTTGTAGCACAGAAAATAACACATAACATTTGCACAGCTTACAATTTACACAGTTTACAGTGTATGCATAGACCATAGGAGATTATAGGTTTTTGTTGTCTTTTCTCCGTAGGAAACTACTCTTCCCGCGTGTTTTCAGGTATCACTACTTTAAGCATTGAAGGCAAAGCTTAAAAGTTAACAATTTATCTTTACCTTGTGGTAAATAAACTTAAACCTTTATAATATACCATTCCTTGCAAAGTATACTAAGTAGTTTTATTTGTATCGAAAATTACTTTGAATAATTTGGATGTCTTTTCTAGGATGACTTCAGAGTTACAATAACTGTTTAATATATTATGAAATATAAAAAGTACATCTTGGATATAACGTTTGCTTACATTTCGTACATAAACTATTGAAACGAACAGTAATTTCTATATTAGCTATGTATCAGTTGGTTTGCTTGGTACTTCAACATTAAACAGGAGGTAATCTGCATCTAAGTCTTAATATGACTAAGAGAACGATAGGAAACAAGTACCTTGTGGGAAATGTGTGATAAAACTTAAAAGAAACGGCTCTTTGAACCGCAAAACCATCTCCTGGATAGTAGCACAGATAAAAGCATACTCAAATATAGGGGTATATTTTTAGCTATGGTTGTAGACGCAGAACTGTACTGCCGTTATAACGATTACGTGTACATATCAGAAGGCGTTCTTTGATAACAAACGCGATAGCGATTACCATATTGCGGCAGGTCGAACCATCGAAGCGTACACCGCTCATTCATACCTACTCGTAACTCATTCTCAGAAACATTTCTTACTGTCTGCAAAGTGTATATTTCCTGGTAAATTTCGAGAAAGACCCCAAATGTAATTCTCACAACCATTCTTAGATGTAGCACCGTAGACCATTCCACAATGACATTTGCGACGTACCAGGCAATGGTATGTCTCGTACTACAGTTATTGTTATTATTCATATTTGTGAAATTCTTTTTATGTAATCAAATTTTACATATTAAACCTGAAACCTATAGTATAATAATACGTACCCTTCCAAGTAAGTTTCTCAAAACTCATACAACATCTAATATACTATAATATCTGTTTTACGCTATTTTATGTAACAAATTACAAAAATATACAAATTAATAAATATATTTACCAACTGCACGTATTTGAAATAAAATGTAGTATTCAAGATGGTGATACAAAATTTGTTTTTTTTTTCGGGAAACGTTTGGAGGATTGAGAGTAGAAGAAAATAAATATATGCTTCTCCTTTTAAATATACATTACCATTAAATTATTCTTTCATATAATACTATAACTATCGAATGGTTAAGACACGTGGGGTTGGAGATTTCTGATCTCGTAGTCAAAATACTCGATATTGGAAAGTTTACCTATAAGTTTAATTGTTGAAAATAAAACAAACAAGCACCACTTGAAGATGTTAAAATAAATTATGACTTCATACGTTGATGCCAAAATATAATAACAATGAACTAAGTGATATCCTGGAGGTAAGCCTAATGGTTCCAATGTTATTTGTAATTTCGCCTACGAACTTAGTTAATAAAATTTAAAATTGATTTCCCGTCAAATTGATGTTGACTAACACACTGTGGCGTCATCATCTTGGCTCGAGATTGCAGCTGTAGTCATAAAAAGGGAGATTAGAAAACTAACATTCTAGAACATGAATACTGATAGTTCTCGAAGTTGAACCAAAACTTTAACTCGAATTTTACTCAAAATACACAACTAAAACTACTGAACCCACCCAAAACAAAATCGCTATTGTATTAGCCATTTCTCGAGACAACTTACAATCACAACAACCTGGTCTCGTCAGAATTGCATCACTACAACTAACATTTGTATTAATCTGGCAGATAAAACATCATTATCTACAAATTTACTATATATTACATTAAAATATTAGTCTCGCATGAAATGGCTTATTTATAATCCGGGAAAAGGAAACTTTTACTTACGGAAAAGGCGTGCGAGAAGATGCTCGACTGCAAGATCTTCGGCTATAATGTTCAAGAGAGAAAACATTACTACGTGTGACAATTAGGTCATTATTCCGCCAAGAATTTAGTTCCAAGAACATCTGAGAAAAATAATACTAACCCGTAATGAGTAACAGGGTTGCAAAAATATATACGGAGTGTTCAGTAAAGTTTGTTTAAGATTTTGTTTCTACACATAAAAACCAGATAAAAAGTTCATATGAAAATATGTGCTAAGACCTTTAGTTTTCCGTATATCTGTATGTATGTCTGTTTTTATAAAATAAATTATATCTTTTCAACCAGTTAAGATAAATTTATTAATCTTGAGAATTGTATTAAGCTTTGATATTATTTTTTTAATAAACTATTTAACAAAATCCTTTTACCCGTTACAAAATGGCCTTAAATGGCATTAAATGGTTTATAATTGTTGACTTTTTTGTTTCCAAATAACAAAAGAAACAAACAACTGATACATCCCAAATGAGGCATGTGTGGTGTCCTCGGCTTGTGCAAGCGTATCTTTGAAGTGGCCGATCATTTTTTTTTATGCGTTGACGGATTTCGTTGGAAAAGTACTGTTGGAATTGACATAACATTTCAAAATATTTGGGATCTGTATTTTTATAACCTATTTAAAACAGCTGATGCCTATAAAAAACAAAATCTTAGTTGCTTTCGCATTGTGCAAAACATGCCCTATAAAGTGATCGTGTTTTATTATGCGTTGACAGATTTGTTTGAAAAAAGGTACCATTGGAATTGGTACTAAAAATGACTAAAGAGATATTATCTTATGCATTTTTATAATTATACAGGTGTTTTGTTATTTCACTCTTTACATTTTTTAAAGACTCATTTAATTAATATTAAAACATTTTAGAGACCAAGATGGTATTTTTCGCTGCAGATTAGTGGGGCGTAGTCCGGAGAAATTTGCGAAATGTAAAAATTTCAGTACAGTTAGTTAAGTAGTTTACGTGTGAAAGAAAAACAAATAAACAAAGTCATTTTCTCATTTATCATATTATTAGGTTATTATATATAATGTAATTAAATAAAGGTACAAACCATATTAAAAGTTATCTTATTTGCACCATTATTCGTTATTGCTTTGGTATAGGTTGGTAGTTTTAAGGGAGGTACAAGTAAACATTAAATAGTAAAATAGTTCACTCGGCTGGTAATAGTTCAGAATAAGTGAGTAAATTAGTTTTACCCCCAGACTTCCAAATCAAATATAGTCGATCATCATGTAAGGATTCTAAAATTATTAAGGTTCCCGAAGCTACTTTCAGCTGGACTAGGCAGTTATACACAGTCACCTAAAATAACCTCCCATAATTATTGAACATATTTTATAGATAAAACAATACGGATTAAAAGCTGTTTATCAAAAAATGTGAAACAATTCTGTTTCTGTTTTGTATTTAATATGTCTTAAATGTTTGTCGGTCGAGTGGTATTTATTATAGACAATACTAACTTGCAGGTGATTTTTAAAGTATATGATCACGTGACTTGTCATGTCTTGTGTATAGTAGCTATTTTTTGCAATATTAGCATCATATTGAATAGCTGTTTTCAGACGTTTTTGTACAAACTAAAGTTTTAAGTTTATAAAGCTTCACATTTGGAGTTACTATACACGTTAAAGACGAAGATATTGCCAAATGATTGTACTTAGATTTGTAATCGGAATGAACTTTTATATTGATTTGTTTAAATGATATAGCCATATAACGTCTTAATAATACCGACTACAATAATAAATTATTGGGGTAAATGTCTTTATTGCACAGTATATATATGCTATCTGCCATTAGCCTATTAAAATTAGGCAAGTTCTATCCAATCAATTTGAATTAATTTTATATTAATTTTCTGTGGTATTTTCAGAAAATTTATGTTCGAGTAACATTTGTTGTATTCTACTGCACTTTATCCAGGCAGTAGCTAATACCTTAAAAGTTCAAAATTACAGTAAAGTTCAAAACATTCAAACTAGACTCGTAAGAACTAGAATCTGAAATTTCATCGCATGAGGTATACAGGTTATATTAAAACAGATAAAATCTCAAAATAAACTAATTAAAATTACATATTTTTAGATCTATTGGAATTCCGGGCTAAGAAATTATAAATTCGTTTTGTTTAAATTAGGTATTATAATCGTTATAGTAACAATAAATAAATACATTCATTTATACGCGATATATTTCAAATATTTTTGGAAATAAAGGACCTTCAAACAAACTTCAAATTTATGTGTTAGAAACATTTTTACATACACTTTTACACTAACCTTACTCCACATCCACATCATATAAAAAGCTTGCATGGGTAATTGTAGCTCCACATGTGACACAGGACAAATCAGTGAAAACGGGACAAAGTACCACAAAAATTACTAATTTTACCTATGGGGTTAAGCACAATTTCACGTTAGTAAATTTTTAATTTATGTAGGTTTGTAATTGTTGTTAAATAAATCTCTTTGAATCTTCAATTATTTTGGGCGAACCTTCTGATTTTTTTTTAATTGTTGATTCACATGCTATATGCTCAAAGGCAATCCTATGCTGTACTGTTTCCAAACAGCTATCGGCTCAAATAAAATCAATGAATTGATAAACACGTAAGGCTTTTGTAGTAAGATTAAAATTGAATAAATACTGAACGTAACTGTATATAAATTAATTCTTGTAAATCTCATTCGAGTATAAACATAAATATCTTAAATATAAAAAATATGAAAAACAAGAAATATTTCCACATACGTAATATTTTCACTTGGCGAACAGTGCATGGGGTTGATCCTTTTGTTAATATACGTAACTATATATTAAAATTTAGAGTTTGACATGAAATTATATTATTAGATTATAATACATGAATATAACATAACTATGGTACTGGAAACATATCACATCGTAAGTAAATGCAAGAGGTAGAAATAAACAGGTTTCTTTTAAACGTAGTAGATTTTTGAGAGCTATATACAGGTTGTCATAAAAGATTTCCCCCTTCGCTATAAACTTTTTTATGAATAGAGATTTAGTGATTTACCTTGTAGGAAGTGTATATGGCCATCTAAGGAGTTTTTAGATATCGCAATAGTAATACCTCCCCCTAACGATTTTGGGGAGTAAATCAAACTATTTATAAGAAGTCCTAGCAAGTGACACCTCATGTTAAAGGTATTAAAAAAGAAGAATAACACAACTAGAGCTCTCTAATGTTACCCTATCACATTTAGTGGAGAATTAAAATTTTAATTGTTATGTAAATCCCCCACAATTTTAGTTACATTTTTAATTATAGTAATGCAGATAAAACAATCATTCTATAGTTATTTTGAGAACACCAAATCATAAAAAAGTTATTAAAAATATCAACAAACATTATCAACCATGAATAACATAGCATTTCTTATGGTTTTATTTTGTCTAACTGAAGCCCAGTAGGAAGCCCTGGGAATACTAATAGCTGGTTTTCCCATCTTATCTCTTTTTTGTTACTAGTCAGTATATGAGACACAGCCCAGTTACGTTGTCTCCTGGTAACTATTAATAGATAACATGGAATATATATTTAAAGTTCATAAAAAATCATTTTAACATATTTTACTAACTATCAACATCTTATCCTTGAGAGCTCAATTGAAAGACTACCATAAACAAGTTGAAGAGCGATATAACTTGTTTTCCACATGTTTCTTTACAGAAAAGTAAACCTTATCTTTATCAGGATGAAGAACAATCATTCATAACTAAGGTGGTCCAAAAGTAACACTGTAACAAATAATGAAGCAATTATTTCCAAGATTAAGCCAGTCTTTCTCTTCTTTCTTAAATCACTGATGGAAAATTTTCCTATTATGTAATAACGCACACAAGTTTATTTAAAATCAATATTCACACGTAAAACACCATTGAGGATTGATTGACAATAAAAGTAGTCACTTCTAAACCACAGAAATTATTGTATTCACCACTGGTTTGTACAAGAATATAAAACAAATTTATTATAGTTAAAATATTTCAGCAAGTGTAGAATATAAAACATGAAATATAATTCACACTTTATTTATATACTTACGGTTTGATAATAGTATTCTTTTAAACACTGTAAAATATTTTTTCATATACTTTTACAAGCTTTAGATCTAAGACAATATCTGTAACTACAGCACGATAAGTAAATTAAATATACAGATACGTTGTTAAATAAATCAGTTCATCAAAGTGCAACGTGTATTTATAGAAGTTTGTGTGTGTGTGTGTGTGTGTGTGTGTGTGTGTGTGTGTGTGTGTGTGTGTGTGTGTGTGTGTGTGTGTGTGTGTGTGTGTGTGTGTGTGTGTGTGTGTGTGTTTAAGATGTGAATGCGTAGATATACATATAAAGTAGTATGTAGAAGTTTATTATATATTATTTTGTAAACACTACTCCTATTACACTCGTATAAAGTATATTATTATAGAATTTCAAAGTGTAGTATTTCTATCATCAAAAGTATAAATTACGCAACAGTTTTAAATTTATTCGTGTATATTTTAAACTTTTTTATTTTACTTGCCATAATGTTTCGTAATATTTTGACTTTACACTGTTTTGTAATAAAGGGAGCCTGTTTAAAGTTTTTTCAATGAACATCATTTTTTGGCCTTCATAATTATGTACTTATTTGTAATAAACGTTAAAACATTTACGTGTCCGCATAGCAAAGTATAATTTACCATGACAATAATAATAAGGAAGGATTACACTACTTAACTTCGTCAGAGGCTTCGCTGAGGTTGCATTCAAAATTGATACAATGCGATATGTTAAAATGACATATGATTGTACTCAGTTTGCTTACAAATTTATTTATTCGTTGCTTCTCTCTTTGCCGTCATGGCTATCCATAACATTAATGTGAAATTTAGCAACGCTCAGCCAAATACTATAGAGTGCCGTGCCAGTCTCTGGGTTAATTTGTACTCCAGATGTCGTGCCAAATAGACAGGACACAAACAGACAACCAGGAATGAATTCTTTTCATCCTATAAAATAATAGGCTTCGCTAACGCTCAGCAAATTTACTATGGCAGGATAATGTCATTTCTTTGGTTAATTAATTTCAATGTGAGAAACCTGAAATCCACTCATTCTCTAAAATGCATTTTACAAAGTTGAGCAGGTAAACAAACAACAGTTAAAATGCTTTATTGCAAGTTTACGAGGATAGATAAGTGCTCTGCTATTGACACACTGTCTGCTGATATCAGTTACCTTCCAAGAGTGGCGCGACGAGTCTGCAAATATTTCCAGCTTTGGCCACCAGAATGCGCGGCGGGCTCGAGGAGCGCCTGCAGACCCTTACTAGGCACTCCGCATACGTCACGCTGAAGCTATTGATCCCCAGATGAGTGGGTCGGGGAGGGGAAACGGGATTGTTTGAAATTACCGGCTACAAACGTAAAATTTAAGCGTTTTAAGAGTAGTTCTTGAATCATTAATTTATTCTCAATTAAAAACCGTGCTGTTGGATGACGGTTTTATAGATAAAGGTACTACTAGAAGATGATTAAACAGCAGATGCAGAATATAGGCCATCCAAGGCCGTTGATTTTTTACGCCGCCTTGTCTGGGTAGGATGACGTCAGTGCCCCCTACCCATACCCTCCCCCGTTTCAAAATGGCGTTGTACATGTGTGCGGTTACGGGTTAGTTCTCAGCTGGCAATGAAATGGTCACGAGCATATATAAGTTCATTCCTTTCCGATCTTTGAGTGTTAGACTGTAAATAGATAGTGAAGTTTTTCAACGCGCGGTCCAAAGTTTTCTGTGCATCAGTGAAGTGCATTTTATATGTTATTTTCTTCTTCCCACTTGTGTTGTTGTTAATTTTTGTAAGTGGTAGTGTTGGGTACATTTTACATGGGTTATTTTGTGTGCTTTCCTTTTTCCTGGTCGTTTTTCGACCTCAGTTTTCTAACGATTCTATGGTAAGCAGTAAATTGCTAGTTGGAATTCCACCCCTGGAAGTTAGGTTAGGTTACATACCTGTGATATAAATAGCACTAAATAACACTCTTGGTTAGCTTCTATTACTAAACAAAAAGCACTGAAAGTTGCTTGTGTACGTTTATTTCTCGACAAAAATTTTAATGTGGTGATTTCTTTAATGTTATTGTCAAGATTATTGCTATTTTCTATTTTAAACAATCCCATTATTATTATTAATTTAAATGTGAAAATGGGTATAACTTATATTTTTAAAGTAATAAATAGGTGTGTATGTACTTAAATTTTATTATTACGATGTACAATTTCTAAATTTAAGACGTATAAAGACATAGATTTGGTAATAATAATGTGTCTCTCATAGTTACGATCTAAATATATTACTTAACTTCATACGACTTTGTCCAAATAAATAATATAAAGGAAAGTATTAATCCAACTTTTAGTCAACATTAACTCTTTTTGTATTAAATAAACGTGTGAGTGGCAAATATATGTTATTAAAAAGTTTACTGTACTAAAATGTTATGCTCTGTTAAACTATCAAGTGAGTTGCCCTGTCAGTACTTCCTGAATAATTTATCACACATTGTTTATGTGGAATGGCACGATTTAAAAAGTTAGGGTGTCAGGACTGATCCCTGATGTATGCCGGTTTGCGTAAGAGACATAACCTAAACGAGAGGTCTGGGCTCGGGCATACTATGTCTGGTCGATACCCTGGCTGGGGAGGGGGTACACACAGATTGCATGGCCCTTATCGAGGCGTTGTGCATAATTTCTACGACAAAAGCGGAAAGCAAAGTTCACATTTTAATAATGCAAAAACGTTCCATACTGGCATTGGAGGGCGTATACAGATTTACCGCCACAGATAACATCCTGTACTATTTTACATTGTCAGGGCTAAAATTTGTTATTTAAATTTTTGCTCTCGTGTTGTAAAGTAAGTAATTATTTATTTTTAATGCACATAAAAACTAGAATTAGTTCTCGTAGGGTGTAATATATTACGTACTTTTCCATTCACCCGTCATCGCCTTAGATCATATCAGCCAGTATGAAACTCTTTAATAGTTGATAGACCAAAATGTTAACACGCCTTCTTATCTTTAATATTATGTAATCAGGTTTTACCACATTAAAATATTTAAACCGGACTATTATTACCATACTTAAATAATTAATGACACAATTTTGTAATAATACTTACTGTATCTAGATACGTTAAAGGTACCGTTGTACCAAGTACCATGGAAAGATGTGAATTGTAAATAATCAAGTTTTTATCCAACAGACTCGTAACTTCGTACATTTTTCATAACAACAGTTGATCTACAGATCGTGATTGTGATTTTTGTTTTTCAAACAGTAAATAAAAACTGCGTACATTTATATACAATTCATATTGTTTTCATGGTCTTAACAATTGCCTTTAAATCATTCTCGTATTCGTTTACAATTCATTATACTTAATGAGATGTTTTTTTCTAAAATTTAAACCACCTCAGATCATTAACAGACAGCATACATATACCATTACAATATAATCCTTTAACAAGTATTCTTTCAATATTTTTAGAGAAACATACTTTACGCACTCATGAGTAAAATAACATTTTGCGAGACTATGTAGATAATTTACAGGTTCTTAAATACAAACGGACTCCTAAAGTTATTCACATGTAAAACGTAATGAAAAAACTTTTTATATTATTAGTTGAAATATTATTAATTGTTAGTAATCAAACACAATGAAACTTGAATCCACCCCTGCTACCTAAGAATCTTCCACGTTTCAGTTTCTGTTTTGTTTTACAGTCCTTATTTCAGTTCAGTTTCTAATCTGTGATAAATGTGGTGGTGAAGCAATTGTGGATTGTTGGTGTAAGATCCTAGGGAAGACACAATGTCTCTTCTCAGTGTAACAGGTAAGTCTACTTTTCATACAATTATTGATTTCTAAATCCAAATAATTCGAGTAAATTTTAATAAGTATTTCGTATATAAGTGGTAATTTTACACTCTCTATTGTTTGTATTTGTATATTGCAGAAATACGCCAGACTACATGTTACGTAATAGACTTCGCTGATGGTGTATACGAAATTCGAAGTCTAAAACGCATTACATTCTCGAGATGTTCCTTTGGATAGACAGAAATTCAGACAGAAAATACATTTTTACAGCGCCAGGGCAGACAGAAGATACTTTGGTTCATCACCAAACACAGCGTTGCCTACAAATTAAATTACGTGCAAACATCTATAACTCAAATCGTCCTTGTGGTAATCAGTGAAAAATAAATAGACAGGCAGATAGACAGACAGACAGAAAAGAAATTTTTACAACGCCAGGGCAAACAGAAGATACTTTGGTTCATCACCAAACACAACTTTGCCTACAAATGAAATTGCTGCCTAACGTCCGTAACTCAAATCGTCCTTGTAATATTCAGATACACAGGCAGAGAGACAGACAGACAGATAGAAAAGAATTTTTCTCAGATCTAAATACAATATATAACATTTTAAGTGTACCACACAGTTCATTATTGAAATACTCGTATCATCTTAATGTATAGGCTTTACTAACGTTCAGCCAAATCCCTTAGGAGACCTGTTAGTATCACCATCAAGATCTATCTTGTTTGGCCATTAAATAGCTAGTTGAAAGCTTGTAACTTGCTAGCAATGTTTTTGACAGTTGAGGATTGATATACTTATTAGAACTGCTTACCCAAAGGATTCTTGCGAATTCGTCGTCAACCAATAATTAAGAGATAGTTCCTTACAACTCTAGCTACATTGTGTAAATAACCCATTGAAAATTCGTTAAATCCAGGTAAACCTAGAGAGTTCAAATTTTTAACGCCTTAACTTTTGACATTAAATTGGTATTTTTCTGTCTATGAGCACTATACATCATTAAAATTTGAACGTGGACAGAGACTATACGTTTCATTAAAGTTCTTTCTCTTCCAACCCACAGGATCAAATTCAAAAGAGTTTTTGCACATCCAGACATGCCATGATCATTAAGGAACAGACGTACAGGGAGGAAGACACTGCACAAAAGAAAGGATGAGAGCTAGACTTACATGAAAATGTTTTATCTAGTTAGGGTGATCCTCACATGTTTTACTATACCCTGGGGCTTTGGACTTTATGAACTTGAAATGTATCCTGTTCGCTCGTTTTACTAAAGTTTCTCTTCATCCTTTATTAATTTTAAGTTTGAAAACGCTAATTTTGTGGCACTAATTATA
This sequence comes from Homalodisca vitripennis, assembly GCF_021130785.1. Classification (NCBI taxonomy): domain Eukaryota; kingdom Metazoa; phylum Arthropoda; class Insecta; order Hemiptera; family Cicadellidae; genus Homalodisca; species Homalodisca vitripennis. The sequence goes on along the minus strand of NC_060213.1, from coordinate 54,570,766 downwards.
AATTATAAAGAATGTCCAAATTATAATTTACTCTATTACGGTTATAATTGTCAAAAACTAAGTTATAGAATTTTTTTACTAAACAGACAATTTTTTAAACGAAGGATATAAAGCAAGGTTTCGATTTCACTTACATAATCAAAGACGTGAAAAAGTACACTTTTGGAAAACCGCATTAAAATGTGTGACACATGCATGTGTTTGCTTGTGTAATGTGTTTAATTGTACAATTAAAAAAAAATAGTAAAACAAAATAATTGAATTCATGGATAGAGAGCGTGGTTAAATCGTAGTTTCAATCATATTTTACACGTATTTGATATGCATATTTGGAAAACATTTATTTGAAGCTAGTATCAGTTATCAACAAGTAATTTGTGAAATCTACATCACGAAGAATTATTGTACTTCTTGTGAATCAAAAATCCTCTGTCCAAAATTAGTGTGACCCAATCGTATATCAAAGCTCAACAGCCTACAATCCAAATATCACCAAGATCCAAAAAGTCTGGAGGACCCGGGATCACTAGAAAAACTTTAAACTAGTTTTGAGTCACAATAGAAAATATCTTGATTATTTTTCCATAATTAAATTAAACCAACTAATATTCAAATTCAAAGTTTTACTTTCTAGGAAGACTGAAGCCATGTTAAATATAAACCAGAACGTTGTTGCAAACCCAAAGCAGTCTTTGAAATGTGACTAACCTTGGGTCAAAACCTGGTAAAATAAGTCTTTGTAGTATTGTTCAAAGGCCAGACATATCGGGGAACTCAGCGACACCCAGAGGAAGTCCATATGGCGGAATAAGCATAGCTTGCAGGAAATCTATAGTTTGTATGAAACAACTCAATTAAACCCAGTAGCTTGAAAGATATGAGGCAGTAAATTCCCTTCATTTTCTCCGAATAAGACAACCGACCCAGGAATTGAGAATATAGATAACTTAAGGTGACACAACACCAAACTAACATTTTTAACACTAAGGAATTTAGAATTGTGAAAACGAGATAAGGGGGTCTTCAAGTTGATGTAAATTCTGCAAATCCTTAGAATCAAATTTAAGACGAGAATAGTTGTGGTAGTTAGTGTTGTCAAAAGAGTTCAATCCTAAAAACGGTGATGTGGCAATCCTAATTTTCAAACATAAAACTGTCATATTTGATCAACCAGAATAAAAGACTGATGGACAACTAAGAAACGATAGCTTTCAAGTAAACCAGGCCAGTTTCAATATATAGTGGTCTCTAAAATAAAAGACTCCATTTCATTAGCAATTCAGATTATTTGAGACTCAGAACTTTGCTAATCAATGAGGAATCACACATAGCTGTGGAAATCCCTTCGTCTTATCAAATTCTAAAATGATTTTCTTTTATTATTAATGCGTTACAACTCTTTAATAATACAATAAAATGTGTAGCAGTTGAATTTCCCTCACTACAAATCTTAGTGATTATAGTTTGAATAAATTGCCCTTACTAAATTTCACAACTTTAAACTATTGCCACTATATATAAGCGATTTTTGAGCACTTCAAAAGCATTTCATGGGAAAGTATACTTGTAAATGATATCTGAAAATCTAGTAGAGAAATTTCATACTCAACTGCTTAAAATGACAAGACTGCAGCCTTCTACTATGTAAAATGTGTCTAAGGAATTGTCTAATTTAAAATGCAGGAAGGTGCCCTAGGTGTTCTCTGTCTTCACCTATCAGATGTAACCTATGTGTTAATGGTTACAGAATTTCATCTACAAGGTTAAAAGCTGCTGATTAGTAAGTTTGTTAATATGAATAGCTCAGGATGACACTACTCGAACTCGTAAAAATTATAGAGCTATGTAAAAAGTATTTTATACAACCAGTGGAAATCTTACAGTTCAAATCTAACGAGGAAAATAAAGTTGTGGTTTAATATTCTTGAAGACCTGTTTTTCTTAGATTCAGGGAAGGATAATATTGGCTCCTTCAGATCACGATAATACCACCATAATAGATGGTCATTCTTGGGTCAATTGCCAGAGTCTATAAACTGTCGTTATTCTAAGGCAGTTCATTTACTCACCGTGTGTTTCCAAATTATACTACTCTATACGCAGCTCAATACAACGTCTATGTCTGACTATGATTGGGTTTGAATCGTGTAATCTCTGAATGAAGTAAAGTGATAACAAACTATACAAACAATAAAATAACAAAATATCAATTGTTGAAGTTGATGAAGATATAGCTAGTTTGATACAGCATAACTTATAATTAACGTCAAATATACCTATGTGTTAGTAGACAAAGAACTGTTTTTAAATTGCCATTAAGTAGTGAAATAAGTTTTTGTCATTTTTTGGCTCAAAGCCATTCTTTTTACAGATAATGTTCATAAAAAGAAAAATATAAAAATTATTCCAATCACAGTAGAAAATGTTGGAATATATAAAATATTGTGTAACTTGGCTTGAATAAAAATAGTAAAAGATGCTGTATTTAATGTAAAAAAATATGCAAGGAATTCTTCAGACAGACGTGGACTCCAGAACCCAAGACTTAAGTCTATGGCTGTGTCAGATTTCAGACGGATGATGAAATAGAGATAAACTCAACATTTGCATTGAACCACCCCTTCCCTCTATATCTGGTTTGTGTGTATGTACAAATTATTTGTGGGTCTAAGAGTAGAGACTCGTTCAAATTCATCAGAACTAAGTGGATAGTATAAATTTATTTAAATTTTTAAAAGCTGGTAATCTTATTTGTTCAATGCGTCTTTGTCTACACTTATTTTTAAAACCCAATAACACACGCTTGAAATGAAAAGTTGTTATCAGTCTCAGAAAATGTTAGGGTTCAAAAGTTAACAGTCACGCTAATGCACAGGCACGCACCAGGTAGATAATGGAAACTCCATGCAGGAATCAAAGCTCAGACAATACGTGCTGGTACTGCTGATTTGTTTTTAAAATGTAATTTTTGGCCACAAGTAATTTCCAGCAATATTCAATACTAAAGGAACAAATTCATTAAAGTAGAAATTTATGCGATTCATGATCAGCGGAAATTTATGAATAAACTAGACACCATGGGCTTCTCCAATCGCACTTTGGAGAAATAGTGATGTTAGGGTAAGATAATAAGTCATTTATAAAAAACAGATAAGATTCAATAAGCAATAAAATCAATGTACAATCGTATTTAATTTTTTTTTCTTACAAAAATATTTTTATTATATCCTCTTAAGATGTTTTTTTGTAAACGGAAATAATTAACCAATCCAGGAGAAATTCTAGATATTTGAACAACATTTTGGAAGGTTTTATAAATTTGGCCATTGGAATATTGTTAAAAGTATTTCTTTACTTATTTTTTATTTATTTACTTAATGCATCGTTACAGGTAAGCCTAATTACAACAGAGCAGTTCTGAAAATTAAACAAAAACTACCGCTTGAAAGCAGTATTCATAACAAAAACTATTAAACTCAAAACAATATATACAAACAGTATATATATATATATATATATATACCATTTTATAAAAATTCAATTAGCATTAAACAAGGATACAATCAAGTATAAACTAACAGTTGCCTATTCTAAATAAAAAAAAAAACTTGAACAGGCACCCATGAACTTTAGTAAACAATAAGTTTTTCAAACTATTTCTTCTGGGATGTTCGTAAATTTTAAGTAAACGTTTTGCGATGTTTTAAAGATACAATGTTGTCTATCTTTCATTTAAGTTATTCAATTTCTAATGTACGCTTGCAAAGTATCTCAGTTTATACATCGCCATACAATAAGGTGACAGCATGAATGAGCTTAAATTAGGAGCTACAGAGGCAGTAGGCCTACACTTGACTTCTAATCTTATATTTATATTCCTAAACAAAATTATAATCCTTTAAGATATATTTTTTGACTATATGAAAAACATTAACAGTACAGCAGGCATTGTAGGCATTTGAAGTAATGTTTATACAGGGTGTCCAAAAAGTCCCGGGTCGGTTAAATATTTTTACAAATATTTAAAATAAAGCTACAAAACCTTACACAAAGTTACTGGACATAAAAATCTACTATATCACATATTCAGTGATCCGCTACTTCCTCAGGGGGGCGGCCCGCTAGGAGTCAGAAGAAAATCTTAAAATGTAAGCATTAGGTCGATATGCATATCAAATTAAAGGTCTTTATTAGTAGAGTACAGAGCCGCAAACCCGACCTCAAACGGATAACCGAGTAAATAATGACAGCCGTTCAAGATGGCTAGAGTTTGGGTCCAAAAAGTCCCGGGTCGGTTAAATATTTTTCCAAAATATTTAAAATACAGCTAGAAACCCTTACACAAAGTTACTGGACATAAAAAATCTATTTTTATCACATATTCCAGTGATCCGCTACATCCTCAGGGGGGCGGCCCCCCTAGGAGTCAGAAGAAAATCTTAAATGTAAGCATAGGTTGATATGCATATCAAATTAAAGGTCTTTATTAGTAGAGTACAGAGCCCCAAACCCGACCTCAAACGGATAACCGAGTCAAAAATGACAGCCGTTCAAAGATGGCTACAGTTTCCAACTTAGTTTAATGTAAAAAATACACTGATGAGCTTTTTGATTTTAACTTTATTAACCCAAACCTGTTTACAATTATTAATAATTGTTGTTGTAGAATAACAAGTTTCATTATTTGCAATGATTTAGTCATTAGAAGATTACTACTTACAGAGAGCTTTTTCACAAACAGATGACTCGAAGTTGGCCGCCTTCTGTTGTTTGACAATGAGCTAATCGGTGATAAAAGGCCTCCACAGCGTGTTGTAGTCCTGTTTCCTCACGTTCCAAACAACCACTTTCTTCTAAGATCCTGCTCCTCAATTCTTCCAAATCCCGTGGTTTTCTTTTATACACCCTGTCTTTAAGATAACCCCAGAAAAAGAAATCCAAAAGAGTTAAGTCGGGGGAACGAGCGGGCCATTCAATGGCACCTCTCCTTCCGATCCATCTTTGAGAGAACATATCATTTAAGTAATCCCTTACAATATTCCTGTAGTGCGCGGGTGCTCCGTCTTGTTGAAACCAGATTTGAGGCAAGTTTTCACCAAACAATATTTCGAAGAGCTGGTATTATACGGTTTCTGAGCATGTCAAGGTAGGAAACTCCGTGTAAAGTTCCGTTGATAAAAACGGGCCGCCCCCCTGATGATGTAGCAGATCACTGAATATGTGATAAAAATAGATTTTTATGTCCAGTAACTTTGTGTAAGGTTTTGTAGCTGTATTTTAAATATTTGGAAAAAATATTTAACCGACCCGGGACTTTTTGGACCCAAACTCTAGCCATCTTTGAAACGGCTGTCATTTTTAACTCGGTTATCCGTTTGAGGTCGGGTTTGCGGCTCTGTACTCTACTAATAAAGACCTTTAATTTGATATGCATATCGACCTATGCTTACATTAAGGATTTTCTTCTGACTCCTAGCGGGCCGCCCCCCTGAGGAAGTAGCGGATCACTGAATATGTGATAAAAAAATAGATTTTTATGTCCAGTAACTTTGTGTAAGGTTTTTGGAGCTCTATTTTAAATATCTGGAAAAATATTAACAGACCCGGAACTTTTTGGCCCCAAACTCTAGCCATCTTTGAACGGCTGTCCATTTTTGACTCGGTTATCCGTTTTGAGGTCGGGTTTGGGGCTCTGTACTCTACAAATAAAGACCTTTAATTCGATATTGCATATAAACCTATGCTTACATTTAAGATTTTCTTCTGACTCCTAGCGGGCCGCCCCCCTGAGGATGTAGCGGATCACTGAATATGTGATAAAAATAAATTTTTATGTCCAGTAACTTTGTGTAAGGTTTTGTAGCTGTATTTTAAATATTTGGAAATATATTTAACCGACCCGGGACTTTTTGGACACCCTGTATTACTTCATAATTAGGCTAGTAAACATTCGGTAGAAAATATGAGTTCAACAACTGCCTATTTAAAATGTACAATACTTTAATATACCAGTTTGCCTAAAATTGAAGACGTCTTATAAGCAACAAATTTCTCACACAATATCTTCTGAGATATTCGTAAATTGTAATTAAACAGTTTTGTGATATATTTAAGATTCAAAGCTGCATATGTGTGTTTTTTACATATACAATACTTTAATATACCAGTTTGCCTAAAATTGAGGACGTCTTATAAGCAACAAATTTCTCACACAATATCTTCTGAGATATTCGTAAATTGTAATTAAACAGTTTTGTGATATATTTAAGATTCAAAGCTGCATATATATGTGTTTTTTTTTTTTTTAATTTATTCAATTTCTGCTATAACGTTGCAAAGTCTCTCTATTTCGACATAGTCTTGACGCAAATTGTTTAAACTAAACCATCTTTCATTACTTGAATGAACTGAAATTTTACATATAAAATTTAATCTTATTTAAACAATAAAATTAGAATAATTATATTATCCGGACTCCGCCCCACTGGCCTCTAAAGTTGAAGGAATCTCCATAACATATGCATTTTTGAATAAATAGTCTGAATTTTAGTCAGATGTTCAAAATAAACTCTGCAGTGATTTGATTTATAATCTGTTTTAAATATACTAGCTAGTGTTAACAACGGTGGTGCAAACATTGCGTATATTACTGTTTATTTATTTTACTATTCTCGTTTAATTTTTAGAACGAGAGAAGAAGCTTGCAAATGAAACAGAGGAGGAGAATCGTTTCCGTTTAGATAAAAGTAAAATGATCTTACAGTACGAATTACAAGAGGACTGGGAAGCGTGATTAAATTCTTATAATCAGCGATTCATAAGAAGCACACTCGTAAGAATCTTTAATTTAAGAAAGTGGGACATTGTTTAATGTATTGTTTTTATGTTACTTGTTTTATAAAGATTGCGAACTTTTCAACGATAATACTACATTTTAGTGTCGGAGCACTCTGACTTACAAAGTAATGTTTTAGTGACGTGCTTCATGGTCGCTAACTGTAATAGTTGACCATTACTAGCTGCTGCTGGTGATATCCTTATCTTTATTTTACGTTTTACTAGCCTATTTAGTTTATTGCCAGAAGATTACTATATAAGTTTATAGTATGGTACTGAATTGAGATGAAATAAAGTACTGGATTATGTATGTATACTGGCGCAAAACAAACTACTAATTTGAGTAAAAATATTAAATTATGAACATATCCTTTAAAATAGTTTATTCATTGAATTATAACTCAATTTGAAATGTTTGTGGTTGCCCTATGGATGTTTTTTTTCTTGATTCTTTGATTTATTTATTACGTTATAATTATCTGTGTTCACTCTTTAAATACAGAGAGTGGGCTTTTTATCGCTCTTCCTTCTGCTACTAAAAAACTGTAATATATGTTTTAAAGAAATATAAATATGTCGGGGGAGTGCTGGTGTGTGAGTGGTCTAGGACATTGGACTTTTCGTTTGAGTAGGAAATAGCACAGGTTCAAATCATGTCTGTGACCGTTCCAATGTTTTAGTTTCGTAAAATCCTTGCAAGGGCTAGTGGCCTACGACACTTAGTAAGACACCTTGAACTATAGAGAGTTATATAGCAATAATTATCTTTAACCTTTGTAATAATTTTTTTATTTCTGTTTTTGAAGGTAAACTTCTGTTATTTTTATGACAGTTTTCAAGCTGACTTTTATATTTTCGAGATTCGTAATTATAAACTATTCTACTCCTGAATATTTACGTGCTGCCAACATAGTAACTGAAAATACAAATTTGTCTATAAATGGATAAATAGTATTGAAAATCATTATTAAGTAAACAGTTTTTAAATTCGATCAATCAATATGGTATTTCATATCCTGGGTAGATAGTCAGCACATGTGTTTAAACTTAGTAATAGATTTATGTAGCGAAAATTGTGTTTCCCTGCTCTTTATCGTTTTCAAACAATGGAACCATTTTATCATTGTTTATTTATATGATATATGATTGTTAGTATTACAACAACACTTTCATTATTAAACACATAGTTTTTTTGTCTGAATACGCCTCGCTTAACTGAATCTGATTTATTAATGTTATGTTTTCATAGTATACTCTAATATTGACATGTTTATGTATATTTAAATTTGAAACCCGCATGCTCTGTGAAAGATATGCAAAGGTATGTGTGACAAAGAAGGGTATCCCTACCGTTACATCACTGGCAGAGTCAAGCGATGTGGTAGGTCAAGGAGCTTGCAGGGGCTTCCCTCACGCCCTCGATCTGTCAGTCTTCCCTCCAAAACCGAATCAGCTGACTAGCAACAAAATAATAGCTGCTGCAGCTCGTCAATTATCGAACACATCTCTTTCTCGCCACTATCACTTTTGTTATTCTTCGTTAATCTTGTTTCCTAGCACCAGTCTGACTCAGACTATTAAGATGGTCCGATTGGTTTTAGACAGGAATTAGTTTTTTTTTTTTTTAGAAAATATTTATTATACATACTGTAACATCTTCATACTTTTATCTTAAGCCGGTTTAGATTATTTCTGAACACGAAACCTCATGTTACTTCAAATGGATATAATAGCTCGTAGAGTGGTGGGATTTTTATTTGTTCTGTGTTGACGGAAGTTATCTTAAGGGGTGTTATGATTTAAAATAATGTATAAGAAATTTATCAACCAATTATCTATTACACCAAATTAGTTTGGATCAAGCTGCCCTAACATTATTTATAGAATTTTTCATTTTATTTAAATATCCAACCTTTTGGTCTATAAGTTGCTTTTGTTGCAAATTTGATATCACAATTTTGGGTATCATTTCAACTGGAATCTTTTGTTAAGCAATTGAAAATATGAGGCATTTAACACAGCTGACAACCTGAATCTCCGCTGTAATTCATAACACATACTTAATGGTTACTAAAACCTAGCAAGTTTCTTCATACTAAAGTTTTATATACTGTAAATATTGTACAAAATTATATAATATTTAAATCAAATTAAAGTATAGCAACATATCATAAGCATAAGTATTTTATGGTATTTTAAACTTTTCTGACTATGTGTGATTGTGTCAATTTCTTTTAAAATGCTGACACATTTTACTGTTACATGGCCTCCAAGAAATAAAGTTTAATTGAATATGTAATCCGAAAAACCTTGAAGAGAATTTAAAATCATAAACTAAAATTGAAAGTTAATCAGTTTCAAACTTTTGATTCTTAGCAGAACAATCATAAATCACTCGTATACAGTTCTCAGTAAAGGGTATTTTTGGGTAGTGGAGGGGTAGCTTTTGGGAGATTTTTAAATGAAGCTTGTGGTACCTAAGTTTAAAGGTCTCTTAACACATATAAAACAAAAACCATTTATTTTTCTAGCTGTAAATATACATGGTGCACCCCAAACAATGTGTAAAGGTTATTTTTTTGTGGTAGGGAGTGTTACTTTTAGGAAAATTTTTAAATGTAAAGATGATGCCTGTGGTTCCTTATTTTAAAGGTATCTTGACACAAATCAAACAAATAATTTTTCAATTTATCTTGCTGTAAATATACATGGTGTTTAACAGGTTTGTTTTTTGTTACTTTATTGAACAACTTATGAAACTACAAATGGTTGTAAAATATAGTTGAGGGTCTACCCTTCCGAAAAATCACTAAACATTTTCAGTTCCCAAAAAGTTTCAACATTTAAAAAATATTTAAATTTTCAAAATTTAAAAAATTTGTAACTAAAAAATATTAAGTATAACCGTATGGTTAGCACTGCACCAAATTGAAGATTCTTAAATAACAAAGGTTGTATTAAACTTAAAAATGTATATATACAACACGTTTTTCAAATGTCACTGTAATTTTTATTTCTTTTATTATATATGTAGTATGTGTATGTATATATGTATATATATATGTGTGTGTGTGTGTGTGTGTGTGTGTGTGTGTGTCTGTGTGCGTGTGTGTGTGTGTGTGTGTGTGTGTGTGTGTGTGTGTGTGTGTGTGTGTGTGTGTGTGTGTGTGTGTGTGTGTGTGTGTGTGTGTGTGTGTGTGTGTGTGTGTGTGTGTGTGTGTGTGTGTGTGTGTGTGTGTGTGTGTGTGTGTGTGTGTGTGTGTTAATACTACAAATATTTATCGCATGTACAAAAATTATTTCATTTTGTATTTTATACATGACGTTACATTTTTACAAAACTATAAGGCTTTAAAATCGAATCTAAGAGGGCATTATTGCTGCAAATTCTTTTTTTCTTTACTGAGTGTGAGTTATCAATCACACAAAGTACAAAGTGGAGAACCGTGACCTATACTTCTTACCTCAGCCGGCATCAGTTGCATTCAATTATTTGCTTATTTTAAGTAATTAACTTTTGTCTCGTAATAGTCGCAGAGGCAGAACTCAAAAGTGTGAGAAAATGGAAAACCTTTATATTGCAAACTAATTTACTTTTACACGATTTACAAAGTTTTGAGTTGAAAGCTGTGGAGAGCTCTTTAATGCATAAGCTTTATGTTCACTATACGATGTCCTTTCATTTCTACTACTTCATCCCAATGCACTCTTCGTTGGAATCGCCTAAAGTGGCCTCTCTCGAAGAATACATACCAATGATAATATTGAAAAAAAATCTAGCTATACCTAAACTCGCACTTGCATTTTTTTATTACAAAAAAAACAATCAATTGGTTTCTGATAGTAAATACATGGGGCAGTTCCATTATGTTTATCCAACCATAAAGACTACCGTATTGACATAAATACAGTTATGCGTATGGCTTTATGATTTTATCGTCGTCGACGATCAAATAGAATCTAAATCCAATTTTCAAAAGCTTGATTATTTTTGAAAAAAATTATAAATAATAAGAGGATAGCTCTGCAATCACTAATCCATATTCCCTTTTTTAGATTTTTTTCTCACCTTTATCTTCAAGCAGAATTACCAGTTACTTACTTAATTAATTTTTTGTATTGAGTACTGTCTATCTGTTTTGTGGTATTATACGACTTGCGCTCATGTAATACACCTTGTATTTTGAGGTATATTGTCTACTTTTTATTTAAAACTTTTGTTATAAATTGTGATTTTATCGACGTGTTTACGCTACACATTGATATTTTCTAGATTTTGCTTGCTGAGAATTTTGTCATAATACGAAGTAAGGATATATCCAAATTCTTAAAACGCTGTGTGCTATTTTTTTAATATTAACGATGGTAATGCCTATATTACGTGCGGTATCCTTTCACACCCATAGTGTACAGTCCATTTGTAACAAATTTTGATAAGAATAACAGGATTTCAGCTGTTTTCCATCGTTATATACTACAAAAAGGTATAACACCAAGTATCAAGGATTGGTCTTTTCGCTTATGCTGGTGTCATGAATGATTGTGATTGTGATCGTGATTCTCGTACCCGTGACTTGTACTCGGTACTTGAATTCTGTGCAGTTATAACGCCTGGACCTGACTCCAAACAGATTTTGTATGGTTGAACATTTTTTTTCTTTTCCTTCTATTCTTCTTCAGGTTTTTTTTTTATTTTTGTATGAACTAATATCTCCCCCAAACCGACGAAGAGGATAGATTTAAGTCCTAGAAACTTTGAGTTATTCCTTTTTGTAACGTTTGCCATATAACGATGGCAAAAATGTCCGAAATCCTGTTATTCATTCAAACATCCCAGCCTAACAAACTTAAACAAAATATTTATATAGTCATTAAATACGTTGAAAATATCATATCACGATTTATATTTATAAGAAAAAAATACGTTTTGTAAATTAAATTAAATAGTTTTATTTGTATAGATATTTAAAAACCTTTTCAAAGAAAAATATAATATAAAATGCTAAAAATACTACCCTTACAAGTAATCACAGTTCATATTAAAAATGTTGCTAAAATTAATCACACTTTATCAAATCGCAGAATTAAAAAAAATCATAAATTCTCGTGGAATTATAGGTTAAATTGGACAACATCATAAGCTTAAAACGATTGTGATGGTATTATGACACGTGATAAATGGATAGTCTATGGCAGGGCACTGATGGGATCGCATTAGTTCCAGAGCTATTGTGCTTTATATTACAGTACTTCGAAACTATTATTGTTGTACCTATATTGAAATATAAATCCCCATCTGTGTACCATTCACAAGCAATGATGTTCTTGATTCTCGATCTCGCTCGCACGATTTATAATAATAGAATTATGAATATATTATTACTGAAATTTGAATAAACTATCACCGGGATACGTATATTTTGTACGTTCAAAAGTTTCAAAAATGTGTATAAACGACAGTATGATTCAAAAACCCATTCACTCAAATGTTAATTGTAAAACAATTAAATTTATTTTCTGTTCGAGATTCTCATTGTTTAATATTTCTACTAAGCTTAGGCCTTTGCGTGTCTCAGTTATTCATGTGTGTGACGAATATGATATGAGCCTGAAGTTCCTACACTCATTAAATATCACTTGTTTTGAAGAACAAAGGTTTTACTCAATGTAAATAATTGTCTATTTAAGGGAAATTTATCGCATTAAACCAAGGATCTGTCCTCAGACCACAACTTTCCATTTAAACATTGACAACTATAAAAAACTATAGAAACTCAAGTAGCCTACAAGATACAAAAACCCTCAATGTTGGCTGAGCGTTAGCGAAGCCTATTAATCTAAGGTTTACATCACCTACTTAAAGCCGGGATTGGTGTAATGCAAAATTTTTTAAATACAATTCAGTTATTTCGTTGCTGAAATTTTATTGGCTAAGAGATAGTAATCACTCAAATCACTCAGGAAACTGTGAATTATTTGTTTCTGACTGTCCATGATTTCTTAACAACTCATTTACGTGTAGAATTGAAATTTTGCATTAAGTGTTATTCCTATATGAGAAAGATCGCGTCCGATGATGTTGCATGTCGCTCCATAGGATTTTTCTGATCAATAACAATTTTTTTACATTGGTCGTATGGGTAAACTTGATGGAAACAATAAACCAATATAACTTATTAGTTAATCATAAATAAATATGTAAACAGACTAAGTACAGTAATATGATATTTAAAAATTGTGATATGTTCTGATTTCGTTAGTGAGACTGAATTTAGGTTCTATTGCATTTGTTTATTTAAATATAAAGAATATAGTTCGATAATGGTGCCTCCATGAAAATTGCCTGAGCGCTTGGAAATCCTATCAATCTACTGTAGGTGACATTTTAAGAATGAGTTTAGCCATAAACATGTTTTATGTGAGATATGATTAAGAGTTCCGGTGAAAATCGTCTCCTCTTATTCTTTTGGTCTCTGTGTATGTTTTCCGCAGAATATCTCCAGAACGCATCAAACTATGGACCTTGAATTTTGCATGTAACTTTATGTTTATTAAGATAATGTCGAGATTGACGAGGGTATCCAAGAATTCTCAAGAAAATTTCATCTGTCTATTTTACATTTAAACTGTGCATGAAAATTCAGCGGACTAGAAAGAGTTTTGTAAAGGACTATCCATGGAAATTGGCTGTTTCATTTGAAGTCTACCGTTCAATAGGGTTCCACATTTTTTTCTATCTGCCTAGGAGCTCTTTTCTGCCTACCTGTCTGTCAACAGGTCATCTCAAGAATTGTATTCGCTATTGACTTACTACATTTTGCATGCAACTTCAGTAAATTATGTTATGCGAAACATTATGAACTCTAATCCTTTTTTTATAACGATAACCTGAAATAATAGTTTCAAATCGAAACTTAATAAAGTATTAGTTCTGAATCATCTATATACTGTAAATCTATCTACGAGCGTAAAATATCTTAACCATTTTAATTATAACTGCTAAATATACAATAATAAGGGTTACAAAATAAACGATATTTCTGCAAAAAAACATCTTATTAGATATGTTACAACTAAGGTGAGATTGATTTACAAAAAGTATTTGCTCCACCGGGATTCTAACTCGGATATCCACTTGCCGGGAAAGCATGTTTCCCCTACACCACAGATCCCTTTATTTTTATCCCAAAACTAGCAGTCACTCGTGGTTTGACACGTAATTATTTTGTGGAACAGGTTTACCATAGGCATTTTTAAAAATAATACATTCTAAACACTCCTATGGTAAGTCACAGTCACTTATTTCGCTTTATGTAGTTTAGAAATGATAATTTTGGAGTACTTAAGGTACATATTATATTAGCGTTAGTGGTTGAAGAATTACTCATGGTCTTCGAGGGTGCATGGGCACTTCTGGTTTATACAAAAGAGAATTATGTTTCTGTCAAAATGTTACATTTACTTTGTTGCCCTGATGAAAAAACACTCGTCAAAAGAGTATATTTAATCTGTATCAGTGTCTTTTATATCTGTATTAAATGTTATATAATAATTTTGCCTTCGATTTATACATTACACAACTAATGACACACTACTGATATTACGCTGCATGCTTATAATTTGCTAAAATGTACAGTTAAATATTTTTTTTTATAAAGCTTCATTTTTTAAATATACTCATTGTTACTTGAAACTGCAGACATAATTTAAAGACGATGTAGGTAAATTACTTATAGTTATGGTTGAGCTATCAGTTTAGAAGGTTTAAACATAACATATTGTCAGGTAAATATTTTTTCACGACATTTACTGTTCAGATACTTACTCTGTTAAAATTGATTGGATCGTCAAAAGTAATGATATAGTGAACAACGTAGTTAGTTTTCTTGGAAACCTTCAAAAAAGCTTGATAGTATTGTTTATGTTAAAAGGTTGTAAACAGACTGGCTGACAACTAATATAATGTATGCTTTAATTCTTTATTCTGTTAATTGTATTTCCGCACGAGCTCCGTGAGCTCTTTTAATGTTTAAAAGTACTGTAAACTTTCTCAAAGTAAAGTATTTCTACTATATATAATATATATAGGCTACATGCATTAATAAAATTTGTATAAATGGCAATAGCCTAATTCATTTTTTTAAATAAACATTGAATCACAAAATTGTGTGATCATATGTTAAATCTTGTAATAAATGTGATAAAATTGTTATTGAAAAACTTAAGTTTCTATTTCCATTCATACAAATTAGATTAATGTTATATAAGTCGTTTGACAGGTATTTGGCCTTCCGATCGTATGTTAGTTTAGTTATTTAAACGCATATGTGACAGATACGGCCAAATACAAAATAATTAAATAGTAAAAAGTAAGGACTCTGTGGTGTAATGGTAGCACATTCACCCGGCAAGTGAGAGATCCATCCGGGTTCGAGTTCCGGCGGATCGAGTACTTTTTTTGATTCAATGTTTATTGAAAAAGTTTTATATATATATATATATATATATATATATATATATATATAATTTTTGACTTCACCACTTCTCTTACCCATCTTTTTAAAATAGCCAAACTACCATAGGATTAGCAAAAATATTTCTAAAACTTGGTTTGGTATTCCATACATGTTTATGAAAAATGATAGCCCAATTACATTAATAAATATGTATTCATAAACAATTCTTTATGGTCAAAAAGTTTTTTTTCATATATGGTACATCAAAGGTACTATTCATTCATAAATATTAGGTGAGTCCAAAATCATAACAATAATTCCGATTTATAATCTTTTACAATTTTATATTATAAAAAAACACAATATAATATTATGAGTTATCTATAATAATTCAGCGTCAGCGTATCAGTCTAAATTGTTACTTTTAATTAGATAAAATATGTATTAAAATATAGACTTTTTATGTCCATGTAGTGTGATATTTTCATTATTTTCCCTCTAAATTATGATTTTTAAGCCCCCGAACTGAAACACATCATATTAATCACAATGTTATTGAAACCTAGTGTTAAGTTCTGTAATCACAACTAATTATTTCAAATCGGCAGTGTATGTACAAAACTATGCGAGGAAAACGATACAAAACAGAAACATAAAATGGAAGTAAAGAGGGATTCATTGACCTCACGTTCCAACAACCTATTCAGAGGGTTAAGGCAAAATCTAAGTATCGACTTTAGGCTTGACCCACAATTTACCTAGCCAAGTCTTATCTCCCGACGATTTTCATTCTTTACGTTGAAGGTAACAATTATACTTAATTGTTACTTTAGGTTTATCATCAGAAAGCCGTAGAGTTACACCTTGCGACGTATTAATAACTTTTTTGACATAAAAAGGTTGAATAATTGTTAAACTTTGTAATAAATGTTTCAAAAAATAAAATGTTTGATTTTTCTTCTGTAAAATAGTAGTTTTATCCACTATCAATTCAATAAAAAACCCGTAACGGATAACCCTGCTATGGTGGCAAAGGCTGATTCAATGAGAATGTGGTGTTTAGCTCTATTCCAACTTCCACTTGCTCCCATAATTTGGACTCCCCATTCAACACATTACTCCGCAGTGCTTTCGGATCGTGTCGTAGTGCTCCATTGTGCTTTTGCTCCAATGTGATCCAAAGTTCTCCAATGAGAACACCTCTTCATGAAGATTACACTGAATGGATGCTGGATAAACCAGGCATATTTCTTGTGTAGTCCAGGTGTTACAGAAACAATGAGAATACCTCTTCGTGAAGATTACACTGAATGGCTGCTGGATAAACCAGGCATATTTCTTGTGTATTCCAGGTGTTTCAGAAACAATGAGACAATGAGAATAACTCTTCATGAAGATTACACTGAAAATGGCTGCTGGATAAACCAGGCATATTTCTTATGTAGTGTAGGTGTTTCAGAAACAATGAGACAATGAGAATACGTCTTCACGAAGATTACACTGAATGGTTGCTGGATAAACCAGGCATATCTTTTGCGTAGTCTTGTGTAGTCTATGTGTTCCAGATACAATGAGACAATGAGAATACCTCTTCATGAAGATTACACTGAATGGATGCTGGAGAAACCAGGCATATTTCTTGTGTAGTCCAGGTGTTTCAGATACAATGAGACAATTTGAATACTTCTTCATGAACATTACATTAAATGGCTGCTGGATAAACCAGGCATATTTCTTGTGTAGTCTAGGTGTTTCAGAAACAATAAAACAATGAGAATACGTCTTCACGAAGATTACACTGAATGGTTGCTGGCCAACCAGGCATATTCATTGTGTAGTCTAGATATTTCAGACACAATGAGACAATGAGAACAACTCTTCATGAAGATTATACTGAATAACTGCTGGATAAACCAGGCATATTTCTTGTGTAGTCTAGGTGTTTCAGAAATAATGAGATAATGAGAATACCTCTTCATGAAGATTACACTGAATGGATGCTGGATAAACCAGGCATATTTCTTGTGTTGTCCAGGTTTTTCAAAAACAATGATACAATGAGAATACGTCTTCATGAAGATTACACTGAAAATGGCTGCTGGATAAACCAGGCATATTTCTTGTGTAGTCTAGATATTTCAGACACAATGAGACAATGAGAATACCTCTTCATGAATATTACACTGAATAACTGCTGGATAAACCAGGCATATTTCTTGTATAGTCTAGGTGTTTTAGAAACAATGACACAATGAGAATACGTCTTCACGAAGATTACACTGAATGGTTGCTGGCCAATCAGGCATATTTATTGTTTAGTCTAGATATTTCAGACACAATGAGACAATGAGAACAACTCTTCATGAAGATTACACTGAATAACTGTTGGATAAACCAGGCATATTTCTTGTGTAGTCTAGGTGTTTCAGATACAATGAGACAATGTGAATACTTCTTCATGAAGATTACACTAAATGGCTGCTGGATAAACCAGACATGTCTCTTATGTAGTCTAGATATTTCAGACACAATGAGACAATGAAAATACCGCTTCATTAAGATTATACTGAATGGCAGCTGGATCAACCAGGCATATTTCTTGTGTAGTCTAGGTGTTTCAGAAACAATGCAGAGTTCATTTGATGTACGTCTCCGTCTCTTGGTCTGTTGTGCATGTCTCCGACTCATGTTACAGGAGTCTAGCCTGTAACATGGTATGTTTAAATACTATACTCAGATTAGGGTGGAATGGAGCTAAAATCAACATTTTTAAAGAACCAATATCATTTATTTAACCTAGACGTTATGCAGTAATATACCGCTAAAATACTATTGCCGAATGAGATTCGTAATGAGGGTATTAACACACTAGTGTAGTATTGAGAGTATTACCACACTAAGGATAAGTCAGAGTATTGCCATAGTTTGCCAAGTTTGGTATTGAAGATACTACTTAGGTTCCAGTGCGTTATAAGGCTATTACCACATTTTGTAGTGAGG
The DNA here is from genome assembly GCF_021130785.1 of Homalodisca vitripennis. NCBI lineage: Eukaryota > Metazoa > Arthropoda > Insecta > Hemiptera > Cicadellidae > Homalodisca > Homalodisca vitripennis. Next base: position 54,552,473 of record NC_060213.1, on the reverse strand, counting down.
GTAATATTGTCTATATTATTATTATAACCACTTTTATTCAGTTATGTTGGTCTGATAATGTGCTCCTCGAGTACGAAAGGTCTCACAGAAATAAAATATTATATTATTGGAGTGTTCGTTTTAAATTTATTACGGTAATATTACTCTAGTGTGGAATTGAGGGTATTATTATATAAGATTAGTAATTAAAGTATTATGATGCAGTGTGGTAGCGAAGCTACTAACATAAGGTTTAGTAATTATGGTATTACCGTTGTAGTGTGGTAATAGTATGTTCGAAAAAATGTCATTATTATGAGGAGAATCTTACAAAATCCAAGATTTTAAAAGTTAACTGTACGGTAGGACTAAAAGTAATTTGTATTTTAAATTATACATAATTTTAGTAACGTTGATACTTCCCAACTCCTAAATTTGTAATAAGTACTACTTGGTATTTCTAAGCGATCTTTGAGACAGAATATTACTGTACTCTTATAATAATTTTAAATTATATGTGCACACATACACACACATTGGCAGAAAATATTGTTTACCTAGTAAGAAATGTACTTATTAAATTAATAATAGTTTGAAAAATAAGTAAAAATACAAATAAAAACCTCAAGAAAAATTTTGTTTTTTATGTTCTCCAATTTCATTTTATGTCCCGCCTGTAAAGTATACAAAAACTATGTAATACCAACTTGCCTATTGGCTATACCTCTAAAATATGAATCATAGTAGTTGTAAGTACAGTTTACTAGCAGGCTGGATTTCAAACACGTGTTATTTTTTATTATACCGAAACAACGTTATTAATAACAAGTATTGACAATTAGAATAACAATATCTATTGAATTAATAATAAGAAAAACATATCTTAGTTAGTACACAAAGGTTATAGTATAAGAATTAACACCAATTCGCAATTGAAGTTTTGTTGATTCTCTGTTAAGGTGTGGCTGAAAACTCAGTTTCTAGTTATCTCACACGCACACAACCTTAAAAAAGCACAATCGCAGAGTATTGTGTGCATCCCGGTACATATCTACCTGCCGAATTCCGTTACCCTATGTCATTCCTATGAATTCGGCTAAATAAATGTGATGTTATGTTGTCCAGGATTTGCCTTGAAATTTTTTCTCTTTATTTCTCAGAGTGATGTATAGTGTAATAGTAGTTGTAGTTGCATAGGTATGTATTTTTATGTGTGTAAGTAATTGTAATGTTTTTTGGTTAATCTGTACAATTTTATAAAACTCGTATCTGTAAATTTTTTATATGTGAGAAATAAAGTTTCTTTCTTTCTTTTTCTTTTGTTTCTGTCATCCGAAGCGGCCAATCAAGTGTATTTTACAAATCTGCTGTAGTGGAGTTTATAATATATATATATATATATACTTTCTCATAAAAGAAGAGGCCGAAAAATTTAAACCTTATTATGCCCGTCCAACCAGTGTGAAGATTTTATTACACATAAAAAGTTCTATGGTCACAGACAGAATTTTAAAACCCTCCAAGTGCTGGTTAGAACTGCCTTAAGTGCTGGGCATTTTTCAGTATGTTTGCAAGCGTTTAGAAAGTTTTTTTTTATATACTGTTACCTTAATGTAAATACTACATATTATATATCATTATTTTCAGGAAAGATCACAGAATATGATAATAATACTTATATGACTTACCTTTACATGGTAAAATATTGCTGAATGTAAATCTTGACAAAAAAAAAAAAAAAGTTTTTATTTTTTCACTTTGAGCTTAGATATCATTTCACCAAAGTTATGAAAATAAAAATCCAAGATATACAAGTTGTAGGTAATTTAATAATGAACCCAAAAGTATATACATCTTATGGGTTTACATATTGACAGAATTCACTCAGAGCAAAAAACGATAAATTGTAACACGTAAAAAATCAGTGATATTTGAAACATTGTGTACTACATTGTAACACCTTTCACATTCCTTATTGCACTAGACCTACTTAATTCACTCATTTTTACAATAAAACACAATATAAAACAGTAATAGTCAACTACAACACCAAAGGTATGATGCAAACAACGACGGAACAGCAATAAACAGAACGACCGAACCGTATGACTTGGAAATAAACATACGCTTAGAAACAGCTGTCGTATAGCGCCGGTCTTTGAGCAAAGACGTGCTCCATAGAGTATAACGAGTTCCGCATTTCTTCTAGTTTAATACTATATAAAATAGTTCGTGATATTCCGTAATATATAGCCACTAGCGTGGTTTAAAGAGATCGCGTTTCTGACATCGCGCTCCGCGAGGTCAGCACTGGAAACAGGTACGCTAACATCGCGCTACGCGATGTCAGCACCTGGAGTTAAGGCTATCAAAACTTTTGTGGTATAATATTTAAAAAAACTTTTTTGTGCAGGGCAGAAGAAATTTTTGTACCAAATCACAACACGTTGTTGCTTGAAAGCAATTGATAAGTTGTGTTTAAACGTGTAACATCACATAGTATGACTAGACAAAGTTTAATTAACTGTAACCAATTTTTAACTTAAAGACAAACAATATATTTTATTACCGAACCTTTGCATAGTGTTAAGAACACTGTATAGTTTTGAGGTATAAAGTTCAAAGGGCTATCCATTTGTTTGCCTGGTCCTCTGAACAGTAACTTCTCTTGAAATGCTCCAATAAACTTGAAAATAGATATATAGGTTTCTCTTGGTCCAAGAATATACACATTCTATTGATTTTGTTGTTAAAATTTCAAAAGGCAGTCTCTATGTATGTGCTATACCTGCTGATAAATAGGTTCTAAAGCTTTAAATTTTAGACACAACAGCCTCTCTTGATCTATGGAAGAAACCTGTTGATTCTATGGTCAAATAGTTAAAAGGTCAGTCCGTCTGTTTTTCTTTGTCCTCCCTCTTTTGTAACGTTCTGTTGGGTGCTTCGATACTCCATTGAATCCGTTCATTTTAAATTGGTTAGTAATATAAACATATTTTTCTTCTCAACGTACGTAAATGATATTTGACTTGTTACACAGAATTCTAATATGTTAATATGTAGTTAGGTAGTTAAGTAATTCTTCCTCATACCCTAAGTAACAATATTGTTAAATTACTGGTCTATGAAAGCCTTTTAAATTAAAAACTTTAGTTGAATTTAGTGTATTCAGAAAAATTTACATTTATACCGTGATTATTATACAGCGGAAAATTTGGGAATTATTACTTATCCAAAACCATACCGATATATGCGGCATAAAAAGCTTTTTATGATCAATGAAATTTAAAATTATCTAAATTCCACAATGTATTGTGTGTGCATTTCTCTTGTATGCACTAATCAGCGTAACTCATACAATATCGTTGGTAGCTGAGGATACTTTGTTTATCGGTGTGAATAATTATCACTTTAATACGAGCGATATTTAGATAATAAACTGAAACATTTGCTTTAAAATAGATTTAGTAATCACATATTTGAAGCTTGCATTTTTATGATTGAATATTTACAAATTTTTAGCTAGTCTATGTAACTTTTTTACTATTTTCTAATATTGTTATTAGTTATTACGTAGTTAATGAAAAAAAAATATTTTCAATAGGGCTATTAGAACATTATACACATAAACACAGGAAATCAAAATATAGAAAATTAATGAGATAGAGTTGTTAACGTATAATTTTATTTTTTAATTAAATTTGTTGAGCAGGTCATCTTAAATTCAAAGCACTTGCAAACTTAGATTTGGTGATAGACTGCTGGGCTTTTTGTGTGTCTCTTGGGGTTTTTTATAATAAAATTGTGATATTTGTTTTATTGGTTTTACTTTTATGTTTTTCAAGTGTGCCACTCACAATTGAGTCAATTTTTTTAATTCTCTTTCAAAACTCAGCCTGAGCTATTCCGACTCTGGTGTACACTAGTATGTATTAGCGCAATACACTGTATCGTGTCTATACATGATTGGACTTTCCCGTCTATACATGATTTTGAAGTTTAGTTCAGGTTCAGAGTAGGTTGGATACCTTTTGCTATTATTAGGTAACTAAGAGACTACGAGATTGTTCTGATCTCAACGTCCTGCTCTGCTTCATTAGAAGTTTCAATTAGTGCTGATGGGATATTCGGTTCCTTCAAAAGTCTAAGATATTTAACTATATTCCACATATAAATTTTAAATTAAAATTATTCCTATACACCTACCTCGTAATATTTTACAGCGGTTTAAACAATTAAAAATGTTTAATCATGTGTGTTCGTTCTGTTAAATGACGTTTTGTACATGTAGAGATTTAAAAACGAAAAAATATTCATCAATACCCATTTTATAAAATTCTAGTAGTGGCATTTTAATCTGTAAATCTGGAAAATTGGTACTAATGTTGTAGTTAATTTTAAAATATTTGACATTTAGGGATTTTAAAGAAAAAATATTCAACCTTACCCATTTCATAATATTTTTAAAGCGAGGTTTCAATTAGAAAAAGTAGAAAATTAATGTCCTTGTTGTTGTATTTTCCGTTCTTCAGAACACTACTGATTAAACATAAACTATTAATAATGCAAACTAAAAATAATAAACAAATAAATAGTGAAAAGAATGAATTTTGGTTATAGAACCGTGAAATAATATTTTAGAGGCTCGATTAAGAAGGACCACTTTACACTAGGCAGTGAAGACGCCGAACACACTGATTTTAACAAGAGTTCACTAGGTTACACATAATGAGTTTATGAACAGTGCATATTCAAATAAAGTGTAGAAAATAAACAGTTACCTTTGTTTTCATGAGAGGTACCTAACCGTAGTCTGCTGTTGTTGAGGGCCAGGTTGTGATCAGTAAGTGTGGAAATAGGCTGCTGTCTTGTCGGCAGGCGTGAAGACGGAAGATGTCCTTCACGGATTCACTCACGCACAATACGACCGCAAACGAATAGTTCTTAACACTGTGGCCAGTCCTGTAGAGCACGGTAGACGCGGGTGTCCGGGAGCAGAGACGTTCTGGTAGAGATTGCCAATCCAGAGCACTGACTTTAATGTTAATGTAAATGTACAACAAATAGAAATAAACTAATATTTAAATACGAGAGTAACACATGGGGGAGAGAGTAATTATGGTAAGCAGTGGCTAGAGAGTACATAAGTGCCCCAGGCGGAACCAAGAGTATAACGAGCAAGCGTGCCGTCGCTTGCAAGGTAGGCAATTGATAAGTCAACCGTTGTGATTGGTTGGTGAGTTTACAGTAAACAGCTGATTCGGGAAACAATGGTTCATTGGTCTGTCACTGTACGTGAATATTTTAATCCAGTAAGGAATGGTATTGTAGGCACTAGGCCGCAGAAAGAGATATGGAATTAATGTAGTATATACAGTTTAGTAAATAAAGGCAAATATAGAGTATAAGTTGCACAAAAAATATATACATAATTATTATTCAATAAAAGTAGCCTTTTCATATTAGGCAATAAAAAACAAGTTATTTAATGCAATAAATACTTAACAAATAGCATACACGTAAATTTTACGATCATCTGTTCTGTATAGTATATGTAAATTTGTACACAGAAATCAACCTTAATTTAATATAGGAAATATAAAATAATCTTACGTCCAACCAGGCTTTTTAAAATAAGCTGATTTATGATTTAAATTTTTCTTAAATAAATCAGATTTATAACTAGGTTCAGATTTATCTCTGATAGATTTCTTGGAGTTTCGAGCAATTTTCAAGGTTATATTTTGATTATGTTGAACTTCATGTGCAAATAACGGTTTATCAGAATTTTGATTAACAGCATCAAAACCGATGACGTCATTCTTGGTATTGGTATTGTACACAGAGACTACAAATATGACCTGAAAGTTTCAGATTTTTGTATAATTTTTTATCCCTGTTTCAACCAATGCATTGTATACTTTCGCTTACATTGAGCTAATCAATGAAAAAAACAAATAAAAATATAGAGCTTCAATAAGTAAATTTAGAATTCAATGTTGCAAATGTTTGTGGTAAACAAGTATTAGATGTTTGTCTGTGATGAAATGCAGACACAAACAAACAATATGGCGTCACTATAGGTTCCGCAATACAGCGTCAGCTGGGTAGACCACAACTTTGTGAGGTATCGTGGTTCTAGATATACAGCCAAAATGGCTCCAGTTGTTTTAGATAAATTCTTCTTTGATGTCATAAACGGGTTGAGTACTAAATTATTTAGTCTAAATTGTAAAAGATAGTAGCCATAGTAATGCATTTTTAAAATTGAAATAGGTAAAATTATATAATTATATATATATATATATATATATATATATATATATATATATATATATATATATATATTCACTTCGGTTGTATGATGCAGAATTGCTCTATTATAACAAATTAGACTTCTTAGTTTAAATTTCCTTTAATATTTTGTCTTTGCCGTTTTCAAAAAGGTATAAAACAAATTCTAAATTCTTTCTCTGTTCATGATATTTCTCTTTGGTGCTAATCACATGTTCAAAAATTCCTGTTTATTTATTTATTTATGCAAATGTTTATTTATTTATTTACTTGTGTAAATTTTGTTGCTGTGTTATTTTTGTTTTATACCTTTTATTATACCTTTTTGAAAACGGCAAAGCCGAAATATTAAAGGAAATTTAAACTAAGGAGTCTAATTTGTTATATTATAATATGTATATGTACATATGTATATATATATTACAGAGCCGTTACTTTTTACGATTCAATTATTTAGTATTTGGCCGTACCTTCCACATGTATTTTTAAATAATCAAACTAACATATGATCGGAAGACCAAATAATTGTCAAATTACTTTTTTTTTACGTTAATAAAATTTTTATATTTGGCAATAGCCGAATTTAATTTTAATTACAAATGCAAATATTAAATATATATAATAGGTGGAATATTATATACTAGCGGCACTTACTCAAGCAATTTCACAAACTTTACACATGTATTTGTGTAACACGTCCAAAAATGAATATTTTAAATATGGTAGATTCTGCTGCCACCACCGGATGATTATTTAATGAACTTTATCCGTTTCAATATGGCGTCAAAGTAGATGTCAATATTGTGCATGTTACTTCGAAACAAAAAATAATTAAAAACATTTAATTAGAATTTTAGTTTTTCCATGTACTAAGATAGTTAAAAAAATTAAGTTAATTAAATTTTTAATATAAATACATTCAGAAATTTCTTGTATATATCTTTCATTCTACATAGACAAATTGAGTTTTTCTGTTAATTGTACTAAAACTGTTTAAATTATGACATTTTTATATGACACTGTATTGAGGTTATGAGCTTAGCTCTGTTGTAAAAGTAGTGTACATTTGTACAAAACCACGAGGACTTAAAGTGTATGAAGAACAAAAAGTAAGGGAGACAAAATAACACGTTTGTCACTAACCAAATGGAGTTCGGTCACTTGACACCATACATCACATATAGAGCTAAAGCCCTCTATCCCAAATTGTCTCATCAGAACCAAAACACATTAGTTGTTCTTCCCGCCAAAGTCCCAATTCCTGTTTTATAGGACAGCCGCTGCCGCCGGCGCCATGATGTCTGTCTGTCCGATGTGCTGATTAAAACACATTCATCTTCGCTCTGAAAAATCGGCTCCATTCTGGCCGAGAAATTAAAGCGTTACTCTTGTTGCTACTAAAAATGACCACCCATTGTTTACATCAACAGTTTGTTTTGTATAACAGTATTTTAGGTACTCACTGGAAGATTTGTGAGTACGCAAGGTGTTACAAAATCAATGCATCTATCTAGTTAAGTTACGGCTTAAAAATACGAATTAATTGAATAATTGCTTAAATTATAATATCATTTACAAATAAAAAATACAATCATTTACAAAATAAGCACTGTCTAAACATATATTTAAATTGAAAATATCCTTTAACAACTTCCTAAAGAATATCCTGCTGCTATATCCTGGTCATCTTGGAATTGGATTATATCGTTAACAACATTGTGCAATGCAAATCTTCAGGAATTTTAAAAGCGTCAGATTGATATTATGTATGCGTGTAAAAATGTAGTTTTACATTTATAAAATCGTTGTGCATAAATAAACATAATCCGTTAATAATATGGATTACGATAATTGGGTGAGCATTATGGAAGCCTATCATTCGTGGATCTTGAACAATTTTATTTATGTGCCTATATCTCAAACATTACCTTTAAGGCCATGTCACACTGCCGTGGCATCGCTTCCGTCCATCCATAGTATGAACGTCCGCGTATGCCGCGACGGTCTCGAACCCCGTCAAACTACCAGACACGCGTCCGCGGCCAACGCCACGTCTTTCTAGGAGTTGCTTATGCATTTCAACTACTTTGAATTTGTTTAGTTAAATACACTGATAGTGGAATTAATAGTTTGTTATAGCTCTACAAAATTAATTTATTGTTCTGGAGCGTATTCATTAATAATTATTATTATCAAAATTATATTTTCATTATTATTACATGCAATACTATTTCTATTATGAACTTAGTAATTAGGGCATTCAATATACCTCTTTAAAACTATTGGTTTTTATATATAAGATGCACTTGAAAGGATTATTTTGTAATTTTTGTGTTAGTGTTTTCAGTTTTGTAATAAGTCTTTATGTTTTTAAAATAAGGCGTATTTAATTTTTTACAGATCAAACATAATATGAAAAATAACAAATAAAATGATTGCATATAAACATGACACCAGAGTATTCATTAACCCTAGAACTGGCGGTCATTTCATCCTGGAGTGTCGGACTGTTTTAGAGCTTCGCGCAAGGGTTTTTTAAACAAATTATTAAAAATATAAAATAAAAGGAGTAGGCAGTGGCAAGAGCGCGCGGTGCCCCAGTGAGGGGGTTGAGGGAGGTGCTTTATGCGCATGCGCGAGCCTTTGTAGCATCGCCGACGTCGGCCAAGGATCGCTCCAGCCGCATAGCGCAGCAGACGGTGGCCGACGCGACGAACGTTGCGCCACGTCGGTTATGTCAGTGTGACTTGTCCTATTTGACAACATGGTTAGCGATTATTTTAAAAATCCATCCGCAGATGGACGGACGCGACGCCACGGCAGTGTGACATGGCCTTTACGCTGCTCCGGAGTGACAGGACATTCTTCCTCATGGCCGTCTCTTATCGAGATCCATGAGGAAGAATTAGGTCACTACATCTCAAAGTCATTTCTCCCCGGAAGAAGGGGAGGCCAGCTCTAAACCAGCCTCTCCATTCAAAGTAGGCAGGGGTGGCACACCCTTATTGAGGCTAGCAAGAACCTCTGAGGTTAGGGAACAAACCCCACCAACTTCAACAGTCATCTCCCAAAGTAGACTAGATCTATCGAATTGCCCATGAATACCAGAATCTCTACATTTGCGGTTAGTGATGTGACGCTCCTGGCCATCCATAAGGATGCCCAAATTTAAGTGACATATCGGTGTTTGCTGTGCCCAATGGTGGGTTCAACTTAAAGGTATAAAACTAGCCAGAAGTTATCCTTGCTGGGTGGTTCTTTAGAGTTACTACTAATCATTGTAATCTGGATGGATACTGAAAAAACTTCATTACGTTTCACGATTTTGGTATTTCATGATTGGGCATGCTCCGACATCAGGGTTTCGTTCTCCTGAACTTCAATATTCAAAAGTAACTAACTGAACTCTCAAAATGTATACAAGCAATACAGTTTTGAAAAATTTAGTTTAGCTCCATTTCACCTCCGAAGAGTGCAGTCTGGAATCACACGTCATAGACTTGACTCCAGCAATCTTGAGTTACTATATTAATTACTAAAGATTCTGGAGGATGTCAAGTTTACTTTTCAGGTATAGCAAATTGCTGACTTATTTTCAATTTGCATATATTAATATTCAAATTATATTTGAAATGAGTCATATTATTTGAAAAAGGGCTCATTGTGAAGGATTACAGAGAGTACTTGCAAATGCATGACCATAGTAGTAGATTACATTAAAAACTATATTCAACCTGCAATCTTATAAAACTGTATACTTTGTTAATAAATAAATTTATTTCTCAAAATCAGACCATAGTGAGTACACAATAATTGTCCTTAGAACAATACATGCATTGTTTTAATGGTTATTATTAAACATGTAATATGGTATTATTTCTCACAATAATTATTTTCATTATGTAATTTTACTCCAATTTCCGAAATTATTAGGCAATTACTAATAAATAAAGATCTACTCATTCTCGCAATCGTTTCCTAATTTTTGTAAAGTTCATTTCGAAATATACTGAGAACCGTATCCAATGTCATGCACTGTATTGTACAATGCAATTCTTATCGGCGGTTCTTATCACGGCAATGACATACGAGCCAACAATGACAGCCTTATCTACTCAATAACAGAATGACATGTTTTGTTATCAGTTGAAAGCCATATGTTCTGTCATCGATGAAAACCATGATTCGGGTTGATCTTTTCAAATTGTCTGTATTCAATTAAAAATCTAACCCAGTTACAATTCTGTTCGAAATAACTAAAATATTCTACACTCCGTATTCCATCACGATTTTCGTGCAAAACCAAGTAAATAAAATCTGTAAAACAAATACTACAAAATTTATATTTTCAGCAATTGATTGCTCAAACTTGGTAAACGTACTGGGTTTATTCAACTGATTTAACATTAGAAATATATAATAGAATCCAAAAAAATTTTTATTACTAAATGCAAGACTAAGACCTCTCAATACTTAGTATAACTGTTACCCTTACGGGGAGTTGATGTTGAAGACATTCAGAAGTGATCATTTTATATTTCTAAAGCACAATACGACAGTTTGGACAAATTTATATATAATCATACATTTTTTCAGTAACATAGACCAGAACTCAAAATCCTCAAAATATAAACTAGGCATTAACACATTTTTAAAAACCCACTTAAAATCTTCCTAATATTAGAATTTCCAGTTTCTTTGAGCTTTTTGAGTTTATACAGTATCCAGAAAAGAGTTGCCCACTTATGACAACGTTTGCCACACAGGAGCTTCTCTGAAATTCCAGCTTTTGGAGGCGTCTGGTATTACAAGACGGCTAAATCTTTCCACCTTCAAAATGATTTTTCAATATGGACATTTCAGATTTTTCCAGTCTCAGAGAGCTCAGTATAAATTAACATCTTGTTTACCTGGCTGATATTTACCACGTATTCATAATATATTAATATTTGCTGATAAAAAACTTGTAAATGCTTAACACTTCAGACGCACATTTCACCTGAAATTAGAGTTATATACCATACCTGTAGTTAAATCATCATAACTGTATCTATCGTCTATACTGTTGCGTGAACTGAATATTCTCTTAAAAAGTATGGGTTCCTTTTGAATATTTCCTAAATAAAAATATTTATAACAATATATAAAGATTTCTTGTTGTATATTTATAAACAATAGTAAACATGTCTTACGCAATATGTAGATTCCGTTTAAAAAAATAATTTCAAATTTGACAAACTTAATTGTCAGGTAGTCTAGCTATAAAAATTAAAAATGTCAAGGCGAAAAGCTTATCCTTCCCATCTTGAATGTAATTTTAGCTGAAGGCTGTTATTATCCGAGATCTTGTTGGTCAAGATCCAACATATCTTGCGTTGCAATCTACCAGACTTTTGGTTTCTCTTCTGCATCTGTCATTATTTCTTCATCCTCTTCTGGAGAGGAAAGTAAGAGGGGAAGAGAGAGAGAGAGATGATGTGTTAACCTTTTCAATACATAACATTCAAAATTCTTCAATTATTTGACTATAAATAAGAAAATTTACTCAATTAAAAACAAATGTTGCCTTAATTATTGATGGAAGATCTAGAATTGTCAAAAAAGTACAGTTAAGTTACGAAAATCTATAATTTCATAATATTAGAATAGTTTGAGGTGTATTGTAATTTATTATATTTAAGTGTTATAAATTCGACTATAATCCATACTACTAAACGGGTCTACATATTTTGGGGGTTTATAATGTGTTCATGTCTAGTATTGCCTACAATTTTATTTTATGAACACACAAAACCCGCGCGTGCTCACACCTAATGACGGACCTCTGTATAACAATAATAGGCACACTTTTTTGACCGTATCGTCCTAAAACGTAAGTCAAAATTAAAATTTTATTTGCTTTGCCATCACATCTTATTCCTATTACGAGCATAAAGATCATAAAAGAGTTACGATGTTAAAAGAGTTGCGGTGGCAGGCCTGTAATGTAACTCACTTTGAGCCCATACTAAAGTAGCTGGATATCAAATTCTGTCTTTGATCTGAACCTTTTTTATCAGAGGTGTCCTCTCTGTAGAGCTGTGTACCAACCTAACAAAGCATCAAGTTTTACACAGCACACATTCGTGTATCCAAATAGTGCCATTCAACAAAAATATACAAAAGAGTATCGAAGGAAACAACAGATTGTAACAAAATTGTTACGAATGTATACAACGAATAAGCTTCATCATGTGAGCTATGTCATATGATGCGATGTCATATTGAAATAAAATTTATTATTCTACCCTAAGTTTGATTAAAATTTGTTAATTCTTTGGTTGTCTCACTGCCACCATTATTACCAATAAAACGATAGCAAAAAACGAAGGATTTATTTTTTTACTGTTTTTTTAATTTTCGTTTTGACCATAATATCAATACATTGTTTTTTTTTGGGGGCATTATGTACTAGGATTCAAGTCTCCAGGACCCAACACGTGTGGGTAGAAAGATGGAAAAACAACACACATTTAAAAAAATACTGTTGGGTTCTTAATTAAATCTGTTCATAGCATGTTTATAATTAGCCAAGTCATAATTATTACACTAACTTTAATTTAATTAGAAAACTTGCATATTTAGGAATAAATATCAGTTTTGTTATGTGTTGTAACGATTGAATGTAATAGTATGTTGATTACATTTTAAATATAACATACGTGCAAACGACAATGTAAGCTGTAAGTATTACAATCTTAGCTCAACATCGTGTTTGATTTTAAAAATAAAATCAACAGTCTTTTGCAAAGATGCAAGGAAGTTTTGGAATTTTGAAAATAATAATGATCGTAAATATTTGATATGCTGTCGCCATTGTATACATATTAACTGTAGTATTAACCCGATGCACATAAACGTAGGCTAATTAACAGCTGTATTGGTGCACAATTATACCCTTACTATGTATAGACTTTGAAATTAGTTATATACCCGTTTATGTACATTTGTATATTATGTTTGTTTTGATTTAACCCCATTAAACTACAACTCTAGAACGATAACTTTACTATAGTGTATTTAATTGCAATAACTTTATAGAGTAGAAATGTTACATTGCATGTCATTATCATTTATTTGTGCTTATTTCTCTTCCTTTGAGATGATTCATCTTGAAACAATTACATTTCAGTTATCAGAATAATTGCTTTTTTGGATCCTGCAGTAAAATGTCTGTCGGACTCAGCTTATTAGTATAATGTCAAGTGTCACTTTACTGATGATAAAATTGTCGCTTAGGGTTTAGAGTGTATATGATATGAATAGCCGAATTATATACTGTTAGCACTTTGAGCCCAAGGGGACTATTGCCATATCTACTGCACGGCAAAATAGCCACACGAGGTCCAATGGATAAAACAGCATAGTAATAAACAACATGTCCATAGCTCCATATATATATATATATATATATATATATATATATATATATATATATATATATATACATCGGGTAGTGTTAGTTTCCCACTTCTAAATGCCTTTTTATGGCCTTGATAGCTTTTTTCATCTCTCCACTCTTTTTACTACTCATTTACTTCAGGGATTTGGATGATTGAGTAAAATTATGTTTTAAAGTTTTTAGAACTGACGTTTACTTCTGCTGCAATCATGACTTTTTTATGTTCCTTTCTCATAAGACTTTTACAGGACTTTTTCATAACTAGTAGTTACCTGAATGCAATTTTGCAGCTTTATGCTTTTATTAGCACTTTTGGTTTGAGTTAATTATACTTCCGACGCCAATGTTGAGTTTGACTTGTAGCTGTGATGAAGAAAATGTGCAAAAAGTAAAAGAAATTATAAGCTACTCCGTTCTCAGTATTTTCTGTAGCATATTACATTTTGCTTTGTTTTCCGCATCAAGAAAAAAGTGTTTGTTTTTATACACAGTTTTGAGAAGCCTTACTACGGCCAAACGCAAATAAGATGGTTTTCATTAAAATTAAAATAGTTTTAATTTTCGTGTTTGGATATTTTTTGCGCTGTAGGGGAGTGTTGGTTATGTTGGAGGTGGAGGTGGAGAGGGATGGAGAATGAGATTTGTTTACAACACTAAACAAATTCCTGGCGATTCCCTCTGCAAACTTTGATTCCCATATCATATATATGAAATAACTACCAGACTTCATACAGTAAAACCCACACAACATCATTCATACTGAGAGTGGAACACCCAGTTGACCTTATCATATTATGTTTCACAATTTGTTCAGTGGTTTTTTGCTGCTAGTGGAATACGTAAGCATATTCTTTATAAAATAAAATAAACCGTATACTTTACATATACGTAAATAAATATTCTTCTCCAACATTATAATTCAAGGTCAAAATTTATAATTAAATCTTTACATATGTTGACATTTTATAGTCTAATTAATTTGATAATGCGTGTTAAAATTGATAAAAAAGGACATAAACCAACAACTTACAGCATACTCCACTTTGAACTTTTTTTCTAGCAAATATTCTTTATAAAAAATACTTAAAGTGTTATTCAATAAAAAAGTAATTATTTATTATATTTTATTTGCATATTAAGAGCAACAAAATGGTATTACTGAAAAATAAGGAAAGAAGTGATTAGGGAACATATTCAGGTTAGCGTTTCTATTATTTCGGGAAGGAGGTGCATAATGAAACCCCAAAAGATAAAAATTAACATTCTTCACAATTAATGTAGATAATCAATTATATTATTTATGGTACTCTAACAGCAGGCTACAATATGTTTAATGCTAACATTAAAATTCTATCTACCATACCGGTTATACGATGCAGTGAAAACATTATTGGTGCTATCTCCTGTACAAGCTAATATCATGCAATGAAGACATTGTTGGTATTAATTGACTTACAAATTACTGCCATGTAGTAAAAACATAGTTGTTGATGTAATTTGTATTAAGTAATTGTATACTAGTTTATACGACATGCAGTAAAAACATGGTTGATGATATCCCCAATTCTGTGAATAAGAGATGCAGAAAAGATATTGTTGGTGATACCCCTATACTATTATATGTGACATCCAGTAAAGAGAACGTTGGTTGAATGTCCTAATCTAGTTTTTACGACATTCAGTTCAAACATTGTTAGCGATACCCTGTATGATATCGTATACTACATTCAGGAAAGACATTGTTGGTGATGTTTCTAGTCTTCTTTATAAGAAATGCAGTAAAGATATTGTTGGTGATACCCCTATATTATCATATATGGCATCCAGTAAACACAATGTTAGTGGAATCTCCTTATCTTGTTTTTACGACATTCAGCACAAATATTGTTAGCAATACCCTGTATGATATCGTATACTACATTCAGGAAAGACGTTGTTGGTGATATCCCTAGTCTACTTTATAAGAGATGCAGTAAAGATATTGTTGGTGATACCCCTATATTATCATATATGGCATCCAGTAAACACAATGTTAGTGGAATCTCCTTATCTAATTTTTAAGACATTCAGTACAAACATTGTTAGGATACCCTGTATGATATCGTATACTACATTCAGGAAAGACATTGTTGGTGATATTCCTAGTCTACTTTATAAGAGATGCAGTAAAGATATTGTTGGTGATACCTCCTATACTATTGTTTATGTCATCCAGTAAAGACATTGTTGGTGGTATCCCCTTTATATCCGCGGCTGGGTGTGGCCCTTTATCGTAAGAGCGTCTGCCATCGGTTCGTAGTCCTGCATGTTATTGTTGTGTAGCAGCACCAGGAATGATAATAGTAGTTGGTGTAGTTATTTTTATTAACTGAAACGTACAAGTTGTTAAATTTAAGTATATTTGAACTTTCATGTAACTTGTATTTTTAACTTGAGTTGTAGTATTTCGAGTTGAAAAGGTCCATGCCTGTAATGCTATCTTTTTGAATGATTGTTTTAATATATGAATTGCTAATGTTGATTGTAATATAATTATTATAGTCTTGTTATTAGTTAGTATTATCACAATATTCATGTTACATATAGCACGTTCATTTTGAAAGCTTTAGTGTACTTGATGAAACAAAAATAGAAGTCAAAAATCAGACATTGTTAGTAATATTCCCTTTATCGGTTAAGAACATGTTGTTGGTTCTAACTCCTTTCACGAGTTCACACAATGCAATATAGACTTTGTGAAGGAAACAGAATTTTTACGGATTTTTGCCATCGTTCAGCGAAATAAGAAATCAGTAACACTACGCTACGAGATCTGCAATCTGATCTCTTCTTCAGGTAAATAACTAACCTAACACATAATTACAAACTAGGCTAAAATAAACAAATTATAGCAGAGCGTTGTGACACGCCTAAGTTAGGAATCACAACCACCATTTTGTGTGTCAACTTCACTAACTCTAAAACATGCACTTAATAAAAACTAAACATAACACTATTATAGACTTTGTGGTGCTATCTTCTATATGAGTTCTAAAACATTGTTGGAGATATATGTTATACCAATAGTCAAAACGAATTAATGAGGGAATTTGTTGTGCTATTTCTTTTCACTAGTTCGTACAATACAATAAAGACTTTGTTAGTGCTATCTTCTATAACCATTCTAATTCTAAACCATTTTTGGGGATATCTGCTATATAAATTGTTCATATAATGCAATATAGACTTTGTAGTGCTATCTTCTATATGATTTCTAAAACATTGTTGGAGATATATGTTATACCAATAGTCAAAACGAATTAATGAAGGCATTTTTGGTGTTATTTCTTTTCACCAGTTCACACTATACAGTAAATAATCTGTTGGTTCAATCTTCTATATTGGTTCTTAATCATTGTTGGGATTACTGCTATACCAATTGTTAGAACGAAGTAAAATGGATATTATTGGTGATATCTTTATAGCATTTATTTTAATTTAAACTGATGGTATTTTTAGTGCTGTGTAATGAAGAAATTAATAGAATAGGCAGTGGAAACATTGTTGGTTCAATATTATTTACCAATTGAAAACTTGATAGTAATATATTCTGCAGACCTACGAATCAAGTAAAAACGTTGCTTGTGCTATATCCTACACCACTTGAAGCAATATAGATATTAATAGCACTGTTGATGTTTTCTCAAATACCATCGCCTACCTGGTACAGCGAAGACATTTTTGATACTATTTCCTACACTATTTACTTCATTACAGTAACATATTTTGTTTATATTTATTACTACAGCTAATAAGTTTTGAGATAGTTACATTGGCAATATATTTAACAAAAGCTATGGCAAATAATATTCATGTTTTTTGTAGTAAATGGAGTAACCAACTATAAAACTTAAAGAAATCGTATTTTTTGACAGTAAATTAGCCTTTTACATATATGTTTTAAATATTTTATTAAAGTCAACGGTTTACCTAGAGAAATCAGGTAAACGGTGGGATGGTGAGGAGTGTGGTGATTGAGGGGGGAGGGGGGAGACTAGAGTGTAGCAGGCAATGGGGCGTGAACTGTCACCAAACGGCGAGTAGCAATTTTCCACGTGGGGCGATAAACTGTTTTTGGCCCGAGTAACGTGTCTAGGGGTGATTTGTTGGAGGGTGGTTGGAGACAGCCAGAGGCAGTGGTTTCAGAGATGTGGATTAAGTCTCCTTTTAACGTAATTCACGACATAGAACCACGATGTCGTTTCAGTGCTTTTCACACAAGTTATGGATATCAATGTTTTTATCGGTTCAGTTTGTATTTGACTACGGGTGATATACAGGAATAAGACCAATCACACCTATTACCACGCTCCTTACCTCTGTTTCACATTTGTAATACAAAAATGTTAGTTACATTTCATAGCGAATGGAATTTAATAGTTATTCTACTATCAATAAATACACGGGATCTTTATACCAACAACAAGTACATTACGTGTAAACTTGAATCATATATCAAACGTACATAAACGTACAAAGAGATTCATAATAAAATAAAGTGGTTTAAAATATTATGTACTATTATCAAACACCATAGTGAAACCAAATAGATTAATAATCTAACAGCTTTTATAGTTAAAAAACATGTAAATGCAAGCCTGGCCTTAATTGTTTTTTAATAATGAAACTGATAAATAAATTATTAGTTTCATCGTTAAAATCGAATCTTATAAACAAGTATTAACTTTAAGCAATATATTGCGTATCTAAGTGCATTAAACTATTGTTTATTTTCGTCAGCCCTCGCTTAAACCACCCTAAAGAAAGTGTAACTGAGCATCATCGTCAAATGAGGTCAGGATAATCTAAGGTTTACTTCAATCTAAATTTATTCCGTTTATTTTTTATCATCTTCAGAGGATATGGTTAAAGAAAACATAAGTAACATATATTTTTATGTTATAATCGTTTCTCCTCAAATATTTAAATTAAACTCCATATTCGTTCCATTATAATTACTCAATTTTTTATAACACCAATGGAAATAGCATTAAAAATCTCGAGTCTGACGCTTAGTTGAAAGCACTTTCATATGGTTCCATATTTATGAAGATTTGGACATATTTAGAATGTTGAAAAGTAAACATTTTCCGCTGAACGTTTATTGACACGTACATATGTAATACGTGTATTAAATAATACTCTCAAAAGAATATTATTTCAAGCACTATAACAGATCCTACAAAAGTTTCCTTTTTAATCAGGAGGTTTTTTAATATTATTCCTTGAAAATTTCTTTCAGAAAACTTAAACAATACCGACGATTAATACCGTTGAATAATTCATTTAATGACAATAATATGTATTATATTTTGCAGAAATTGCAATCCAAACATTTAACTAAATTTCCGCTCTTGAAAGGAGAGAAATGAAGTTCGGAGCTTAGCGAGAACTTGTTTAGCTTGTTTATAAACTTCAGCTTCATCACCTTAAGCTGGAAATAATGACAAATATTTAAACTGGTTTCTCTTCAAGTTTCTTTAAAAGTTTCAATAATATTTTTAATAAATGGAAAATTCTGTTGTATTGTGCTTGTAAGTAATAATAAGAATTATACTTTGATAACCATTTAAAATAGGATTAATTCATTTGTTTGGTTTTTATCTAAAAGTTGTAAAATATACTTTTACAGTTGTGCTCGGAATTTTTACTTGATTTCACCTTTATTGCATGTAATGGACTCACCAGTGTTACATGAATAAATGATGTTACCGGTGTATTATTTTAGCTCCTTTCTAGTACTGTAATTTTTGACTTTTTTATCCCTTTTCTTTTGTGTTCTTTTATCCTTACGTTTAACGTTCTTTTCGTCTCATCTACGATTCCCTATTCCAACTACATTGTATACAAACACAGTTTTATGGAATCGTGTGTGCCATTTTTTAATTTTGTTTTTACAAGACTTTGTCTAGGAGTGTTGTGTTTTTAAACGCGGTTCTAATGTTGTATTTTCTACCTACTCTACTAATTTTCTCTGATAATCTTGGCACATAAGGAATTGACATAAACACGTGTTTAACAGAATTCTGATTAACTAACTAAGGAATAATTCTTCTGGTTTGTTTGCACTTGTTTATTAATTATTGAGGTTATCAATAGCGCCTAAGATCCGATTCAATTTTTGCAAATTGTTGAAACTCTCTCCGTTGTAACCAGTTCAGCTTTCAAACTTATTTTTGTTTTTGGTAATACACATATATTAAAAAATCAATACATAAGTATTTTAACTCTTTTCGCATCTCTTTATCTTCAACTTCATGTGCTCTTTATAACTTAAATTACTGCCCTCATTAACTGGACTTTCATTATCTAAAATCTAAAGTCTGAAAATATAATTTACTATATTTAAAAAAATATACATATACAGATATATATATATATATTTTTTATATATATATATATATATATATATATATATTTATTTATTTATGACGTTTAACTGCTCAATTCTAAGTAGGTGTTATAGGATGATACTTTTACAAGAGTAAGCTTTATAGGAATATTTGTTAGAAAAAATTGTACTAGTTGTAAAAAAATGCCAATGCCTAAATAAATGCACTAACCTGACGGTTCATCCCTGTGCCATTTACGGTTATAAAATATTGGGTGAACAAAAATAAGTGTAACCAGCCATTGTAAGAAATAGTGCTGGATAGTTAACATATGCAACGCAGGAGTAGGATACTAATTAATTACGGTGCTCCTAATTTATGTTGCTTTCTTTAAAAACTGAGAACAGCTGACATCCGTAAAAAGTGTATCAAAAGACTTGAGGTTTTTTTATTAGCACACGCCAATCCTCAACTTATCTATATGTTTGTATACTACCTAATGTTATATAGATATCGGAGACATTTGTGATCTTACATTCTAGAACTGTATTCTGTAACTGTGACATTCGGTATTGGCGGTGGACCGCACTGATCGCCAGAGTTATAGTAGATAAGATAGGAAAGCTACCCAACTCCTATTCTTGTAAAACAAGGTAAGTTATACTTCCGCAGACTATAAATACTTGTTAATAACTATTATAGAGTGTTAGTTTCGTAATAGAACTTTGTGAGGAAGAGTAGGGGCTAAAAATAGACCCAAAGCGTCATCAACAATATAAAGGTAAATAGAAAATAATTGGATGACGTAAATTTTACGATCTCAACCTGCGATTTTAATAGGTATAAACTATTTGATTTGTTTGTTTGGTTATCTGGGTATGACCAAAGGATATTGGAAAATGAGTTCATGGGAGTGAGTTTTGCACGTGTTCATAAAGGATGTTTTTTATCGATTTTTATTCGGCTTTCCCGTAAATCCGACAAGGATTGGCAGTCGCTGATGAGTTATCCGTGGAGGGGGGGAGTGAGCAAGGTCGTGCAACTGAGTCTATACACAAACACATCCCCTCCCCCTCCCACTCACCCTATCCGGTACACATACCCTACCGCCCATACCACCCCCAGACAGGGTTGTAGCGTGGTGGCTGTGTTTACAACCCGTAGTAACGAACAGTTAATGCGCAATCACACCGGAAAATTATCTGTCTCTCTATCGCTCTCTCTTTCTCTCCCGGCAGCCCTCCCGCCCTTCCCCCCTCTCACTCGATTTCACAAGCGATTAAATCATCATCCTATGTAATTTAGAGATTATTACTTTCAACGCTGTTTGATTTTCTCTTTGCTGTACGCTGATGTTTTAAACTTAAATAATTCCGTGTTAATTAAACCTTTGCACTTTTTCTGCACCAGTGATTTATTCATGTGTACAGTATTCCTGTTCATGATCATTATTTTTTTCACTAAACAGAACAAATAACAGTAATGTTATTGTCCCTTTAAAAAGGATAATATCCAATATTAATTTGTTGTAAAAAGAACCAAAACCGGCACTTTAAACCCGTCTAAACATTTTGCAATGAAAACAAGTTTTTTGCTCACAACTGGAAGACAAGCCAATCGAGAGATTGTCTGCCACGCTTGAATCGAACAATAAGCAAATGAATGAATGGAAATGATTATTCCACGTTTCAGTGTATAATTGCATGGTTTTGTATCACTCAAAGCACTTAAAGCCCGTTAGATTTGATTTTCAGCATCACAAGCATTTTGCAATGTTTACTGATTTTTAACATACATAATACACTAGAAGGCCGACCAATCTAGAAATGACTCCGGCGGTTGGGTAGAAAAGTTTGCAAATGGGTGAGTGTTGGACTTGTGGAGATGCAAGATTGCATTGTTTATGTTTGCATGGTTGGTTGATGTAGTAAGAATTAATATATTTAATTTTAATGGCGATTGCTATACATGTTAAGCATGTCTTCATAATATAGCTTGACTCGACTAGTTGCCTGTTAGGTAACGAATTTTCATTAAATTGTTCAATATTAAAAATTTGGTGAAGGAGTACTTAAGTAGCATAGAAATAGGAAGTAAACATTTTCTACAAAACGCAAACAAGTCAATTGTGTGGAATTCTCAGAGTTTTAACAAATAATATAATAATTTATTGCGTTGCTCACTATATGTGTATGTTTGTTTAAATTACAATTCTTAAAACATAGTGTAATAAAAGAAAATCTAAAATATTCCATCCCTCTCTCGTAGAGTTAATAACAATTATCTAACCTTTTTTCATGAAATAAACATAAATACTTATTTCATGTACTCTTGATAAACAAAATTTGTTGTTCTTCAAATATAGCACCTGTGTATGTAGGTAAAATGGAAACGAATTTAAAGGCTTCAAGAGAATTTTCATATTCAACTCCAATTTTTACGTTAAAATATTGTAGATGCTTCATGCTAGTTGTATTTAAAAGGTTTATCAAGTACTTTTATAATTAATTGTATATCAAAATATAAATACTACATTGGTTTATTTATCAAGGAATATTTAGTTGGTATTTTCTATCACAACCAAAGTATAAAGCTTTTATTCATTAACACACAAGTTGCATTCATATTCTACAAAGAAATCCATATTTCAACAACTTTCATCTGCTAATGCAAATCATTGTGAAAAAGGCACACGATGCTGCATATTAAATATTAACGTTTCGTTTATATTTCAATAGCCACCTTCAGGGAACTTGCTGTATAAAGAGTTCACTCATAAGGCTAGAATTTAATTAGGATCATTCTCACAAAATCTTGTTGTGTATAAAAAGTCACTTTGCACACAGATCTAAGCATTTGTATGAATATTGCAGTACACAAAGAGAATTGCATACAATGATTGGATTACGTCCTTCCATTTTTACCTCGTATTATATTAGTAGGAATAACAATTTCTGAATTCGAAAACAACTCTATCCATTTCAATAAAAACTGAGTTTTGTGTTTGTAAAATTTAATTTGGTATTCGTCTACTAGATTGTGGAACTTACGCTGTTTGACAGGAGTGTTAGTTGTTATCTATGAATTAATGTATTTTTAAGCACTCCATTTACCATATACTGAAAGAGTTTTTCCATGAACAACAAGTACAGTAAATGTAAGTTTGATATTAAACATATAAACGTAATCTCTCTCCGTTTCCAGAGTTATACCAGAAGAGAGCAGGAATAACATTAGAAACGATAAGGGTCGTAAAATGGTAATGTTCCGAGCCACTCGGTAGAAAGCAGTGGCCAGATGCTACGTCATTCATGGATGAGCCTTCATAACGTTTATATGAGCTTATTCATTGTGTGGCTGGCCTCTCCGTTATATCTCTCTCATATTGGGATTTGAAACTCGTTCTTTTCATTAACCCTAGATCGTTAAGAATATAAAAACTTACTTTACAAGTAACCGCTTCACCTGGGAGACTACTTTGAGATATATATCTTTAACAATATTTTTATGAGAATCAGTTTATTGTTTACAGTACGTTTAAATGCAATGATAGGCGCATAGGTTTATTAGCTTACGCTAGATTGCTCATTCCTTGCACAATTGTTATTGATGATCCATAAACATCGCTGTAGAACAACTCCCGCAATAGTTGGTTGTCATCCGTGTTTTTGAAGGAAAAAGCTGCATATTTTTCGCTCTTGGTGTTGGTTGTCATCTGTACGAGCTGCTGGTTCTTCTCTCGAATTATCTCGATGGTTTGCTCAACAGGTTTGCTCAAGTTGGGCATTTACAAACGATTTTGAGTCCAAGGCCGAAAAAGCTCACAGCTGAGTTTCTTTGCAATTTGCCTTTTTGAAAGAGGACTTTCTCATTTGGGTGCCTTGTTCTACAGATAGATTTTCTTCTACGTAGGATTATGGAATTAACCAAAATAGGTTTCATAATTCCATAAAAAATACAGACAGGCCAGCGTCTTGTCTGTCTGTAGGTCGGCAATTTGTGTGGTACATCTAGTCCAACGAATCAACCCCACTTTTAGTCGAGTTTTAATGTTTCAAAACTATTTCTGGCTTTTTGATACTGGATTGATCATGCGTCATGAATAAAAGCAAAAAAGTGCTAACACATAACTGGAAAAGGTTAATGCAAAAAGAGCACTGTATCGTTTCGTTACTGTGACGATGTGATTAAAACACACGATCATAACTAAAACGATCAATGAAACAAGTACAGACTCGTCAACAGGACTACGCAGTATGAACGTAAAACATACGAACACAGTAAGGGTTCGTCGGAGCGAATACTCCACCACATATCGTACTGAAACAATTCCGGTAGCGCCTATATCCACGCATCCACATCGAGTCAACTAAGTTGGCACTGGCAGGGATGTAAAAACAAACGAAACGTTGGCCTTCTTCACTTTCAATACAGGTTTAATGTGTCTTTAATTTTGCGCGGTATTGTGAACATTCTTCAACTCTCAATACCAGTCATAAAAACCATATTACTGCTTTATAATTTGAGTTCAGGTTAGATATTTTAGTACAGCATTTTACAATTTTTGGTAAGTAATTACATTATATTTTAAGAATTCTTCAGTTATTTACGTATGGTTTTTTATTTAAAATCAAAATTCAATTATGACCAATAAGTTATGGTCTATGGAGTAGGAACAAGGTGAACAACTTAAAATATAAAATTTTTTTGTTTATATCGAACAAACCGTTTTAACTGAATTTTCAGACATCCAAAGCCTCACCATTCTACTAAATTTGGCTTGACGGTTAGCAAAAAGGTACAAAGTAATTCAGAAAAATATTTCTACAAATATATGTCAACCTAATCTATGGTTGAATTACACACATCAACATAGAATGAAGAGTATTCATAAATACCTAGACATGTATTTTTTATAAGCAATACAATATATTACAAAGATTTATTGGTAAACGATATATACATTAAAATAAAACCACGAAATTTTACAGTATCGTAAGACTTTTAATAAAAAGGTTTATTAAAATTTCGTGCACTTATGAATATAAAATTCCATACCAACTTGACTGAGTGTGCTGTACAAGGACAGTTTTAGTTGATGACACTGTACTCTGGATTTCGTTCCTTTACAAGAGGAATTACATCGCCAACTCACCACGTGCCATGTTTTAAAAGCGTCGATCCCTGCCATACTATTTAATTTATATATATACAATTCTTGATGGCATTATATTCTTAACAGCTAAATATATCATAATGAGGATTTTTTTACTATACCTTTTATTTTTACATATCCTACTCTTTGTGTATTGCCAATTCAATACAAAACCTTTGACAAGATAGGATTACCACACACCAAGTGTCATATAAACGCTTCACTCTGGTTTCATGAAAAATGTCAAGTCTGTACCTCATTTAATTCTCTTTCAAATAGTTTTTAGTTAAGTAGGTGGCATAGCAGTGTTCAAATATTAAAAGTAGTACCAAAACTTTGGAGCTCTAGTTCCAAATAATACAAATTTATCGTCTTTTTTAGGAATCCCACCTGCAATTGATGGATTAAATTGACAGTTGGTCCAAAAATACGACTGCTTCACCAAAATTGCCAGTCGGCACGCAACAAAATGGATGAAATCCAACTGATGTGTGAAGATCAAAACAGATGTTCTTGTTGTGACCGAAAATGGTTTCAACATCCAAAACCTTCACCTCTGCAAAATTCCAAATTCCAAATTGGCTAACGTATTTTGTAGATACCACTCCAACGGAGGAGGCGTAGCAATATTTTTTAATAATCCATTTTCATTTTCAATATTTTCAATTCAGGAAACAGTCAAACGAGATTTCGAAGCAGTTGGTATCAAACTTTAATCAAGCAATTCAACTGTTTTTATCATTGGAATCTATAGGTCTCCCAGCGGAAACGAAGATTTTTCAAAATTAGAATCCCTACTTTCATACCTGACCTACCAATGACAAGAATTCGTCCTGACGGGTGACTTCAACATTAACGCGATGAACAAAAAACACCACACCGCCCAAAAATGTATAAAAATTTTTACATCTTTTGGCCTTGGGTTGTTGATTACGACTCCGACGCGAGTATCTGCAACTCAGAGAGCCATAGACAATGTGATTTAAAATCTAGCAAACATCGCAGTGTCCGTAGTTAATACAACAATCTCGGACCACGTTATAACAGATTAAGTTAGTTAACAGACGTTATAATTAGTAATAAGAGAATTAAGAGGTAGCCCAAAATTACGTTTCAAGAGGGCAGACGATTAAAATATTTAATACGTAGTAACTAAAACTAAGAGAATGATAAAATCTTTTAAAGAATAATAAAAGTCAGAGAATTTAACTTCAAAACTATTTGACACATGGAACATAAAAATATATCAGGAAATAATGCAGATGCAATCTATTGTAAACACAGTATCATTTTTACGGTTTACTCGTACCCGTTGGTGATGCCATTAACCGTCCAATACAACCACTAAAAGATTATATCTACGTTATTAACTGGTCTTTTTACATATTTTTATATTATAACATTTGTAATTGAATAACAAAACTTCTCAAACATTAGAATAAAAATACATTATGTACGTTATTGGCTTTAAAAACATAAACCGTCCGCCATTTTTGAAGTGTTTTATGATAATATTTTGTGACTTTACTAATAATTTCAATAAAATTCTTTATCTTTACTACTTTTTTAAGTAAAAAATAAAAACGCGTGCGGACAGTACACTAAGCATATCTGACTCATAGCTATGTTACTTATTTTGTTTACCTACCTTAAAAAAATCTTTAAAAAATCACCGGAAATATCATAAATACACTGTATAGCATATTTTCAGGATAATTTCAGTGTACACTCATTATAAAATCAGTATTAAAATCTAAAAGATTTTCTGTATGGTAGAATTGTGAACGCGGGAAATAATGAACAAAAATTATAATGTAAATGGTTTTATTCAAATAGAAAACAAAATATTCATTAAAGGCCAATTACGTGTATCAACAGTTTTTTATATATCCGACAGATGGAAGACTTACTGTGGACGCTATTCATAACGTAAACCATTTATTGGATGTGATGCTGTGATGTGGATCTATAAACTTATTTTAGGAAACTCGCTTGGTTTCAATTTCACAACAAGTTTTAATTAATTTTATGGATGGTTTAACACAACTGTTAACTTAAGCCTTTTTATTACTAAACGTTATCAATGTTAGTAAATAACGTACTAAGATATTGGTTGTTAACGTAAATTAATTGACTGTTTGGCTGAGCGTTAGCATATCACTCGAGGGGCTGGAATAAAGTTAATTTATGTGTGTGTGTTTGTCGATCCGCACAATGCCTTGAGAATGGACTGACCTATGGACTTGGAATATTTCATGAAACTTTATTTCTATATCGGCAACATTAGGTTGGCAACATGTCACACCAAGTGATTTGGCTGAGCTGGCCTTATTGATAACCGTAGTGACAACGAGAAAACTGCAGAATAAATTTTCACATAACTGCAGCATTTCAAAATCATGTGATAATTTACATACGACGTAATAACACATATAGCTTAAAGAAATGAGCTACTGAAATGTGGTGGCATGCAATTTCAATGACAGCTGCTACAAAACACGTGGTAAGGTGCAGACTAGATTAAAGTTCGCTAGAATGTGTTTTTAACTAATGTACCAATACCCGGTCTAATTATTCTAAAATATAACAATAATTTTCAATTTATAAAGAAACTAAACGCTTAGTTGAATTGTTAATTGTTAGATCTAAGAGAAAATAGTACTATATCACTTTAATTATAAATTTTATGGCTAATATAAAATCCATCTTTTGGTCAACTTTGATAAAGTAGGTTTCTCTGTTTATATATATATATATATATATATATATATATATATATCACGCGGAAAAACACAGCATTTTGTGTGTGTTTGTCGATCCGCACAATGCCTTGAGAATGGACTGACCTATGGACTTGGAATATTTCATGAAACTTTATTTCCATATCGGCAACATTAGGTTGGACATGTCACACCAAGTGATTTGGCTGAGCTTTGGGAACACTTTTACGTTGGCCTTATTGATAACCTTAGTGACAACGAGAAAATTTCAGAATAAATTTTCACAAAACTGCAGCATTTCAAAATCATGTGATAGTTTACATATGACGTCATAACACATGTAGCTTAAAGAAATGAACTACAGAAATATGGTGGCATGCAATTTCAATGACAGCTGCTACAAAACACGTGGTATGGTGAAGACTAGATTAAAGTTCGCTAGAATGTGTTTTTAACTAATGTACCAATACACGGTCTAATTATTCTAAAATATAACAGTAATTTTCACTTTATAAAGAAACTAAACGCTTAGTTGAATTGTTAAGTGTTAGATCTAAGAGAAAATAGTACTATATCATTTTAATTATAAATTTAATGGCTGATATAAAATCCATCTTTTGGTCAACTTTGATAAAGTAGGTTTCTCTGTTTATATATATATATATATATATATATATATATATATCACGCGGAAAAACACAGCATTTTGTTTTTCATATATATATATACAACAAGGCAAACTCAACATTGCCATCAGAAATATAACGGTTCACTCAAACCAGCAGTTGTCAGGTATAAAACCAACGAAAGTTTGTGCGAAACCGCGGGTAACTGATAATTAGTTTATATATTTAATCACCCAAAAAGATCGTTAGTAAGCATCAATGTTCAGTAATTTTGATTTAAACTATTTAGATTGATAATACAAGTTTTTTTAGCCTCTAAAATGTTGGGGTGTAACTACTTATTTAAAAATATCTTCATTCTATAAAATTTCAATTACAAATTAATTATATTTTCACTACATAGTTTGCAGTAACTAGTGCATTTGCACGTAATTTTCCAGTAACATAATAGGAACGACGTAGTCATATAATTTTTAATGGCAGGTCAGCATTCCTTCGCATAAGTTTTGGAAGTTATTCCAGTCTCCTGAAAAACTTTCAAAATTCCCTGCACTAACATTGCCGTGTTGTTATGTAGCAATCCGTTAATTATGGTAAACAGTTTTATTTTGAAGCGTTTCTAACATTTAGAGAATTGTAACAGTTCACAGTTTTAAGTTAGGTTTCATTACAAAGTGATAAAGTAATACATGTTTTATGGATGATTGTTCTTAGAATAAATACAAACTTACAATGCGAGTTTTAGAGTATACGAAGAATTTTAAGAAGGGTGAAATTGTTACTATGCCAAATCTTATCGCATTCAAGATCTAATAATGACTGTGTGTTTTACTTTGAAAACCTATCAAGAGATTTTAGTAGCTACAATTTTCATCGGTGTTGTTTTAACCATAACATTACGATTAGTCAATATTTTATGAAAACCATTATAAGTCTTATGAATCTAACTTACAATTCTGCCAAGAATTTTAGTTTGAAAGTTCGTAAATAAACTTGGCATTTGCCGGTATTTGATGTTTGGCGTAAGAAACGGGCTAAAAGATATCCAAGACGAGTTCACAAAGAGAAATACCTCCCTTTCACACCTAATCTGGCCTATGATGGATGAAAGGTCTACATTAGTCTTGCTGGATAAGCCGCTATCAACCGTGAAAAGCAAACCCACATGATTCATTTGGTTTTATGTGTCGAAATAAACTGCCTCTTTTATTCGTAATAAACGTACAGTTTCACACAAAGAGTTTTCCAAGTTCTAGCTTACTGAAAGGATAATAGTGTTATTTACATTTGCCATCTTTACATCTTACAAAAAATAACGTTTTGTTTTGAGGTTAGAATAAATCTTCTTCTAAAAATTTATAATTCTCTTTAAAAAATTAGTTCACAAAATGACACGGCAGAGATAGTGACTTTAAGAGCAGCATAACTTGACCTTTTTGAATTCTTTGAACAACGTGGTCAAGAATAAACGTAATAATGGTCAACCAATAGCGACTGTTTTCATATAATCCTAAAATGTGCATACTCAAAAGTAGTATACTTTTATCACTTGTACATTTTATATATCGTATTGTATAAAATGTGGGCTTAATATAATCAGAAGTTTCCGGGTATATGAGTTTTCAAAGTTTTCAGTTTGTTTGAAAAGCGTTGGAACTGGCCCGAAAGTAGACCTATCCATTACGTGCTCAGTCAGTTTCTACGAGATATCCTGTTGCGTATTCTATAAAGATACATTATATTATAATATTAATTTGAGTCACAGATTGAAATCAATTTCGATTGCTTTGATCAAATTACTAAATAATGCCCTTATATTTGTTTATACTACTATCCAATACCAACTGCTTTACCCTTTTATGTTTAGAGTGTCGAATGAAATCCCATTTTAAATGTCTCCACAACCATGTATTGGGTAAAGAACGATCATTGTAAGTTATACCGATCTCATGAACCACTTCAACCACTGAAATCTTAAGTTTAAAAAGATTGAGGGTAATAACTCTAAACCCATAGAATGAAACAAACTATTCTGGTCACTAGTAAATAATATTATGATAAATTACGTCCACGGAAGAATGTGAGTAGTTAAACATCTGTCGTGGTAATATGTAATACATTTACAGTTTAAGTGTTAAGTACACTTATTCGTCATATTAGGGACTATTTATTTTCTAAAAACATTATCAGCTGACACACAATAATTGTTAATCTGTGTTAAGTACACTTATTCGTCATATTAGGGACTATTTATTTTCTAAAAACATTATCAGCTGACACACAATAATTGTTAATCTGTGTTAAGTACACTTATTCGTCATATTAGGGACTATTTATTTTCTAAAAACATTATCAGCTGACACACAATAATTGTTAATCTGTGTTAAGTACACTTATTCGTCATATTAGGGACTATTTATTTTCTAAAAAACATTATCAGCTGCCACACAATAATTGTTAATCTGTGTTAAGTACACTTATTCGTCATATTAGGGACTATTTATTTTCTAAAAACATTATCAGCTGACACACAATAATTGTTAATCTGTGTTAAGTACACTCATTCGTCATATTAGGGACTATTTATTTTCTAAAAACATTATCAGCTGCCACACAATAATTGTTAATCTGTGTTAAGTACACTTATTCGTCATATTAGGGACTATTTATTTTCTAAAAACATTATCAGCTGACACACAATAATTGTTAATCTGTGTTAAGTACACTTATTCGTCATATTAGGGACTATTTATTTTCTAAAAACATTATCAGCTGCCACACAATAATTGCTAATCTGTGTTAAGTACACTTATTCGTCATATTAGGGACTATTTATTTTCTAAAAACATTATCAGCTGACACACAATAATTGTTAATCTGTGTTAAGTACACTTATTCGTCATATTAGGGACTATTTATTTTCTAAAAACATTATCAGCTGACACACAATAATTGCTAATCTGTGTTAAGTACACTTATTCGTCATATTAGGGACTATTTATTTTCTAAAAACATTATCAGCTGACACACAATAATTGTTAATCTGTGTTAAGTACACTTATTCGTCATATTAGGGACTATTTATTTTCTAAAAACATTATCAGCTGACACACAATAATTGTTAATCTGTGTTAAGTACACTTATTCGTCATATTAGGGACTATTTATTTTCTAAAAACATTATCAGCTGCCACACAATAATTGTTAATCTGTGTTAAGTACACTTATTCGTCATATTAGGGACTATTTATTTTCTAAAAAACATTATCAGCTGCCACACAATAATTGTTAATCTGTGCTAAGTACACTTATTCGTCATATTAGGGACTATTTATTTTCTAAAAACATTATCAGCTGACACACAATAATTGTTAATCTGTGTTAAGTACACTTATTCGTCATATTAGGGACTATTTATTTTCTAAAAACATTATCAGCTGACACACAATAATTGTTAATCTGTGTTAAGTACACTTATTCGTCATATTAGGGACTATTTATTTTCTAAAAACATTATCAGCTGACACACAATAATTGCTAATCTGTGTTAAGTACACTTATTCGTCATATAAGGGACTATTTATTTTCTAAAAACATTATCAGCTGACACACAATAATTGCTAATCTCATTGAAAAATAGAGCAGCTTCAAAAATTTCGACTGCAGACTGTGCGTCTGAAATCCCCCTTTTATACCACGCCACAAACTGTTGTATGTGTATTAGAAATTACAGAGCAGTATTTTTATCAGTCATTACAGTAAATGAAACAAATGTATGTTGTTTTCATTCATATGTTTTGCAGATCGAATATTAATGATACAGATAGTAGTGGCCATAGTTACGTCATACTGTGAAGATCTACTGGTCAGCAGCGGTATGGCAACATTGTCTTAAATGCCATCAGACTATTTTTAAGTGAGCTGCTCTAGTAGGCTACATATTACAGATGGGTAATAAAAGTGCTATTGCTATTGAAAGGTTGACTATTCCTGGAAGGTTTATCGTTGGTGAGATCTATTAAAGCAAAACTTCAATTAGTGACTTACTGTAATGGTTGATTTCTTCTTTTGTAACTGACGAACAATAATTAAAACCTAATTCTGTAGTTAATTAAAAAAGCACCTGTAATAATTGAAAAAGACTGCAAATTTTGAAATAATATGTTCAAAACAGAGGGATGTAGTCTAGACAAAGAGATACACCACACTCAATTAATAAAAATGTTTAAGTAACAATTAATTTTAAAACAATTCCTTGCGTTTATATTAGTTCCACAGAAATTTTAATTCTTCCACAGCTGAAGATTCTCCTTCATGATTACTGTTCATCATCGTTTAATATTTCCTTACCCAGGAATAATAAAAGAACCTATTTATTATAGAATTATTAGAATTATTTTTTAGTGGGAATAGAACAGTTCAGATTGGTGCTACGAGCTTTTTAAAACTGCTAAAATGACAATCTGAGATATCATCAAAGGTAGTTATTGTATAAGAATGTCTTAGGCGGTATTTCCTTATAATCTAAATTACTAGATTGTACATAGGATTAAAGTAGGTTAAGTATACTAAAACATTTTATTTTAACATTTTGTATATAAAATCCCACTATCGGAAAGATACTGCTCATAATATATCCTGCTAAAATTTAAAATGAACATTACCAAGAAAGTAATTGGGACATAAATATTAGACGCATTTTACAGATCATTCCACGTCACATATTTCACGAAAATATAATTTCATTACTTTTTAATACTAGGTACATTTTTTTTTTTTTATTTATTAGCGAAGCCTATTAATGGAGGGGCTGGCAAAATTTCATTTCAGTCTGTCTGTCAACACTATATCCCGAAAAAGAACTGACGGGACGTTTTGACTTTTGGATTTGGACTTTGGATGAAGCTTCATTTATTTACAGGAAAAACTGAGTTGGGTGATGGTGCATGCCACTTAATGAGACTATGCTGGGTGTTGGTGAAAATCTTGACATTGGTACTATCAAAACAATTATGACAATGATAAAGTTGTGGGGTGAAATTAACTTAGATGGATTTGGAGAATAATAAAAAACCAATACATTTATACAATGTTTAACAACATTAATTATACGAGTGAAGCCCCTTCTCAAATTATAATTTGAGCATATAAACGCGAATAAGTGAAAGAAAGAAAAGTATTTGAGAAATCTACTAAACTTTTTCTTCTTTACAAAGGTCAGAGGTGAATTCTTAAAAGAATCTTTGTCTAATTAAAGATTCCTTTTAGTCATCCCCTCGGAGTATCTGGTTAGCTGATTAACTTTGTGGTGGTGGCGGCGTTCATCTGGGGCTTTCTAAATATAACGGAATACTCTGTTAAAGTTATTTTCAGTATCAAACCCATTAAAGAGTGCCGCATATACAACAAGCTTGATTACTTTGCTTTGTATAGGTTTTTATAAGTTTTTTAATTTTTTAATCTGCAGATTTTTTAGAAGGTCATTTGCACGATCGTTATTTTAATACAATTAGTATACAAAATCCGTATTGAACTTTTTTAAATTATATTATTATAGTCCAATGTGTTTATTTCTATAACATCAACACATTTTATTATGAATTCTACTAACATGTAGTAGTCATCATTTTTACTGCAAGTCAAAATGCTATTAATTGTATTTAACCATAAACCATAACTATTAATAGGATATTCTTTTAATTCACTATTTGATTTTAAAATGTTTAAAAATAAATTCCCAAAGACGCTTAAGGGATACATACTTAATAAGTTCCACTTATATCCAAATCATGAATTCATTGAAAAAAACTAAAATGTTAGATACAGTCGCAATGATGGTTTCAATTGTATGTACTCAAAACTAATATTTGAAAACTGTTTTAACATGGAATCAGTTGTTTTAATTTTATCAAAAATAATAATTTCTATAATATAAAAATCTAATGCTATTTTTGTATGTGTGTGTTACTCCATCACGTAAAACTACTAGATTAATTGTAATAAAATTTTACATAAACATACAGTATTATTTCTTTATATTTATTCTTGAAAGCAAATTGTAAGCTTCATAGCAACAAAATTATCGAGGCCTATTACTTTTTGTCAGGAATCGCAGTTGAGCATATAGTGTATCCAAATAAGAAAATGACAAGTTTTATTAAAATTAAGCTTTAAAATGTACATTTTACAGAATATTAGGTAGGCAGTTCTGGGTCAGCACTATAATGCAGATATAAAATAACTTTTGCATATATATATTTAGCAGATATCTTCTAACTTTTACTATAAAATAAAGTCTCCTATAAAAAGTATTGTATTTTTCTTTTGACAGAAGCAGGCCTCTCAGACATGCATATATATATTGAATAAAGTGAAATATGAAATAAAATAAAATCAAATAAAGTTGCTTATTTAATTTTGTGAAAATAATTCTTTTCTGGAATATATATATATTCCAGAAAAGAATTATTTTCACAACATTAAATAAGCAACTTTATTTCATTTTAATTTACTTCGACAACTGTTACAGCAAGCGGTGCGTACTAATTTATTTAAACTTTTACAGCAAAGATTTTAAAGACACCATGAAAGGCGCGAATGCCTAGATTTTTATATTTTTACAAAGAATAAAGAGGTCGCATTACCTTTCAAAAAGGCACTAAAACGCTACTGCTACTTCGAAACCAAGAAATCCTCAATCAAATGGTAACACCTACATGCCGAACGAGAAGGAAACTGTCACTTCGAGCTCCCTAAATCAAATCATAACCACCGGGTTGAGGTATATTAAATTAGTGGCGAACGCCAAACGATCAAAATGATCACTGTTGTCACTTCCAATATTTCCTTCTAATTCTAGTAAATTTCCATGTATTCTAGAAAGGTGAATAATATTGAACCGGAATATTATACGACTTTATAATCAATTCTATAGGTTACCTTTGGTTTGGCTTCTAATTTATTAGTCAAAGATGTAGTTATGTTACTTTTAGCTAATTATTTTATGACTTTCTGTTTCATTCCAAGAATTCATATCATTAATTATATAGATGAAGCTATGAAATAAGCCTTCGTCGGTAACATAGCAAAGTTTGTAGCTTTACCAATTTGGTGGTTTTCGGAACTTAATTGTAATAAAATCTTTCCATCACTAATCTCATTACACGCGAATATTAAGTTTAGGTGCAGTTTACCTTCCTTACAGGGACTAAACTAAAGGAACCCCTCCTTATAGGGTGGGTTGGTATCTGGACTCTTAAATATAAAGACCTTGACGAAGGAGCTCAAAATTAACTCCTTACATCGTTTTGACATCAAAGACACCTAGACACGCATTATAGTGTAATCTAGGTGAAACTTTATTCTCATTGTCTCATTAGCTGCACAGTCAAGTGCACTACGATGTTTTAGACACGACCTTTAAGCACGGTGGGGCAACCGTGTTTTTACACATGTGGTGGGTAGGGTTAAATCAATGTGAATATTGAGTTTAGTTCCAGTTCCAGTCCAATCCAACTCCAGTAGATTCAGTCCAGTTTAGCTTACTCGAGTTGTTGACAATAACAAACACCATTCAAGAATTGTGAGCAAAGGTGAAATGGAAACATTCAGAACCATGTGCAATACGTCGCTTTAACTAACCCAAGATATTCGATGATTAGTTTTTTTATAAGCCAAGCTATTCAAGACTGAGAAAGCTTTTTTGAGGTTTACAAATGTAATAAAGAGCAATCCAACAACAAACGGAAATCTGTATCATGCTGTTACTTATTTCCATATGTGACATTTTTATAAAAAACACTAGCAAAGAAAAACCTTTAAACACAGTTAGGTAACCCTAAAATGGATCTTATCCTTCTCTAATTTGTTTTAAACTTATGATTCAAGGACTATACATTTCAAACTGAAAATGCACCTTAGTTCACTGAAATAAATCTAAATAAAACTTTTATCGATTAATGTCTGTTTTATCACACTCTTCCTGGGATACTTTTTCCCATTTATCTTCCTTCACTATTAATCAAGCACAGCATATGCCAACGTGAAAATGTTTCAATTTAATAGAAATGTATTGCTGTAACAAAAAGTAAAATAATTTTAACTTTTTATTTTTTTATTTTTTTGAACATAGATTTAAAGTAAAGCTTCTTTGTCAATCAAATACACCATTATGACTTGCGCAATAATTACAGCACTGAGACCTAGAATACTTTAAGAACATTACTAGAATTTATAGAATATCATTACAAAAAGCATTCAGATTTTGTACCCTTCTATACTAAGTCTTCAAAAAGTAACCGAGCAGCAAGGTTTGGCTAAGAAAACTTCACAAAAGGCAGAATGAATAAAATATTTTATTGCGTTTAAATTTCTTCGGTGGGAGTAAGGAGATCAGTTCTCAAGTGGAGAAGGAGATGGCTAGTAGCCAGAGTCGATACTTCCGTTCTGTCTTAACCCTGGTGTGGGGGTGAGGGTGGAATAGAGGGAGGAGCAGATGGTTTAGCCGCCAGGTCAACAGGTCATTATAAAGTTTTTCTCTTCAGGGTTACTTACTTACTTACTTACAACTTACTAGTCTGGTTTACTACCTTAGATTATACTAAAGAACTAGTCTATTTCTTTCTATCACGCATTTTCAAGTTTACATTAATCTTGTGATAGAACATATTAGACAGATACGTATTAAAAAAGTATTCTATAAACTATTATTTGTGGACCCTTTTATCAATAGCACTTTCCATTTTGGAATGAAAATTTGGATTTGGATGAAACGTTTAGCATAAGGTTTGCAAAACTTTGTAAGCCATTTAATCCTTTACCATTAATCAAATCAACATGGATAAACATCATATAAACAACGATAGGTTTTAATTGGCAAGGGATAAAATCATTTATTACCAAATCCTTTCCTTCTTGTCAATCCGGCTAAGTTGTGAAATTTCGATTTCTGTGTGGTATGAAACTCTTTTAGTGAACGTATAATAGGATTTCGGACATTTGATTTCGTACGTGTTTCACAAAAACAATACGTTTCAAGGATTAAAGTCTACAACCCTTTCTTTCTCAGGTGCCAAAACCTCTGCTAAATATGGTTGATATTAAAATTATAAAAGTGCAGAAGTGAACTTTGCACACACTAAACAGAATTTAACAACTGAATTAACATCTGAATGGTAAAACAGCAGAATGTCTAAAGTGATCATAATGAACCCATGCGATGTTATTCACAGAACCGTGATTACTGAACAAAATAAGGGAAAGTGGGAGACTGGAGATAAAATCAATGTCGACACTGCAAGTAACTGTTATTAACTAACTAAGTTACTATTCTTGATATAAAATATGACGATTTCTGACAAGTACATGTTTAACTTATCTGGATGGCTATCCCTAAGTACCCTGTGGGCAATAAAAGCTGTTAGTATATCTCTCTTTTCCCAATCCAATCATACTCAAACTACTCGTGGTTCGGAAACCTCTGACAAAAGACGGTTTGGGTGTCCTTGACGTATTCTAGGGGTAATATATCAAATTAAGGCCAATTTTGGAGTTATTAGTTGGGTAGTTGGGAGTGCCGATGGCCGAGAGGTTTGACGTTTGACTTTGGGTCTGGGCTAAAGACAGCGCAGGTTCAAGTCTTGTACGTATCTGTTGCACTTCACCATCGACCATCAACCTTGCACAGTATCGACTCTCCTCCTTATTCCGTTCGATAAGATCCTCGCACAGGCCAGTGGCCAATGAGGACAGGCATGATAAGCCTTAGAGGGATTGGCCTCTCCTTAAAAAATCTCTTATAAAGTTTGGAATTACCATTACGTAAGCATGGGTTTGCCACATTACGAAATATTATATTTATAGTTATAGTTATATAGAGTATAGTTTTGAGAATATGCTGTTTTAAATACATGGCTGTTTTGACAAGTTTTCCCAGTTTTTATAATGAAGTTGAGAGTTATAGCCATATTTAAATACTATCTTGAACGGCTTGTGAAGGAAACAGGATTTTTCCAGACATTTGCCATCGTTTAGTGAAACAAGAAATCAGTAACACTACGTTTCGATATCTGCAATCTGATCTCTTCTTCAGGTAAAGAACTAACCTAATACATGATTACAAACTAGGTTAAAATAAACTAATCTTACCAAAGCGTTGTGGCACGCCTAAGTCAGGAATCACAACCTACACACAACTTACATTCTCGAAAGCATCCAAAATAGATGTGAAAAAAGTTTCTGAAACAGATAAGAAAAAGAAAATCTCCAAACTTGAAAAAATTAGGCCCAAAACATTTGATTTGCCTAAAGATGGCAACGTGAATACGGATGCAAATAATAAAAATGTAATCAACCTCTATTCAAAAATCCTCAATGAAGCGGAAATATCAGTCTTATCCAAGGGTTTAAACTTTTCTGTGGCACAAAAATCGGTAAAGGCACAGGATTTCGTAACTAGAATCGAGTCGGCTGTTTCACAGTTACCTGAGGAACAGGGTGACCGGTTTCGTTGTGAGGCCAGTCTTTTACTAAGAAAAATTCCTCCCACAAAACCCAATTTGACAATAGAGGAGAAAAAGGCCATGTCGATCCTTGGGAAAGACGACACGGTCAAAATCTTACCAGCAAAGGCAACGCTACTGTTGTACTTGACTCAGTAGCGTATAAAGAAAAGATTGCGGAAACTTTAAATACTGGCAAATATACAGTTTTAAATAAAGACCCGACTAATTCATTTGAACGAAAAGTAGCAAACACCTTAAGAAAACATAAAGAATTTTTTTCAGATAAATTTAGATCTAAATTAACTCCTCACCACTCCAAAATCCCCCATATGTATGGCCTTCCCAAAATCCACAAACCTACCATCCCTCTCCGGCCCATCATTAGTTCCCGTGATTCACCTTGCAGGGAATTGTCTAAAGTCCTCTTGGACATCTTAACGCCATTGGTAGGAAAAACTGACTCTTTCATCAAAAATTCCAGGGATTTTGTAGAGAAGTCAAAATGACTGAAACTGACAAACTGGTAAGTTTTGATGTCGAAAGTCTATTTACAAATGTACCAGTTCCAGAAACTCTCGGAATTATTAAATCACGTCTCAAAGAAGACCAAACATTAAAGGATAGAACTAAACTTCCCGTGCCAGTAATTATGGAACTATTAGAACTATGCACTCAATGCAATTATTTTGAGTTAGAGGGTAAAATTTACCGTCAAGACGAGGGGATGGCAATGGGTTCTCCACTGTCTCCTATTTTCGCCAATATCTTTATGGAGGAATTTGAGCGGAAAGCTTTGGCTTCAGCTCAGTTCAAACCGAAGATTTGGTGGAGGTATGTGGATGATACCTATGTTATTTTTTCTCGTGGAGACATTGAATTAAATAATTTTTTGAATCACATTAATAGTATTTCTCCTTCCATCCGCCTCACAATGGAAGTGGAAGTCCAAAAAAAGCTTCCCTTTTTGGATGTGTGTGTATTAAGAGATAGGGATGTCCTTAAGACAACTGTTTTTCGAAAGATAACACACACAGGAAAATATTTAAATTATCAATCCAACCATCAAAAATCTGTCAAAGAAGGAGTAGCCTACTCGTTGTTTGATAGAGCAAAGAGCTTGTGCTCAGATAAAGATGGACTAAAAGAAGAATTTAAGAAAATTGAATCGGATCTCAGAAGCAATGGATACCCTCAATTAGTAATAAATAAGTGCAAACGAACCAGAAGAATCATTCCTGAGTCAGAAAAACAGAATTGTGATAAATTTTCGTTTATGTCAATCCCTTATGTGCCGGGATTATCGGATAAAATTAGAAGAGTAGGTAGAAAGTACAACATTAGAACCGCGTTTAAAACACACAACACTCTTAGACAAAGTCTCGTAAAAACAAAACCAAAAAATGGCACACAGGATTCCAAAAACAGTGTTTACAGTATAAAATGTAGTTGCAATAGGGAATACATAGGCGAGACAAAAAGACCACTAAACGTAAGGATAAAAGGGCACAAAGAAAACACGAGAAAGGGTCTCACAGAAAAGTCAAAAATTGCACACCATTGTTGGTCCGAAGACCATCATATGAATTGGGATGAAGCCAACATAATACATCGGGAACCACAT
The DNA here is from genome assembly GCF_021130785.1 of Homalodisca vitripennis. Lineage (NCBI taxonomy): Eukaryota > Metazoa > Arthropoda > Insecta > Hemiptera > Cicadellidae > Homalodisca > Homalodisca vitripennis. The sequence continues at coordinate 54,511,764 of NC_060213.1, read as the reverse complement.
TTCTTCAAAAGGAAATTAATTGAGGCAACATACATTAAATTGGCAGACCAACCAATCAGTCAACCATCAGTCGAGATTAGGCCGCTTTGGTTGCCAATTCTAAAAAATGAACTAAAGAGAAAACCAAAAGTATCAAACGGATCAGATATTTGTAATAAACCAATGCGGAGTCACAATATGGTTTTAAGATGTTCATCTCGCATGAACCAATAATAACGAAAAAGGGCCCATTCCTGTCCCCCTTCCCCTTTATTTCCGCCATCTTGTTTTAGCCAGCCGTGACGATTACCATTGGCTAGTCCCTCTGGTCAGTCGTAGGTGGTTAGTAGACGAGTGAAGACGTATTGTGACCTGTATTCCGTAGTTAAGTTTTAATGATTAATGTTTTGTATAGTTTTTTATTAAGTGCATGTTTATAGAGTTAGTGAAGTTGACAAAAACATGTAGGTTGTGATTCCTTACTTACCAAGGCATGCCACAACGCTTTGGTAAGATTAGTTTATTTTAACCTAGTTTGTAATCATGTATTAGGTTAGTTCTTTACCTGAAGAAGAGATCAGATTGCAGATCTCGAAACGTAGTGTTACTGATTTCTTGTTTCACTAAACTATGGCAAATTTCCGGAAAAATCCTGTTTCCTTCACAATCCTTCCATCGTCAAAAATAACCTTCAAACAAAGAATTGAACGGCTTAAGATAAGTTCGAAAAACAATTCATTTTATATTTGTATGCACATTTCTATTCGTGGTTAATATGTAATGACAGTAATTTTGTAAATCGTGCCATCAATCAAGTAATAAAATTTGGGCAAACTTACTGACCAATTATAGTAATCCTTAAGATTGTTTAATGTTTTGTTTATTATTATAAGCAACTCTACTTTTTAGTATTTGGCAGCAATGAACAAATTATAATTTTATATATCCATTTCAAAATAGTAAAATGAACACTAAAAGACTCAACCATCTAATAATAAGTCCTTCCACAAATTTTTATATTCTTGTATCTCCAAAAAACTGCAAGATTAAAGTAATAATATATGACACTGTTAGTTAAGGAAATTTAAAGTACTGCAATATGTTAATTTTGTTAAACTCTCAATTTTAAACACAATACCTTATTTTATAATATAATTGTACAAAATGGCAAAACTAACATGTTACTAGATATGACGTCTGACTCCTCTTTAAACGGTGGGAATTTATAAACGGTACCATCTTTCTGTAGCTCATAAGTCTATAATATTGTTCAATTGCTATTTTAAATATAATATTTATTCTTCATAATAATACTGCAAACTTAAAATCATCTAAAGTCTGCAAATACAAATATGTTTCAACTAAAAGCTTTAGATCTTATAACTGAATTAGCATACATAACAGATATATTTCGAAATAGGTTTTACTAAGAGGATTTATTGTCAAGAATTGGTATAACCCGAGATAGTGCATTAATTTGGAAGCAGCAACAAAAAGACTACTTGCTTCTCCAACTTGGGGACATGTGGCTCTTAAGGTTTTGTATGTGCTCTTATGAGGTAATAGTTACAGTTTTACCGTAGATTACGCCATAATATTCCCATATATCAAATTGTTCATTACTTTATAATTTGCTTTCCGTGCCTTTAAAAGTAAACGTTTGTCTCATATGATGATGTAAATTTTACTTGTTAAAATAAATTGGTGCTACAAAACTGGTGTGTTTTATGTAACAGATATCCCAAGTTTCTCCCTCCTATTAACTTTTGAACGTAAATATACCAACCAATATTCATGATAGATTCGTTATAAAATTAAAAATCGTGGTTTTGGTATGTATTCCCTTAACCCATTCCATCCACCTGAACCCTGACAATAATAGCTTTTAAATACACTTCCTTGCCTATAAATTTAATTAATTTTCAATTTAAAATACATCCACCCTGCAGCATTAACTCGTATTATTTGATAAGATACTATCGTTTACTATTATAGGTCACACTGCTTCTGTTACATTTTTTCTGTCATCAACAATTCAAGTAATAAATGCCTGTAATATTATTTTAATTGAACTTATTAGTATACATTCTAAAATTTTTTGAGCTTTATATGATTTGCTGTGACATTATCAACGTCAAGCTTGTTAAAATAAGTTAATTCATGAGTTACAGGTAAAATCGACCGATTGAAGCTGACAGCGTTGACAGAGTTAGAATATGAAAAGTGTAGAGTTACCGTAAACTCTTACTCTGGATCACCAGAATAAAGTAATGAAGGGTTAGAGAAAGAGAGCTTATTGGTGTTGACGAGTTCCTGCAGTGTACGGTTGTACAGTTACAGGTGTAATCGACCGATACAAGCAGACAGCGTTGTCAGATTTAGAATATGAAAAGAGTAGAGTTACCGTATACTCTTACTCTGGATCCCCCGAAGAAGTAATGAAGGATTAGAGAGAGAGAGTTTGTTGGTGTTGATGAGTTCCTGCAGTGTACGCTTGTACAGTTACAGGTACAGGTATAATCGACCGATTCAACCAGACAGCGTTGTCAGATTTAGAATATAAAAAGTGTAGAGTTACCGTAAACTCTTACTTTGGATCCCCCGAAGAAGTAATGAAGGATTAGAGAAAGAGAGTTTGTTGGTGTTGATGAGTTCCTCCAGTGTACAGTTGTACAGTTACAGGTAAAATCGACCGATTCAACCAGACAGCGTTGTCAGATTTAGAATATGAAAAGTGTAGAGTTACCGTAAACTCTTACTCTGGATCCCCCGAAGAAGTAATGAAGGATTAGAGAAAGAGAGTTTGTTGGTGTTGATGAGTTCCTGCAATATACAGTGTTGTACAGTTACAGGTAATCGACCGATTCAACCATACAGCGTTGTCAGATTTAGAATATGAAAAGTGTAGAGTTACCGTAAACTCTTACTCTGGATCCCCCGAAGAAGTAATGAAGGATTAGAGAAAGAGGGTTTGTTGGTGTTGATGAGTTCCTTCAGTGTACAGTTGTACAGTTACAGGTAAAATCGACCGATTCAAGGAGACAGCGTTGTCAGATTCTGAATATGAAAAGTGTAGAGTTACCGTAAAATCTTACTCTGGATCCCCCGAAGAAAGTAATGAAGGATTATAGAAAGTGTTGGTGTTGATGAGTTCCTGCAGTGTACGGTTGCCTTCACACACCTGCCTGTTTATATGACCGTCCGTACCTTCTTGACTCTGGCAACAATAAATACTCACAATTCCGGCAACAATATATACTCACAATTTTATTACCAAATCCTTTCCTTCTTGTCAATCCTGAAAAACAGCAGAATGTCTAAATTGATCATAATGAACCCATGCGATGTTATTCACGAAACCGTAAACTGAAAGTGGAGGAGACTGGAGCAATGTCGACCACTGCAAGTAACTGTTATTAACTACTAAGTTACTATTCTTGATATATAATATGACGGATTCTGACAAGTACATGTTTTAACTTATCGGAGGCTATCCTAAGTACACTGTTAGTATATCTCTCTTTTCCCAATCAATCATACTCAAACTACTCGTGGTTCGGAATCCTCTGACAAAACTGGTGTCCTTGACGTATTCTAGGGGTAATATATCAAATTAAGGCATGTGACGTTTGACTTTGGGTCTGGGCTAAAGACAGCGCAGGTACAAGTCTTGTACGTATCTGTTGCACTTCACCAGTCCATCAACCTTGCACAGTATCGACTCTCCTCCTTATTCCGTTCGATAAGATCCTCGCACATAATGAGGACAGGCATGATAAGCCTTAGAGGGATTGGCCTCTCCTTAAAAATCCCTTATAAAGTCCATTACGTAAGCATGGGTTTACCACATTACGAAATATTATATTTATAGTTAAGTTATATAGAGTATAGACTTGAGAATATGCTGTTTTAAATACATGGCTGTTTTTGACAAGTTTTTCCCAGTTTTTATAATGAAGTGAGAGTTATAGCCATATTTAAATAACTATCTTGAACGCTTGTGAAGGAAACAGGATTTTTCCAGACATTTGCCATCGTTTAGTGCAACAATAAATCAGTAACACTACGTTTCGATATCTGCAATCTGATCTCTTCTTCAGGAGAACTAACCTAATACATGATTACAAACAAAGTTAAAATAAACTAATCTTACCAAAGGCGTTGTGGCACGCCTAAGTCAGGAATCACAACTAACTAAGTTACTATTCTTGAAAGCATCCAAAATAGATGTGAAAAAAATTTCTGACAGATAAAAAAAGAAAATCTCCAACTTGAAAAATTAGGCCCAAAACATTTGATTTGCCTAAAGATGGCAACGTATACGGATGCAAATAATAAAAATGTAATCAACCTCTATTCAAAAATCCTCAATGAAGCGGAAATATCAGTCTTATCCAAGGGTTTAAAACTTTTCTGTGGCACAAAAATCGGTAAAGGCATACAGGCTTTCAACTAGAATCGAGTCGGCTGTTCAGATCACTGTTACCTGAGGACAGGTGACGGTTTGTTGTGAGGCCAGTCCTTGACGTTCCTCTCACAAAACCCAATTTGACAATAGAGGAAAATTAAGGCCACGTCGATCCTTGAAAGTTTATTACCAGCAAAATGTTGGTTGTACTTGACTCAGTGGGAGTGCCGATGGCCGAGAGGTTTTAAATAAAGACCCGACTAATTCATTTGGGTCTGAAAAGCTAGCAAGACAGCCTTAAGAAAAAACATAAAGAATTTTTTTTCAGATAAATTTAGATCTAAATTAACTCCTCACCACTCCAAAATCCCCCATATGTATGGCCTTCCCAAAATCCACAAACCTACCATCCCTCTCCGGCCCATCATTACTTCCCGTGATTCACCTTGCAGGGAATTGTCTAAAGTCCTCTTGGACATCTTAACGCCATTGGTAGGAAAAAACTGACTCTTTCATCAAAAATTCCAGGGATTTTGTAGAGAAGTCAAAATGACTGAAACTGACAAACTGGTAAGTTTTGATGTCGAAAGTCTATTTACAAATGTACCAGTTCCAGAAACTCTCGGAATTATTAAATCACGTCTCAAAGAAGACCGAAACATTAAAGGATAGAACTAAAACTTCCCGTGCCAGTAATTAGGGAACTATTAGAACTATGCACTCAATGCAAATTATTTTGAGTTAGAGGGTAAATTTACCGTCAAGACGAGGGATGGCAATGGGTTCTCCACTGTCTCCTATTTTCGCCAATATCTTTATGGAGGAATTTGAGCGGAAAGCTTTGGCTTCAGCTTAGTTCAAACCGAAGATTTGGTGGAGGTATGTGGATGATACCTATGTTATTTTTTCTCGTGGAGACATTGAATTAAATAATTTTTTGAATCACATTAATAGTATTTCTCCTTCCATCCACCTCACAATGGAAGTGGAAGTCCAAAAAAAGCTTCCCTTTTTGGATGTGTGTGTATTAAGAGATAGGGATGTCCTTAAGACAACTGTTTTTCGAAAGATAACACACACAGGAAAATATTTAAATTATCAATCCAACCATCAAAAATCTGTCAAAGAAGGAGTAGCTTACTCGTTGTTTGATAGAGCAAAGAGCTTGTCCGTACCTTCTTGACTCTGGCAACAATATATACTCACAGTTCCGATCTTTCACGTATATAAATTCAGCAAAAAAATTATCCCTTCTCACACTGTCTTTGAAACTGTATATTTCATGTGCAGCTACTGTATTATTTAAATATATAATTTGCTATATATTTGTGAAAATTTAGAAACTCTGAAAGTTATAGTAAGCACATAGATGTTATGGAATTTTGAGTTTATTTATAGTTATTACTCTACTCTAATTTGGTTTCGTAACCTAAATAAGGTGGAAAATCTGTAAAATCCCATCATGATAATTGCAGTCAATTGAATATTGAACATTTGAAATAATGAGGAATATTTAACAAATGTATTCTTGTTGAGGACATTATCCTTTTCAATGTACATACGTTAAAGGAATCTGGCCGTTATTGATTATTTCCTGACTGACTGGCCGTTATTATTTCTTAACTGAAAAGCCTCCCCATAGTTATTTTAAAATATCTCATGATGAACCTTTTAATTTTAAGACTTTTGGGAGTGTTTAAACAAAAATGTTAAATGATAATATATGACGCGGGTCATATAAACGTATTAGGTTGAAACATGAATTTTAAAACGATATTTTTTAACACTAAGAGCAATCAATACAGCCTTGGTTCTCTGACTTATTGTCTCGCAGAAGTTATAGAAATGGAAAAGTGAAATGTACAAGTTTACTTGACTCTTATTATTGTTATTATTAGTATGAAAATAGGTTAAACCAGTCATAAAGTCATATGGAAAACCACCACTTTTGAAGATATAAAAAGCCACGTGATAAAACGAATGGTCTTCTTAAATCGTCATTATATATTTTTTCCGTATAGAAAAAGAAAAGTATTTTTATCCTGTTAGATAAAAGTTCACCAGCGGACTCTAGCGGAAACTAACTACTCGTAGATATGCGACACTAGCGCATTCTAGGTTCAAAGAGAACAACTACTAGGTTGGGGCTAAGAAACACTCCTCTTATAGAGTGTTTTATCTATATATGAAGTATAACATCTCCACCTTGTACAACTCTTGTTATCCTTTCCCTTCAGGCCGCTCTTAACTTCCAAAGAAGTACGCGCTCCTCTGCAAAATTCTAGCGCTTTGAGAGAAAAGGCTTACAACCCTCCAACTTTACCATCCTGCCAGCTCAATGCCGTACTTAGGTAGAGTTAGTTACAACAGTTGCTGGATTCAAAAGTGGATATAACAGTACTACGTATAAGTCTTCGTCAAACGTGAGACGTTGCTATAAGTGTGACCCTCTGAATGGTTCTACAAACAGAAACTATCAGATATACCAACGAAGAATTAAAAATAGTAATTAAATAAAAAAGTATTTACAAAACGTTTTAAAATAATATGATTTTAATCGAGAATGAATCCATACAAATTTATTTAGGGTTCATAAAAATTCAACCTATTCTCCAAACCTCTTTTGTTGTGGGACAAAATAAAAAATATTTGGTCATTGATTGTTTACCTTCTGCTCCTAAATATAAATGTAACTCTCACAAACTATTAACAACTAAACAGTATGATTAAACTACAACAATATAACTAGATTGTCACTGTTTGGATTTGTATTATCATTTGAAATTAACTCAGTATACACTTTTGAACTAGTAATAAGCATAGTTATGTGTTTTTAAACTACTTATACATTCTATGTTTGAAGTTTGTTTTTGAAAATGGAAGGATTGTGAAGAAAACATGATTTTTTGGACATTGCCCATAGTTTAATGATCCAATACAATCAGTAAATCTACGTTTCGAGAACTGCAACCTTCTTCCGGTAAATTACTAAACTAATTTAAGACTACAACCTAGGTTTAAAGTAAACAAAACGTACCAAAGCGTTGAGACCCATATAAGACTAGAACTATAACAGCCACGCTCTGTGTCTACTCCACGCACACTAACTCTAAAACATGCACTTAATAAAAACTAAACACTAATTATTGAACCTGAACTACAGAATATAGTAGCGTCATGCGTGTTACAATGCTCTCGTATGTTTTGTTTACTTTAACGTAGGTTGTAGTCTTGCATTAATTTAGTCATTTAACTGAAGAAGAAATGAGATTTCAGTTCTCAAAACGTATGTTACTGTTTGTATTGTATTACTGAACGACGGAAATGTGTTTTCACTTTATCTGAGGGAAGCATTTTTTGACACTACTTATCACTTGTTGTAATAATTTATTTTGAAGTACTCGTATATACAGAATGAATCGGGAAAAGATATGTATACGAGTTTTATCAGTAATAACAGCGGGCATAGCTTTTCTCTAGGTTAAAACAAGATATATCAGTTTTACTTGATTGTAAGGGGTTAGTTACCTAACGCATTTCTTAAATATTTTTAACGCTTCGTTATAAGAGCGTTTTGCATGGTGGTGTTCTTTTGAACATTTTGGTCAGCTTGAGGAATTACCATTAAGATTTTTACAAATCACAAGTTACTTTTACTATAGGTACTTTGTAAGATGTTATCTGCTGCGAAATGGGAGTTGTCGGTCCAAACAGTTGATGCAGTCAGAATATAGATAATAAACTAGCCTAATCACCATGGTAATCTTTTCTAATGGACGAACAAATGATTAGTTTCCTAAATGAATGATAATTTAAAGGAATATGTTATAACAATTCCATTCCGGAGAACTAATTATAAGCTACGTTTTGAATCAAACCTCATATGAAATAAGAGGAAGCACTGTAAGTCGTTGCCAAGTTTTTCGTTCATCATTCTTCCACTGCTACTGAGCATCTGTATGGTATCATATATTCTGCAAGGTAGTTTATCCCTTATACGCGACTTTCCTGAACCTTTTTCCAACTTTTATGTACTTTCGGTACTTAGTTTACTTTTTTTAATTGAGATCTCATGTAACTTAAATAGTGTTTTGAACTTCAATTTATCAGTTATCAGTTCAAAGCACTTAATTACTTCAACATATTCGTAGTATAAACTTTATTCAAGATCAATAAAATGTTATAAACCTTAAATACTTTATTCAATACATCAAATTCATCATAAAGTTAAGAGGAGCTCTAACATTTTCTAGTAATAATTATAACATTTTACTAATATCAGTATGTTAAAGAAATGTTCCTAAAATAACAAGATGTATCAAATTAGACTATTTTAATGGTAGTATTATTCCCATTCGCCATCTGTAAGCGAACAATTTAGACACAAAGTTTCAAAGACTAGTATATAACGTTTTCTCAGGTCCATTCCTTAAATTTAAGATTAGCACTGCAATACTTAAAACGATTAGATCACTTTGCGATAAATATGTTTTACGATTTCGCATTTTAAACCTGAGGAAGGTCGATTTCAATCCCGAAACGTCGTGTTTATGTTGCTGTCAAATCGAGCTTTGCAATAAATTACTTTAAGCAAGAAAATAATAATCATATTAATAACTAAATTACTACTTAACTTTCGGAGTTTTTAGTATAAGTGGGCTACATATTAATATAAGAATACAATATTAATAAGTTTCGTGATTTTCGTATTAGTTTTTCAGTTTTGTAATTTAATGTGATACTCCACTTAAACATTGGTTAAGATTAAATGTATTTTTATATGTATTACTGCACGATTCCGATTAACCATAGATTAAATTCCAAGTAATCGTTGGAATTCCTGACATGGCAGGACTTTAAGTAGGCCACATATTTGAGAAACCTTCTAAAGCACTTAGCTGTGAGTAAAGGTCAGGGGTAAGCTTGAGGAGAGAATATCCGTTTCATTAAAGATTCCTCCCAGTCCAACCTTAAGAGTATCTGGTTGACTAATTAAGTCTACGGCATCGTCAAGTCACACTAAATGTAACTTGCTAGCCATTAGTGGAGTTCTCCAGCTCTGGATCTAGAAAATTTCAAGCTATTTATTTCTTAATTAATTTTCATCAAGCTTACAATGGCACATCATATAACTTCGTCTTGACTCAAAGTCCTCAACTCTAAATAACCTCAAAAGCTAATAATCGTTCAGGAGTGTTTATTAACCAAAGAGACAATTTTATTGCATAATCGCACAACATGTTTTTTTTAATTGATAGAGAAATTTCACTTACAGAATAAAATCTATTATTTGCAGAACTGGTATCATGGATGAAAAATGGAAGGGTAAGATGGTTTCAGAATTTTAAATGAAAATTTGTTTCTCATACCTTCTTTTCTAAGATTGATGATACACCTACGACTAACTGCTAGACACAACAATAAATGTTAAATTATTATCACCTACAAGCCCTAATAGTGGTCCAGTTTCTTTCTCCAGTTGCATGACGGGGATATAACTAATATTCATTTGTGTAGCGGTTGGTTTTAAACGTATAATACTATGAAATGCATAGACTTGATTAACTTTATAAACAATTTAGCATCAGCTAACCATATACAGATTTTTTAAGTGACGACTGTCTCTTATCAAATTTTCTAACGATAATTATTTATGTATAAACACTCGTTTCGTACGTGTAGGCCTCTCAATCCCCTTTTATTTCAACCTCTAGCAAAATTGGTTTTAATTAAAATGCATTTCCATCTATGGAGTTTTATTTTATAGAATTCAAGAAAAAATCGGTTGTGCGCTTATTCCAAATTGGCCCCCGGCTCCCTGATTATGAATTAAGTTAATCATTTGCATATTTACAAAATGCTGTGCAACAACGGCCGCGTTATCTGTAAATAGTTTTATACAGTTATAATAATTTACGTATGATTAGAATGTAATGCTATATGTACAACAGGTCTCCTAAAACCATTATAAAACATAAATACGTTACCAAGAATAGTACAAATATCTCCACTAAGCCACAGGTTTATTTGAGAATTTTCCAAAATTTTAATCATATCTCTGATGTTTCACCACTTTCTTGCACTTATCCATTACATCAGAAGAAGTCGAAAACTGTATGTTGATAAAAGGACAAGCACGCGTTTTATTCTACTTCATTTGACAGCTTTGGTACCATAAATATACATAAGTTTATACACCACTTATTTCTGTTCTGTTCCACATCAAAATTATGAAATTACTATTTATATCAGAATTATTAATAATGAAAATGTCTTGATATTTGCTTGCGAGCCTTAAGCTAAACATGCATGTTCTATAATGTTACATAATTATTTTATAAATTATTTATATTTTACTAAAGAACACGTATAGGCAAATATACAAACAATTGGTATTGGGTTTCCCATTCAACGTTTATTTCAACGCTGAACAACTATTATAAAAATTAACTTGTTGTTACTGGAACGCTCAATATAATACGATTGTTACTTTCCTACTACATTTTGCTTCCTATCCTACTATATGTCAAGGTAGGAGTACGCCCCATAACCTTTGGCGAATCAGAGTTCGCTGAGATTGTATGTCAAATGTTAAGTCTGTAAGTCATTTAATTCTCGAGAAGTCCTGCGGATAAATACACAGACCGAAAAAAAATACACAGAAATTTTATACATCCGTTAGTTAATTAAAACATACGTTGTGTAAGCCGACTTAAATGATTCAATGACGCTCATCTAAATGCCGTGATTAAACATGCTCTGTTATAAAGCTCATTCTTGTATATTTAGAAATGAAATTCAGTTTAAAGTATCTATAAAGCTAAATTCATCTCAAAATTTCTTCCCATATAATACATTAAATATATTATTTATTTATTTTGGATATTTTGGATTTTGTGTTCCAGTTGTCGTGTGACGTGGCATACAGACACAAATTATCTTTTCCAGCCCTTGGAATGAAAGGTTTAGGCCTGTTGTAGAACAGGCTGTAGGGTCTAAAAATACGCCCTTCCTCCCATATTGGCAAAGAATAACTAATAATTTTAACATACATTTTAGTAACAAAAATTATTCATGGTTAATTCAGCTAAATCATATGACATGCTCCAACGCTATTCGTGGAAAGTTTCAAGACTGAAGAACAGTTTGTGTTCCAGTCAAAAGGTATACAGACACAAATTAAATTTTCCAGCCCCTGGAATGACAGGTTTTAACCTGTTGTGGAACAGGCTTTAGGGTCTAAAAATACGTCATCCCTCCAATATTGGCAAAGAAGGACTGACAAATTTATCATACATTTTAATAACAAAAATTATTTATGGTTAATTATACGAATACACTGTTATAGGGATCCTAGGGTGTAAAAGTTACTCTAGTTTTTTCAAGGGAATAATTATATGGTTCCTTCTAAGGATTGTTTATAAGATACGATTTGGATAAAAGCTCAAATATAATAGGAGGAAGTATTGTGAAACGTTGCCAGTTAGGTTATATGTCCATCACTCTTCCACTACTACTGAGCAGCTGTATGGCATCATATATTCTGCAAGGTAGTTTATCCTTTATACGCGACTGTCCAACATATTTCCCCAACTTTGATTTATTTTTACACTTACCGTTGCTGTCTTATTTTCCAAAGACATTATGGGTAACTGTAATGATTTTGCAAACTGCAAGTTATCGATATTTTTGGAACTACTTATTTGTAAACCTTTAAGAAGTATTTTTTTTAAAGCTAAGTAACTAAAGAATCTAGATAAAAATCTGCGAAATTTCAAGTAAGAACTATTTATTTTAGTATTATCTTTTTTTTAAATTTAATGAAAGTAATCAATTGTTCTCCCTGAAATACTTAATAAAGTTTTAATGATTATCTTCTACAAAATACAAAGATGTTTTGCTATGTTTCGGGAGATATCATTGTACGTAAGCATGGGTTATGGCAAATAAAATTTTGTTCAATGCACTTAGGCCTAAGGTATATCAATGAAACTTCACACGAATATAACAGGTATCTGTTATTGCAAGCCAATCTTCGAGGCTTGAAATGATATGCCTCATACTATAATATATTCATGTTAACTAACATTAATGCATTTTAACTTTAATTCATAGTGAAAATTACATCTCCGACATCACATTGCTGTTGTATTAACATGTAACGACGGAAAATGTTTAAAGATAAGCTCTCTTCAAATCATTTATCTTGTTGACGTCATTTATATAGGAGTTAACGTCTTCTTGGTACTCAATAATCTTTGAGTGAAGAGTTAAATTAATAATTTTAAATTAAATATTCAACTGTTGGAATTTATAGACTGTCAAAACGTGTATATGTATAGCATACGTAAATCGTATTAAGAAATTAGATGCAGTTAATATTTTAGAACCTTTCTTGCTTTTCCCCAAAATTACTGTATTATTATTTTACAAAACAAAAGAAAAATATAACATCAACCGGTCCTCAACAAGGAATTTTTGTAGTTAAAATTATGTATTAGCCAACGCAATCGCACCAATTTGAAACAATTATGTATTGCGACATAAACTGATAAAATGCAAGAACATATTATTGCTCTAGATATTTATGTAAATCACTTAATACGTTTTTGATGCGACGTGCTCAGAAAACAAATAGATCAAACATAGAATCTTATATATCAAGACTAAGATAAGCCAGTTAAAAAAACTATAAATCCATTTGGGAAAGATCTTTGGTTAAGCAAAATTCGCCGCTCTAATTAAAGAATGAGTTCATTTTTTAAGTGAAGCAGGAGATGGCTTGTAGCCAAAGTCGATACTTCCGATCTGTCTTGAACCTGTTGTTAGAAGAGTGGGGGGGAGAGGTTAGCAGATGGTTTTGCTGCGAGGTCAACAGGTCATTACAAAGCCCTTCTCTTTAGGGTGACTCACAGCCTCTTACACGGGACTTTACTGTTAAGGCACTGCAAGGTCTGTGCTATATTTTGTTTTATTACACAATATTTTACCTTACTGAGACTCAACCCTTTTACACCAGCTACGTTTCTTGATTCTAATAATGTCCAGATGATAGTTATGAGGTTATGTACTATAAGGGAATAGTTAATGCTTGGCAACGTTCAGCATAAATTTGATGTATATGACCTCAATTCCAGAAATCTCTTTAGCTGAAAACATGTCTCTTCACTCTGTCTCTTCCCTCGATAGCTCGAGCACGAACCGTTCCTCAGACTTAAAATTTTTTTGAGGCTTAAATACTCGTATTATAATGATACCCTCCAGTTATTCAGGTAAACTATCTTGGCTGAGCGTAAGCGAACATTTTTACATTAGTCGTAAGACCAATACATACGACCTTACATTTGGTCGTAAGGTAACTACGATAAATTACAAAACATACAGTTACATTACATACTGATTATAATCATTTGATACTTTACCGTAATAATTGGTCTAAAATTTCAACCTCGCTTTCCTACCATAATTTCTCTTACGTCTACCTGGGGGTTTCAAACATTTTTTTTTCTTTTGGTTGTCTATCTGTCAATCTTGCTAGGTGATAATCTGGAAACTAAATGAGCTACAGTTTACATTTTCCTGCAGCATTAGTGGTCCCTGTTACGCTTAATGTGGTCTGGCATACTCCTACCTTGTTTATGTTATCCTACACTTTATTAGATTCAATTGTTGGTATTTTTTTGCCAATTAATTAGAACTCTTTGCTCTACATGTTATGTTGAACTATTCTCCAGTTAAATATGTAATAGATCATTGTTATTTACTTTCAACCATCTAAAATATTTAATTATTTTGTGCTTTTTGTAAATCACTGATTTCCATCATAAAACCAGCTTGTAAGCGTGATGTATCATATTTATTTGAGAACACATCACCTCTGGCCGGGTAATATAATATGTGAATGTGGACAAAGAATCCATGTAATGTCTAGAAATACATTGCTGTCTGCCATCACGAAGCCTGTGCTATATAGATAACACACCAGCACGACTAGGTTATCTAGTTACAAGAATTGTTTTATTGAAAGTACCAAGGAGACATTAAATGAGAGAATTCAACAAATTAGTTATCTATTATGTACCCGACAAGGATTATTTTAATAATACGTCACAATCCGTGTTTAATCTCTATATAAGAGTGTCCCGTAACTTTATAAATACTCTAGAGCTACCGTTTATTCAATTCTGTATTGTTGACTATTCTTTGATTTCCTCAGTACAGACCGTGTCTTGTCATAAAAAATCTGTGTAGACCTAAATAACTCGATTTTAATTATTCAATTTAAATAATAAAATCCACAAAAATATGTTATTTTAATAACTATTAAAAAAGTGCTGATTCCTATGATATTTAAAGCTATAAAGATTAAAAACCACCATTTTAAAGGTATCTAAATTAAAATCATTCAGTATTTAACCGTGTTAGAACAAACATTTGGCCTAAGTTTAGTAGAATTTATATTAGATATTTATTATCATACAGATAGGGAGCTTGGAAACTAAACGCTGGATACCTATGGATACCATATGTTCATATGGTGAAATGTGTTTGTCTTAGTGAGTCTATATCAATAATGTGATATACCTTTTTTCAGAACTTACAGGAGACCACTTATAAAAAAGGAAGCACTCACTCATTTTTTTATTCTTTAATTTTCCGCAATCTAAGAAAGTTGAAATTTGGTACATGTATGCTTCATGACGTAAATAAAACAACGTTTATAAAACGTATTTGTATAAAGACTAAACGTTCATAGGGGCTAGATAACCTAAATGTTGTTTCTCGAACTTCCTAACGTCCTAAACTGATGAAATTTAACACATACGTACCTCATCACTTACATAGATAGGCCTAATCAAAATTATTGTAATAAAGATAAAACACCCAGGAGTAGAAATAGACAAACAGCCCTGCAAATACCTGTGTAAGGAATTCTTTTTCACGATCTCTAACTAAGTCATGAAAGTTGACACACATTTGTCTCATGCTATTAACAAATCATTAAATAAGTTGTGTACAGATCTACCACCCAAATGAGATAAAATAGGTTTTACTTTAGAAGAACTATATTTTGTTTTCAAATTGTCTATGGTCGTAAAAAAATGTAATTTTAAACACATAAGTATTATATTTTCAATGAACTATTAGCAATTAAACTATGATCTTTAAACTTAAAGTTTAATTATTTCGACAAGGATAATTTATTTTCAGTAATGTATATTATGCCATTTAAAAAGGACATGACTAGGAATAGCTCCTGTTATTCAATATGAAATCGCGTGCAAAGCCACAGACAACTTCTAGTTCTAGATATAAAGGTCCTAGGGTCTTAAAACTTTGGTACAAAGCTTACTCTTGGTATAAGGATGAAACCTATCGATTTTGATGTTAAAAGATTTAAAGGCAGTCCGTCTAAATTATAACTCTTGATACATACTTCAAGCACGGTACAGAAGTTTTTCTTGGTCCAAGGGCGAACGTTATTGATTTGAGGTCAAAGGTTTGAAGGGTAGTTCGTGTGTCTGCTTGTCCATCCGCCTGCTCGTCTATGGAGGACTGATGCCCATGTGGAGATGGATTCCTACAAAATTTGCTTGAATTAATTTTTGTTACTTTGTGTATACTTTATAAATTAACTCAATGAATCCATTCCCAAAACATTTCATATGGAACAAACATACATTTACTATTGAATTGATCACGAAGAAATGTAACATTGTGAACCAAAAGTTTTGATAGATTTTCTTAATGAAATAATATAAGGTAAAGGTTATACACTACAGTTTTAAGCTTGATGTGGACCACCATGTTTTGCTAGGTCGGGTACGTTCTTTTGATCTTAGATTGTAATTCTTAAGTTACACTGTGGTTTTATTGGGACATTTAATTATAAAACAACTGTTCAGTTTGTATAGACGAACTCAATCGAATGAGAATTTTAAAATAATTGTACCTATCAGTGTTCAACAAAAAATAAAAAAAAATTTTTTAATTTTAAATTTTTCCAGAATTTTATTTATTAACAATATATTTTTTATTATTTATTTACTTATACGACACACATCCCAAATAGTTTAGTATGTCGTGTCTGACAAGAATATTTTACTTTTAGCAGTGACTTGTGGTAACTCTTTAGAGGAAAGGGACATATAATCAAAGTTCCAGTGTCCCTTGCACCACTCTGCTGCACGTGATGCGCTATTCAGATGTGAAAAGTGGCAGGAAAGTTGGGTGCGTGTTTATAAAGAACGTCCGTGAGGACTATTCCCGGAATATGATGGCACTTTCTTCACTCAAATGTATCCTTACCCTTTCATCGGTCCGCTTTCAATGTACAAAACGGCTTGTCTGGCGAAGGGTACATCCAGTTTTTAATGAAATTATTTCACCAAGTAATAACAGTAAGAAAATTCGTAGCTCCTTCAGGTCTTTGGCTATACAAATTATAATTCATCAGTACAATTTAATTGGTTTTATCAATAAAATCTCATACATGAACAATAGGTTCAATTATAGCATTGAAATCCATTAAACAAATCTTAATTCTTCTAGTGTAGTAAGTTTTGCTATATTTGATTAACAATGTTATAAACTAATTCTGTATTTCGTTTTAAGAAATTATACTACGTTGACCTTTCCTCTTTAATAAAAGATGTATAATATTATTTTACGATCTCTACTAGAAAAATAACATTGAGCCCAAGTATTTTATACATGATACCATAGTAATTTTAATTAGTTGTTAAATTAATGTTTTTCTAATGATTATGTCATAAAATAGCACTTTAAGGTAAGAAACCTTAAAGTTCCCCAGAAAAGAAAGTAAGTGAAATACTTGAGTAACTATCATGTAACGCAGTATTATCTGCAGTAATTGCTCTTGGGCCGCTTAAGAGACAACGAAATGCGTAACTGCTTTTATTTTATCGATCCAGTGTAGAGTAACGTGTCTTATTGTATTAAAATATTCCTTTAATGTAACTTTTGTTTTTAAATTGCTTTCCACATATATAAATAAAAATAAATCTCTATTGTGTTGCTAAGCACAATCTACTCTTAGAAACGGCTAAAACAATATGGGCAATCCCGTTTTAATATTTTTTTAAAGTCTAAAGAAGGTTTTTTTGGACAGAAAGGTCGAAAAGGTTTCCCAGAATAATTTAGAATTCGAAGAAATATATATTTATGAGACATAATTCTAACAAACGTTCATCAAAGAGACTGAAACATTTGAGCATATTTAAACATATATGCAGTGCTATGTAAGTAGTATGGTACAAATTGGAAGGAAAAGTTAATATAAAATTTTTATGAAAAATTGCGACAGTGTATATATATTATTGGAACGATAAATTTCCACATTAATGAACAAAACTATGAATTTTTGCACTTAAGTTACACAAAACTGGTGACCTTTCCTTTAGATTGTCCTGTACACGTTACAAATAGTATTTTATAGTAACGTTTTAAAAAAGCTGATAAATTGATATAAACATGCATCAACTGCATTTCATTCCCAGACTGTAGTTTAAAACATAAAATTTTAAACAATTATTGAACTATTGTATAAACTTAGTATGAAATTCCTCATCTTTCCTTTTGATAAAAAGTAGATAAAAGCACAAAATTAGATTGTAAGTCCCAAAAGTGCTTTTTGACAGAATCCATTCATACTTTCTACATCAAAACAACAAGGCAAACGCAACAATGTTAGTGGAAATATGATACTAGACATTTTTTGACATACGTAGATTTCAAATAACTATATATGTGTATTACAATACACTTTCGGACTATCGGGGCTACCAGGTACACCCAGCTGTGGTCAGATGTAGTTGAACTATAACTCATCCCGACCAGAAATGCCCCTACACGTGCTAAACCTTTATTAAGTGCTAGTCCCAATTAGCTTAACCTTTGAGCAAACTATGAAAACTGAACTAATATGTACATGATATATACTTACTACCATGTGAAAAATAACATAGAGCTCCATTATATGACTGTACATCATAGGTGGTTTCACTAAGCAGGCTACGGAATTAGAGTTACTTGCGAAGGAGTGATAGCTTCTAGCTTCCAACATAAACGGTATCTTCTGAAGTTATATATTCTTATTTAATACTTTTTTCTTAATAAATTTGCCTTGATTATAAAGCTGTAAACGGATACATTTAGGTATTGCGTAGATACAAATTAATACATTTTTCATCAGTCAGCCCTACTTTCATTCACAATTTAGACAGTACGATCAACGAAAGATCTAAGCCAAAAACCATAAACTTCAAGAGATGCAATGCTAAAACATAGGCATACTGCTGTGTAAAATTATCTGCTTACCAATTTGTATGACTTATTCAGTTTTTAACGTTTGCCATGGAGTTAAATAAATTTTAGGTAGAGGATACTTCATTAGTAAAATAACATTTATAAATGTATTGAATATGCATTTGAAGTTCAATTTAACTGGCAATTAACCGTCGCGTCGTTAGATATCCTACTAAAATATATTAATAAGTATTCAAGGGAAAAATAGAGATAAGATTCTGTCAATTGTTTTATATACTTACATGGTAAACTAATTTTCAAGCCAAGACCTTTCAGTATTTGCTAATGGACGGAAAAAACCGCTTTATCATCTATCAGTTTATTTGATTCAGTGACAAATGAATTTGCAGAGGAATATGTTTCACTGACAGAAGTGTGTCGACCGCGCTGAGTCAAGTTCAGTTACATCATTAGTAAGTCTCTCTGTGTACGCCCTTCTGTAGCATAGAAGAATATGTTTCACTAACAGAAGTGTTCCGACCGGGCTAAGTCAAGTTCAGTTACGTCATTAGTCAGACTCTGTGATGCCCTTCTGTCGTATATAAGAATATGTTTCACTAACAGAAGTGTGTCGACCGGGCTAAGTCAAGTTCAGTTACATCATTAGTCAGTCTCTCTGTATACGCCCTTCTGTCGCATAGAAGAATATGTTTCACTGACAGAAGTGTGTCGACCGGGCTAAGTCAAGTTCAGTTACATCATTAGTCAGTCTCTCTGTATACGCCCTTCTGTCGCATAGAAGAATATGTTTCACTGACAGAAGTGTGTCGACCGGGCTAAGTCAAGTTCAGTTACATCATTAGTCAGTCTCTCTGTATACGCCCTTCTGTCGCATAGAAGAATATGTTTCACTGACAGAAGTGTGTCGACTGGGCTGAATCAAGTTCAGTTACATCATTAGTCAGTCTCTCTGTATACGCCCTTCTGTCGCATAGAAGAATATGTTTCACTGACAGAAGTGTGTCGACCGGGCTAAGTCAAGTTCAGTTACATCATTAGTCAGTCTCTCTGTATACGCCCTTCTGTCGCATAGAAGAATATGTTTCACTGACAGAAGTGTGTCGACTGGGCTGAGTCAAGTTCAGTTACATCATTAGTAAGTCTCTCTGTGTACGCCCTTCTGTCGCATAGAAGAATATGTTTCACTGACAGAAGTGTGTCGACTGGGCTGAGTCAAGTTCAGTTACATCATTAGTCAGTCTCTCTGTATACGCCCTTCTGTCGCATAGAAGAATATGTTTCACTGACAGAAGTGTGTCGACCGGGCTAAGTCAAGTTCAGTTACATCATTAGTCAGTCTCTCTGTATACGCCCTTCTGTCGCATAGAAGAATATGTTTCACTGACAGAAGTGTGTCGACTGGGCTGAGTCAAGTTTAGTTACATCATTAGTAAGTCTCTCTGTATACGCCCTTCTGTCGCATAGAAGAATATGTTTCACTGACAGAAGTGTGTCGACCGGGCTAAGTCAAGTTCAGTTACATCATTAGTCAGTCTCTCTGTATACGCCCTTCTGTCGCATAGAAGAATATGTTTCACTGACAGAAGTGTGTCGACCGGGCTAAGTCAAGTTCAGTTACATCATTAGTCAGTCTCTCTGTATACGCCCTTCTGTCGCATAGAAGAATATGTTTCACTGACAGAAGTGTGTCGACCGGGCTAAGTCAAGTTCAGTTACATCATTAGTAAGTCTCTCTGTGTACGCCCTTCTGTCGCATAGAAGAATATGTTTCACTGACAGAAGTGTGTCGACTGGGCTGAGTCAAGTTCAGTTACATCATTAGTCAGTCTCTCTGTATACGCCCTTCTGTCGCATAGAAGAATATGTTTCACTGACAGAAGTGTGTCGACCGGGCTAAGTCAAGTTCAGTTACATCATTAGTCAGTCTCTCTGTATACGCCCTTCTGTCGCATAGAAGAATATGTTTCACTGACAGAAGTGTGTCGACTGGGCTGAGTCAAGTTCAGTTACATCATTAGTCAGTCTCTCTGTATACGCCCTTCTGTCGCATAGAAGAATATGTTTCACTGACAGAAGTGTGTCGACCGGGCTGAATCAAGTTCAGTTACATCATTAGTCAGTCTCTCTGTATACGCCCTTCTGTCGCATAGAAGAATATGTTTCACTGACAGAAGTGTGTCGACTGGGCTGAATCAAGTTCAGTTACATCATTAGTCAGTCTCTCTGTATACGCCCTTCTGTCGCATAGAAGAATATGTTTCACTGACAGAAGTGTGTCGAACGGGTTAAGTCAAGTTCAGTTACATCATTAGTCAGTCTCTCTGTATACGCCCTTCTGTCGCATAGAAGAATATGTTTCACTGACAGAAGTGTGTCGACTGGGCTGAGTCAAGTTCAGTTACATCATTAGTAAGTCTCTCCGTATACGCCCTTCTGTCGCATAGAAGAATATGTTTCACTGACAGAAGTGTGTCGACTGGGCTGAGTCAAGTTCAGTTACATCATTAGTAAGTCTCTCTGTGTACGCCCTTCTGTCGCATAGAAGAATATGTTTCACTGACAGAAGTGTGTCGACTGGGCTGAGTCAAGTTCAGTTACATCATTAGTCAGTCTCTCTGTATACGCCCTTCTGTCGCATAGAAGAATATGTTTCACTGACAGAACTGTGTCGACTGGGCTGAGTCAAGTTCAGTTACATCATTACTCAGACTCTGTGTACGCCTATCTGTCTCACTTTCCTGTTTTTCCTTCAACTATTTTGCTGTGTCTTTTCTTAAATGGCTCTGTACAAGTTAAAATGATTTCTTTATTTAGTCGAACTGTTTTCCACAAATGAATTAGTTGTGATAAAAAGGGTTAATTCAATGAGAATATTGAGTTAATACATTTATCTCCTGTTTAGAGCAGTGTCTGAATTTTATATTAACTCCTGGAATATGGAGTACACGTCCGTCTGAAGAGGTCGGTAAAATTCGGTAATGAAAATGATCAAAACGAAATTTTTGCATCGTTCCGACATTAGAGGTACCCTGGTTTAAAAGAGCCCAGCACATATGCAGGGTGAATGATGAATCGGTACTTTCATTATTCTCATTCTCATAATTTAGTACACAGTTGGTAATGAGGTAATACGAGTATATGTACTTTTTGCGATTCAATGTTTATTGAAATTAAATAAGGCTATTGCCTTTTATACTATTTAACGTAAATAAAAGTCGTTTGACAGGTATTTGGTCTTCCGATCATATGTTAATTTGCTTATTTTAACACATATGTGACAGATAAGGCCAAATACAAAATAATTGAATCGGAAAAAGTAAGCGCCTGTGGTGTAATGGTAGCACATTCACCCGGCAAGTGAGAGATCCGGGTTCGACTCCCGGCGGAGCAAGTACTTTTTGCGATTCAATGTTTATTAAAATGATATATATATATATATATATATATATATATATATATATATATATATATATATAATAATGGCTGTCTTGCATGATAATCTGTGAAAAGATTTTGATGTAGTCCTTTAAGAGAGTGATAAAAATATCAATTTGCACACCGAGTGGCATATTCTGGTAGATATTTCACAAATTGGCTGAACGACAGCGAAGTCTATCACTAAGTAATTTAAGAATTGTAGTCTGAGGTGATCGCTATTTATTGGGATACATCTCCAATGATGATCTAGCTTCAATATATCCTTATTCTCAGTGAATAGTGACTTTTTAGTAAATAAAAACATAGAATCTAATTCATTTACTGTCAGCACAATTATTTTTTGCTCTGGGTATAAATTACTATTTTGCAGTTTAATTTAAGTCTTCTAGCAATTAGAGTTTTTAATATTTTCCCAACACATATTCAAATAATATAAGGTTTATGATTTCAATGCTTCCTCAGTGTAAATTCGAAATTAACTTTATTAAGAATCAAATTTTTAGTCGAGCAGATCATGCCTAATAAGTGGATTATAATATTTTTATTTTTCCTGTGAACACCCTTCTTTATATATCGCATTTTAGCTGAGAACAATAACCAAATCAATGAAGTTTGAGCTAATGGTTTTCTAGTTATTCATGATTTGAACTCACAGTTGCATTACAGACAATCTGAAGTATACAAACGTTATGGTGAATAAGAATTAACCAACCGCCTTCTCTCATACGAAAAGCAAATCAAAGAAAAAGTCAAGAATAAATGGAAGTGGAAGGATGGGAGTGGGTCTAAAGTGGCGACCCTTCTAACTTGATTAACACAAGTCTTTCCGTGCCCAAGGGAGCTGACTACTTCTGTGTGGACAAACTGTACAGAGCAGCAGCGCAAAAAACTACCGTAGAAAAATATACAAAGTTGAACGAGAAACTCCATTACTCTGGTATAATTGAAGTTTAAACGAGAATTCAGACTTTTATGGAAATGTCCACAGATTAAACAATGATTGGTAAAACGTTCGTTATGTAATAACATGGTTTAGGTAATAATAGAAAGGTAAATATCCTTTAACGTAGATTAAAGCACACTAATTACCTTTTTGACTTTTAAAACTTTACAAAAGCTGTAATGTAGAACATTTCGTATTGTACTGATCTATTGTGAATGTAATGCAGTCAATTATTAAACTACTTGTTTGGTGCAACATCTTTTTTTCTTTTTTTTTTGTATTCGTACACGTTGAACTTAATTTTCCCAAACTTTTATAACAATTACTACAACAAGGAAAATTATATAGTGGAACAAAAAAGTAAAACTCGGAACTAATATTCAGCACTTCCATTAATATCGGCACAATATGAGTATTTGCTTTATGAATTTGTGTACATGAAAATAAGCTTGAACAATATTGGACAAAATAAACATAAAAATAGTACTAAAAAATTGGTCTGCAAGTCTTAATGTCACCATTTCACTTCGTCACGCCCCTAATAACAATATGGCTTACCTAAGGGTTATTTTTTGTAAAATATTGCCCAAATTAAATATTCCTATCGTGCTGATACTAAGGCTTATTATGTGCATGGGAATTTTCGAAGAAATCTTTACTTATATCTATATATTTCCTTTTGGTGTGTGCCCAAATTTATATTTGCCATGAAATTCTCTTTGAATATGAAGGCTGTTCAGTTTCTCTTTGATACGTTTTTTCCAATTTTAAGTTCTCACAAGTTGGACTGATTACAGATGGGTGATGTAGATTTTAAAGACTTAATTCGAAATTAATTTCAATTTAAAAATTGGTCTATCTATTTTTCTGCAGGTTCAGTAAACATTATATTACAATTGACGATTTATGTGACGTAGAAACGTTTTTATGTTTTAAGAACGATCTTAATCAGCCAATTCACATCTTAATCTACTACTGACAAAAGCAGCAAATTATTTGAATAATTTCTAATGTGATATCTCTCTAATCGTTGGTAGAGGACGATCTTTCAAAGGTTTTGATACACTTATTGTTTTTGGTGTGAATTATTCTTTCCCATATTTTTACCGTCTAATCGTCCTTACCATTACACAAAAATTTATTTTTGCTCACTTTTGTATTTTGTTACATTAACAGCATTCATTTTCTTATCAGAACAATGTGAGAATTCCAGCTCGAATAAAATTTGGGTTTATGAATTCTATTTATTTTGAGCTAATTACTTCACAAAAAGCTTGGAATTTTTTACGAATATCTGTGCTCAATGAAGACCTCAGTTATATATTTTCTAGAGTTTAGCTTCAAGTAATTGGGCTTTTTTCCGGGTTCAAATTTTTTTATTACCGAGTGGCACTAATTAAGTTGTTATAGTACGGACAATTATTCTTTCTTCCATTATGTATAACACTAATTATTACACATTTTACGATTGGCAGTTCAGACACAGGTATTATAAAATAAGTTTGGAGGCATGGTCAAAAGTAAACTTATAAAATTATTCATAAAAACACAAATGTCTTAAACTATAAGTCAACAAACATGAGCGACTAGTTAACTCGTCTAAAAATAACCACTCCTTAAGTGCTACTTTCGTTAGGAAGAAGTTAATGACAACTAAAAGCTTAGGTGTTAGGAAGTAAAATTGGCAAATAAAACAAATTTCCAAATTTATATTATTAGTTTGTGAATGTTGAGAAGACAAGCTGATGTAATATCTATTTTTGTAATTAACGTTTACAGTTGTATAAGTTACGTGTATCAGATGAAAGCTTCAAATCGCGCGTAAAAATGTAGAATTTCTTTAAACCTAGTCTACCATTGAACTGTTTTTAAGTGTTTATTCTCGTTTGTATAATGCTGCTAGCTTTTAATTATCCAGTAACTCAAGATGAACTGTGAGTAACTCGTGAGTATTTTTCTATATGACTTCTTGGAATTCTTAAGAGCAGCTTTAGCTTCAAGTATTCGTTCTCGTTCCTACTCTTGTATGAGGCTGCTATCTGAGAGTTTTAATAGTTCTCCTTTATACATGTGGAAGAATTTATATCAGTCATGTATCACTCAATATCGTTATACGCTACCCTCTATAACGTAATGATATTTTTCCTATTATACTCAAAACTTATTCTATTGATGAGATTTTGTAGCAGTTTATTAAAACTGTTCCCTAACAACCTTCGTATTCGTGAAAAGCAAGTAAATTAATGTTTATTCTTATTTGAAGCAAAAATAAATATTTTAATCTCCATCTGTGCATAACATTTAAAAATATACTGTATAAGACTCGAGACTAAAGAATAACCTGAAAGTTAGGGAAAGAGGGTCCACCGACCTCAGGTTCCATCAATCTATTCATTGGGTCAAGGCAAAATTTAAGTATCGACTTTGGGATTGAGCCATAAGTTTCCTCGTCAAAGCTCATCCCCAGGTAATTTGATCCTTTGTATTCCTTATATCTGAGCAGTCACAAACACTTTCTCAACAAATCAAACAGTAGCCTGAGAAGTTAATTCCAAAAATAAGAATAATATTATAATTATTTTCAGTATCATCAATGAAATTGAAATTATTTCATTTACTTTGTATTCTAGATTCTTTTTGAATAAGTTACTGAGGTTTTCGTCTTATACATTAATGTTGTGTCGTCTTCTAAGATCAGACTAAGCAATTGTGGTAATGAGGGGTTTAGTGTACTTGTGTGGTAATTTCTCATAAATTACGATTAAATAGTTCTTTAATCGGATTATGAAATTGTAATGATTTTAGCCAGGTATTTTGGAAGAAAATATTTTCAAATGCTTTTAACCTGATTTCTGATAGATTTAATCTTTAATACTTACAATTTTATAATTATTTTAATAAATAAATTATTTTTAATGCTTCTTTTAAAAGAACTAAAACCTCATCATTTTCGAATAGGTATACATTAATGTGCACGAAATTTCACCTAATATTTTACGAACAATTTCTATATTCCTCATACTAGATAAAATGAACAGATTTAAATTGCATTGCTTAAATAAGTCTCAGACTGTATAGACAGGATTTTTTATTAATTGCGAACATTATATAAAACCTAAATATGGAAGAAAGACATTTTAATTAGTTATTGTTAGAGTAGTAGTAGTGAAAAGGCAAATTCTGTCAAGGTATCCTTCGTTCTGATATCCCAGTCAGCCAGACTTCCTTGACAGTAGTTTCCCGTTTATTCAGCCACAGTCACAGCCATTGTGGAAAGGAACGGAAATTGCTACCATGGACGAAACTGAGTTGTTTTGTTACACACATGAGATATATGTGTTTGTTTATTATTGAACTCTGTCTCCCTGTCTCCTATAAATCAAGGTAAACCACGTGTAGTCTTGTCTATCTCTTTTCTTTGTGTTCCTATGTTTTGTAATCTTCTCAATGAGATTTAAACTTACAGTTTTAGATCTCTTGATGATAAAGATTATTAAATACTCCATCCATAAATATAAAACGTATTAAGAAATTATTTGTTTCAAGATACATAATCATATTTTTCATGCATTATAATAATTCAATACAGAGCAGTAATATTACAATTTTCAATTATACAACCAAAACAGCAAACACATTTTGTATAATTTTTGTTGTGTCTTTATGGTTAATCTTTTTAAATTTCCAAACTTCTATTTCTGAATGTGTATCAAGATTTTACAAAAGTCTTTTCAGTAACAAATTATTACTAATATCTGACTCAATTACTCCCACAATATTTGTATTTAGTCAAAATATGTGTATGTAATAGTAACAATTGTGCTACACTAACAAATATTTGGCCAACTTTAAATTTACCTTTTTACGAGTAATTATAGGTTTAGGTCACAACTCGAAATAAACAGAAAAAAGCTTCAAAATATCTTATTATCAGGAGTGATATTTTTCAGGTTAATATCTACAAAGTGAGCTTGTGGTTGTTCATTTTGTATGAAAGTTATACATTTTTGTGCCATAATATTTCTCATTATAGGTAAAAAACATTTATTCCGCAGCTCAAAAAGCTAATAATATTTTGGAATGTTGGCTATATGAACGGCAATATAGCTAAAAAGTGACATACCCGCATGCCTGTATGGATATTAGAGGGGGGGCTCTCTTAAATTTAATTATCTGTAATAAATATAACAATTGTTTAATAATGAGGGTCAACTCCACATTAAAGCTAAAGATTCAAATCACTAGTAGTTGGTAATGGTCACGAAGAACTGTTGCCTTCGTCATTAAAAATAATTGGTGTATCCGGTAATTGAGTTTGGAGAGGGCCCAAACCTATCAACTCGGCATATAATAGTATGAGAGAAAGGTTAGATCGTTTTCACTTCTTAGTAACATAAATTTAAAAATTTTAAATCAAAACTTCAATAAGTAGTTATGAAAGTATGGTGGAATCTATTTACCTTAACATGGTTCCAACTAATTATATTCTTCTATTATTGGATCTTTAGACAGGCCTATTAGTGTCCCCTTTACCCAGAAAAGGAGGTCCATGAGCCTACTTATAAACATATCCATATTTAATATAAATGTATATCATTAAGTAACAGACTTTATGTAATTGTAAGACATTACTTAATTGAGTTCGTCTCTGGGTATACATTCGTATGGAGCTCTAGTAACAATGAAAATTCCTAACCTTAACACATGCAAGGTATGGGAACCAAGTACCCAATCAATGTGTCAAACTTTAAACTATTGCCTAGTTTTAATTGAACCGGTTTTTATGATATTCCTAAAATTTATTATGGGGAAAATTAGGCTTTTCAGCCAAGTAATTAATTCACTGAATTTAAGATTACCCTACAATTACCCGTCCAAGTCCAAAATAAATTCATGAGTCATTGACCATGGTGGTGTTAAAGCAATACCTAGTAACACTATATGTTAATGAAAACAATACTTTTTCCAAATTGTTTATTTAGGTATCACTGTTATAATCAATCGATCACTGTTGGTAGAGTTACCTTTACAAGAAATAACAGGAATAGTAAACTGCAGCAATTTGTTAACAAGAATTATTCAATGGTCTGCCTGTTTTATTTTATTATTGTTCATTGTGTAATATATAGCTGTATTTTTTGTAATATAAACATACTTATGGTTTAGTTCAAAATAAACTTGAATTTTGTTGTTTCAGGTAATCATGCCAGTTCCAGTTCGTAAGTTTTACTCTATATGTTGATTTACAGGAAATAGTTATGAGTGGCTTATAGTTAGGCACATGACACATCAAAAACTGTATATTTATACATGTTGCAAGTGTCGAGACACGTAAAAAGTTACGTATAATTAACATTTAAGACTTTAATCTCTAGTCTTTTCTTGCATTATTCTTTGCTTATACTTTGGTAATTTTATCAGTTTTAAATCATTATTTAATATTTATATTACATGTTTACATAGAGAGAAGAATGAAATATTCATAAATATGGTACTATGGCGTAATAATGTGGGTTTCAGATTTTAAAATACCTTGTAAGATATATAAAACCATATTTTATTCTTCCGGAATGGCGATGGATCAAAAGTCAAAAACAATAATTTTAATAAGAAACAATCTAAATCTAAAGTAATCACTAGGTTTATTAAACAGAAATAGGCTGTACTTCGATGATTTTACATGACCTCATCACGTTTATCCTAATTGTATAATTATGCTTAATACTTCCTATGATGAAAATCAACCTAACAATGAGTTATACTATAATGCGTACTATATTGATATTGATAATGTAAAGTTATTCAATAAACACGTCATCGAGACTATATTGGTGATTGTAGTCACAATGTTTTAGCTTTATTGTACATTCTAAGTATTTTATCTTCTGAGTTAAGTTTCATGTTTATGCATCCCTACCTAATTCATTACAAAATTTTAATTTCTCACCATTTAATCATGCAGTTAGAGTTTCGTGGCTTTTTATTATACATAACAACGTGCCAGTTTAAGCTATTGAGAAGTAAAATCTTATATTTTTTTGGGATTATATAATTATGATTAACAGAAATACCTCAAGGATGGAAAAAGTGTTCCTTAGATCGTTTAAATGTTTACATAATTATCATGTCGTCCTATTATTATTGTTTAATCGTGTTTATTTTAGTGTAAACTAAATCCTCAGTTGCGATGGAGATGAATTTGTTTTTAACGGACAATCAAGGTTTCTTTGTCAATTCTTCATAACAAGCAAACTACATAGTTGCATAGTACCTTTAAATGCTTACTCAAATTATTTTTTAATACTATTCCGGGTACTTTTAAGTCCATTGACAATCCAAAGATAGTAGTTAGTGAAATTCAAATTAAACGATATATAGAGCAATGGAAATAATATTTTTAGAAATTCTATTATTTATTCAAATGCATTTCAAGAACTCGTGTAGCAATGGTTGCAAAATTCTCCTCTCAGGTTTCTAAGGATTTGTAACACACTTTTAGGATAATGGATTAGTTTTTGAAGCATAAAAAAATAACAGATATGATTCAAACGCAACTGGCTCGAAGTGGACCAACATTTATAACGAAATAGGCTATCACACTGAGTAAAATCAATAATCGGGCTAGGAAGGGTCTATAATGAATGATATGATGTTAAACGTATTAATAAACGTAGGGAATTAAATCACAATGATAGAACTAGAAAACCTGATTACCTAAACAAAATACTAAATTAAAACACTCTGAGGGTAGGCGATGAGATAGAATACAAGTGGAGAGAGGTGAAATATATGTATGGATTGCACGAATCACCGAATTCATCTTCTTCTGCCAAAAAGTTTGGCAAAACAATTAAGGTACACGTCCTCGTGGACGGTTTGCCACAGAGTCGACACACCGTGTCTAGGCATTTGATAGTAGGTGAAAACTCGAACAGTGCAATCACTTGACAGTGTGAAGAATGAGAAGGAGGAGCCAAACATGAAGTTTCTTACTAACATTTGGTAGTACAGGGGTCAAAACATCGGAACTTGACGACAAACTAAACTTCAGTTAATCGTTTTGTGAGAGGGGGGCAAGCTACGCCATTTCTTGGCCAAAAAACGAACTACTCCACCCATAAAAAAATTCTAGATAAAGTCAGAATCAAAGGAACCAGGTTGCGATGCCGATCGAATTACTTTATGCGGATATGCTGAATTGCTACGAGCAATAATAGAGAAGATGAGCGATCATAGATTGCACAACAGACATTGTCTGTATGCAACGAGGTCTAATGTAGCTCATTGACAAATATACAAATTAAAAAATATTCTAAACAGGCATTTGGATAAAATATTGAATAACCTTATTCTTACAATTTTGAGTAACCAAGAAAGTAATGTAATTTATTTGCACTTGTTTGAATAAGCACTGCAATAACAAATTGATATAATTAATTAACTGCGACTATAAATAAATTATTGATTAGTAAATGTTAAACACATTGATGTTACGTGGCAAGTAAAAATATGTGCCTTGGAAAGATCGACTTAACTACATAAGTTATTAACAGGTGTTCGGAAAGAGTATTTCAGTTATTTTTGTGAAATTTTTTTAAAATATTACAAATTATCTATCGTATTCAAAACACTTGTATGTATCTAATTGATCAACATCATACATTAAAGAATATAATTGGAATATTTTTCTTCTGTTCAGTTTAAAAAGAAATACATAGTTTTTATAATTTTTAATTTGAAATATTAAATAGGACCACCATTTTGAATTGACAAAATGTAGAAACGTGATACCTCAAATAAATAGATACACACAAAATTGATTCCCCACTGTGAATTGTCATACATATTCTAAGTTTGAAGTTGATATCTTAAGAGGTTAATATGATATATTAGCTTGAGTGAATAATACATATAGACAGGAACTTGTGAATAAATCACAGTCATCCTTAATATTAGACCAATTTTTCCTCAAATCTCCTGTTTATGGAAATTATAAGCTCTTTATTCTTAAATTTTATGAACTTCAACTCATGAATCCCAAAAAGAAAAAATAAATTTGTATTCATTGTGTTCTTTTAGCCCAAACCTAAAGCAGCGTTCCATTGTGGCTGCATGTGTTGACAATGGGCAATATATTGGAGTATTAATGGCGAACCACCAGGATTGTAATCCACATGAAGATTTATTGTCTCATAATGCATGACCTTGCGTCGAACTTTTCATTATTGCTTGTGTTGTTGGGTACTAGTTTATTTTTGCATTTTAAATGTGTTTTAATGGATTTCGGTGACAGACATTCAAAAGTGATGAATACACTGGCCAATGCACCAATGACGGTTTTATTTGTTCACTCGATATGCACGATATATTCTCCCTTTTAGTCAGAATATGTATTGGTGAAGGTATTGTACATCTGAATACTCCAATTAACACAACTCAACACAATGACAAGTGACAGATCATCACACAAAGATAAATGCTCTGCAGTATGTTCTCTCATTTGCATACACTCAACTAACCTATATATCCTTTGCCATCTATGAATGGTGCATCTGCGATTATGGAATATTTCACTTATATATATTGAATAATATTATTAATGCAATTAATGATTTATTTCGCCATCGGTATCAAAATACTGCACAAAAAAGCATTTTTTGAGTAATAATCTAGGTTTTTCATCACATAAAACAGTTCATTGCATAGTTTTTTAGACCTTGATCCCAAACATAAATACATAATGACTTTTTGTCATCTAGCTAGGTTTACAAATAATTCTATTTTGTACCACCTGTTGCTGGGTTATGGAAGTGTTATTGTTGGCTGAGCTTTATCAAAGCCTATTATTCATGGAGCTGGGGAAATGTCACTGTTTATGTTTTATCGCACGATATCTCGAAAAGGAACAAATCTATAGACTTGAAATGTTCTTTGAAGCTTCATTTATAATATAGGAGGCACAGTCAGTTAGATATTCGTACATGTCACGCCATGAAATGTGTCTGAACGTTAGCAATTATTTTCATATTAGTAAGCATGATGGAAACGAAAGAATATCAAAATAATATTGTAATCAAACCATGTACAAATTAAAATAAAATAATATAATATAGTACACTGTAGTCAATATTAAAATTCGGTGACAATATTTCTCTTCAGCGCACTCTTACTTTGTAGTACCCTCATTAGATTCCCGGAACTTTTACTTGACACACTTTTAAACTGCTATAAAACCTAACTCACTGACCAAAAATGTAGTCATGTGGCAAAGTATTTCGGGAAAGAGTTCATATGTACAATTTCAATTTCGCATGAAATACGATTTCTACGTAAACAAGAATTATATCTACGGTGATGGATGTTCAACCACGGGATATATCATGGAAGCTTATCACTTAGTAAGCTCACAAGATTTCGTTTTTGCCCACGTGGTATGTAAATGTAAACATTTCTTTTCTGTATGGTTTACGTTTGTTTATCTTTCCGCATGGCATCCAGAAATTTAAATAAGCTATATATATTTGAAATTTGACGTGCAATCTTAGCGAATCCTGTTAAGCGACGTGTGGTGTGGCGTACTCTTACCTCGTTTACTTCACGATGTATTATATTTTAGCCATCAGAGAATACAAATGCTTATTATGCATTTGAAGAACATTAAAGATTCTTAAAAAAGCCAGTGGGACAGAGCCCTAATGTTCATATTTCAATAACATATAGTTTGGTTGACAAATAATTTATATCTTTAAACAATTACTCTATCGATTCCAAAATATAATAGTTTGTGTGCCTAGGCAGTCCAAATTCGCTCCCGGCCCTATACTGTTAGAGAAAAGCAAAATGGAAATGGAATTTATATGTCTCCTTAAGTAAGAAGAGAAACGTGTTAGCTGCTGTTCAACGCAATATATACGGTTGTAGTTTTAGAAGTTTCAGTTTCATCTTCATTTACTGATAAAAGTTAACATTTCGATTTTAAATATTTTATTTTGTAAAATAAACCAACAGACATAGACTAGTAGTGAGAAGGATATATTCCTTTAAAAAACTACTGCCACGTGAAGGTCTTTCATCAACTTATGGTAATGATCAGGGAAGTATAAACTTAAGTTGGATAAATATTCCTTAAAAGACTTTAAACGCCAAAGTCTAATAATTAAACCTAACATTGGTAAGAGTCAAATTGTGAGGGTAAACCACGAAAACCTGGATTCAAATTAGTAAATTTCCAGATACTGTATGTGGTCTTACAACCAGTGCTGCCTACCTTTTCCTTGGCAAAGTTTATATGACGCACTACTTGTTAGTCCAGGAAATACGCCCAGAAAAAGACGGGAGAGTGCAGGCGTCTCCTAATGCAGTTGCTAAATTAGGCAACATTCCCCCCCTCTACTTTTCTTTGCAATTATAATCAATAATTTGTCAAGAGACAAGCCACAAAACCCCCTGTTAAACTCCATTCCACGAA
Organism: Homalodisca vitripennis; assembly: GCF_021130785.1. Taxonomy (NCBI): domain Eukaryota; kingdom Metazoa; phylum Arthropoda; class Insecta; order Hemiptera; family Cicadellidae; genus Homalodisca; species Homalodisca vitripennis. Next base: position 54,478,239 of record NC_060213.1, on the reverse strand, counting down.
ACTAAGAATTTAAGTCTACTCAATTGCAAACAATTACTAAGGATTGTAAGGATATAAAATTACGGTCATATTGTTTGTTTGCTGTGTGGCGGACCTAACTGTGTTTGGCTTACAACAAACCCACTGAGACTAATGAAGTCAAACAGCCCTGCACTTGACTCCTACCCCTTCCCACCCACAACCGTCCGTCCCACTCCATTCCTCTCCCACACATCCACCAACTCTGATGCCATTCGGTCTCTTTTTCAAATCTGACCAAAACGTGAGTCACCGCTTTTATAAGAAACCCCGACTATTTTTATGACAAGTAATTCAGATCGACGTATTTCAAGGATTATTGAATTGTAACAGTTTTGATAGCCGTGAGAATTACAAAAAGCAACGCCAACTATAAATTGCTAAAAATATTTCTTACGTTATTAAGACGGTTTTATTGAAATCGTGTCACCCTTTGTGGAATTTCGGATAGCTATTCCAAAGAAAGGTCCAGAGACTTTAAATTTGGTACATAGGTTCCTCATTGTCAAAGAAAACCTCCTATTGATGTTAACATCAAGAAAGGGCAGTATATTTGATGTCTGAACATCCGTTTGCGCATCTATGTGTTACCTCTTGATACAATGGTCTTAAAAAATTGAAACCTAGAAACATAGGTGATTTCACGACAGTAGCTTGTAGGTTTTCAGATTTAAAACACAAAAGGCACTGCATCTATCGGTGGATGCCTGTTTGTGTGTGCGATAGCCCTTGGCAATAAGGTCTTAAAGACTAGAAACCTGATTCAGAAGTTCCTTGGGTCTTCCTAGCGTAAAAATTAAAATTGCAGTCCATTCGACTGTCTATCTAGCTTTGCATCACTCTTTTTTACGGTCATTCGATACTTCGTGATATTGGTTTAGTCTAAATTTTTAACGACTTCTAAGCATCAGTTTTACTATATTTTAAGTGAATGTATGCAAATCAAACATCTTATCGCTGTATAGCATTATATTAAATTTTAAATTGTATATACCAATTGTAATGCTTGGTAATTCTCATATTTATTGTAATTGTTTGCATACATTGAAATTAACAAATTAAAACCTGTTTAGAACGGAGATTATCTACACTATCTTAATGCATTAAATCCACCTTATCGTGTAATATTCTTCCTCTTGCATTTATTGTATATTATGGCTTGCTCTTGGATAAAAAATGAGCATACCAGTCACTGGAATGTTAGTGGGTTAAGCAAATTAACTAAAGAGATTTTCATCACAGATACATAAACCATGTGTTCGTGTCTTGTCAAAACTTCCTTTCTTTCAACGTATCTCTTTTTCGAAATTTTCACGTCATATTGAACTGAGCCTGATTTGTTATGAGAGGTATGGATTGTAAAGTATGGATTGCTCATTCTTATCTCAATGCCTTATGACGACAGGACATTTTATAGTTATTTATGTGAGTGAAATAGTTTTCAATTAGTGTTTTAATTTTTTTCCAATCACTTGATACACTATGTTATCTTGTGTTGAATTAGTGATAAGTAGCAAACTTACTTCTACAATAACGGTCTACTTTGATTCTATACTTTTACTTCATTGTCTGAAGCACAAGAAGAACTCAATGTCATATAAAAGCCAACAACAATCTTTTATCATGTGGAATATGACCTATATAGTTTTATTGCCACATCTTACTCCATCTTATTCAACAAACCTACTATCAATATACATAAAAACATATTTAAATAATACGAGTAATTATCTGTGTGAGTAGTACGTTAGCACATTAAAATCGATTTTGGTTGTCTGATAAAATATTATAAATGTTGTCACGCACGACTATTTAATATAGAGGTTTTTCTGCATATAAGAAAATTTCTTTGTTCGATGCTTGTGATGGATCATGTTTCTTTCTCATTCTTTGGAATTTTAAGATGATCATTTGACTTTCTCATGACAGAAATCACAACTCCAAACTTCCACACAAATATACACCAGTATTTTCCCTGTCACATATGTTTTCTTATACAACCTTCTGTATGTTACAATACCTGTACTTACACAACAGTTTGACTTTACAATATTCTATGAGACTACTATTTAAATAAAATTTTAATCACTACAGTTTTTAAAACTTGCAGCTGCTATAATTTAAACAAGTGCTGTTTCTTTATATTTAAATATACCTTTATTTCTCAGGGTAAGGCTATACACCATAATTTGATCATTTACGGCTCTAACAGGATACACTGAAGAATTACGTGTGAAATACCCACATCAAAGGCGTTTTGTAACATAACTTGGTTTAAGTAGAGACACTAAAGTATGTGACTTCTATGGAGGCGTTTCTGGTACCGTCAGTGAAAGTTTAGGATTTAGGCTTGAAATTCGTGAAAACTTTATGGTTGTATTATTAGGCAAAACTTTTATGATTGTGATATCCTTATGGAAGGACATTAAATAGTCCAGGGGACTTCATTTCTAGATAAACAAGAAATATGTCTACGGTAGTAGAATTTGTCTGAGTGTCATAGAAGCGTGGGATGTAAATGTTAACATTTCTTTTCTGTATGATTGTAGTTTGTTTATCTTTCCGCAGGGATCCAGAAAATTAAATTATACATATATATATATATATATATATATATATATATATATATATATATATATATATATATATATATTTGAAACTTGGCATGCAATCTTAGCGAATTCTGATAAGCGACGTTTGGTTTGGCCTCGTTTACTTCACGATGTATTACAATGTATAGATCAAATAACACGATACACACTGTTCCGGTACCATATGAGCAAGCACATTAACAAAACTACGGATTGATTCTTCTGTTACTTGTACTGATATAAAAAAAAAAAAACAATTCGATACGGTTGAAATAACTGTATATAGGAAATAAAGAGAAGAGTAGATTCCAGTCCTCTTACAAAACTGAATCCAACCTTAGAACTTTAACGGGAACTTCATCTTATTGTGTTCACAAACAACGCTTTTGTCCGATAAATAGTGAAGTTTTATAATGCCAACGCTTGACGGATCACAATAACAAGCGTACCTGTTACCATGGAGTCATCGTTACTCGGAATAGTTTGCTGTTGTGCAGAGGTGAGGCAGTAAATTGAATGTAATCACATTCTTACCGTATTAATAAATGCATGTTCTACCTTCGTCACCCTTTAACAGTATTCATTACTATTTTATCTTTCAATATATCATACTATATTAGGTATTTCTGGTTCGGAAACCTAATAGACTGTAAAATTTTTTTTAAACATGATTACTTTTAAGGCAGTCTATTCATTCCTTTAATCTTTTGCTATACAAGTAGAATGAATAGGTTTTCTTCAAAAGATTATTATTCTTTCAGAGTTGATAACACATATCAAATCAAAGTAATAACTTAAAACTTAATTTGGAGAAAATTCATAAGTAAATGTGTTTATGGCGGTCCTAGCGCACTTTTGGGACAATCAGTAATTTGGAAATCTAAAATAATATTGGTAAATATATGAAACATGTATGGAAAATCTGCTTGGAAGTAATGTAAAAACCGCTTAGAATAAATTTTAAGCGATTTCTTCTAATTCTCCGAAGGCTAAAATTTCCAATTTTTAAATATTTTCATGCTTGACTTCACATAAATCAAAGTTTATATCATCTAATCCAGATCCATTAACATCGTTCAATTCCTTATCTAACACATTTAAAATATTTTAAAGATAGGAATCACCTTTTTATAATCGAAAATGTTTTTGTAACGTCATATCATGTAATCATCTTGGAATCATATAATAATGAATATATTCAATAAACTATTTGTTTATCGCTGGATCCATTCAGTCCTATGAAAAGTAAGTAGATGCATTGTGAACGCCAGTTTATCATCCTGATTTATTTGCAAACTAAACAAACACACAGTAATTGACTGTAATAAATTTCAATGAAACATTTAGGACCAGTAATCACTAATCTCGTGCCTATTTGAAATAGTACGATGGATATAGACATAATTGTATATTCTTTATGACGTTGCTATCCTTTTCATCAAGATGGGATAGTGCTCATCACAGGTCACTTCAATGTTCCAAAGGACATAAATTGCTCTGAAGGATTCAATATCCAATCAAAGACAACCCACCACAAAGGCTGAGATCACAAGGGAGAATCCAAGAGTACCAGCAATCCACACTAGAACAGTGACATCTAAATCACTGTAGTCTATTTTAAGATGGAGGGTTGTCCGAATAAAATTAATTTAATCAATTTAGATTACAAGTATTTGTTCTTACATCATCATGTGTTGAAGCCTTATCCAAATATTTGAATACATGTTGACTTAATATGTTGCAATCTTATTTTGCAATACGGATATCCTCAATTACTACCATACATTTTAAGCCTTCTTTTTCATTGTTATAAGATTGTTGCATAAGAAATTCAGTGTCACAATTAAAATATGTTTTGCCCAATAAAAATGTTATTTCAGTGCTGTTGGGTGTAAAACTAGTAGTTAAAATCCTTGGCTTTGTACTGCAACTCCCTTGTTGTCAACAATGTACTTGTTGAAGCTGTCACGTGACCTTGTTAGCAGATTCGCCAACTGCTAGCAACTACGTTATCTGATGCAGTTTAAAACTGTTCTGAAACTAGCAAAACAATCGTATCCAACTCTCAAACTTATAACAAGCACCGTTGTTTTTACTCAAGCACTCCGACTAATCAGATATACGCTTTATTCATCCTAGACAGCGTTGACTTCTGAAATCAATTAGGAAAATACTATTCATTTTATTGTTTTAAAAGTTATAACAAACTGTAATACAGCTTAGTAGAGTAGGTTTAACACATTTTTCATTTAGATATAAACCACCAAAACTCAACTTTGTGCAAATTAAAGGACGTATTTCAATTTAAACAAACATTCTGCACCATAGGACCTATTCAATAAATCCTCATTTATTGCTGGAGCCATTCAGTCCTATAAAAAGTAGGTAGCTGCATTATGACTGGAACTTTTCCAAAAACATTGAATGAGAGTATTAAGTAGCTACAGAGGAACCCCAGTATATCTTTCTGATTTATTTGCAAACCGAACAAAGAAACACTATTTGACACTTTTTTCAAAAATAAAAATTCAATACCTAACGATTTAAATATTACTTTTTAAGTAGACATTTAAATGAAAAATTAATTTCTTGAAATTTAAGACAATTATTATAGGTTTTTTTTTTTTTTAAAAAAAAGGAGAGGCCGATCCCCTTTTAAGCCTTATTCTCTCCGCCCTCATGGGCCACTGGCCTGTGCGAGGATCTTATCAAACAGAATAAGGGGGAGAGTCGATACAGTACAAGTTAAATGGTACTGATAAAAAGTGCAATGGTCACAGACAGGATTTGAACCTGCGTTATCTCTAACACAGACCCAAAGTCCAATGACTTAGACCGCTCGGCCATCGGCACTCCCAATACAATAGGTCTTTGTATTGTTATATCTATAGGGTATGGAAGATGTAATTGAAACTTTTCTATAGTTAAGGGTTCGTATATTTATTGATTTATTTATGTAACGACTTTGAATTAGCGTGAAGTTTTTGTTTTTAAGACTGTATGTTCGTTTGATGTAAGACTGTACATATCCTGCCTAAGGGTATTTTCGTCAATCATTTATTGGGTATTATTGGAAAGTTCACTAAATGTTTTAAAATAGAATAATTTGATTATTTATCTCACCCAATACACATTGTACCAAATAAACCTACATATAAAAGTAAATATTTCACAAAATAACCCTTTCACTTCAGTTCAGTAATATCAGAATATCAATTACGACAAAGATCTAAAAAAATGCCACGATTAAAATGAGACTACATTACAACAAGTAGAAGTATAAAATCTAACACTTGGTGACCCGTACCGATTTATTATTTAGTCCAGAATAAATATAAACTGCTGATCGTCATACTAAATTCTGATGAACCCATTTTAGGGAAATAAGGTACCGACAACTATCGTAGGTATCTGTAAATTAGACAGTATACATTAAATTTCTCTATATTTAAGTAGCCACTCTAAAAAATTATTAAATAATTCCTCCATACTTTTAAACTGTAGTCTCTAGCAATATCGCACTTACTGTATTTATCGTACTTACAAAGAAGCACGCACGCGCTCACATCAGTTTACCAGATACTACAAATGCTGGAGGTTCCTATATGATAGTGTCAATTAATCAATCAAGATTCATATTTGATAAAATATACTTGGCCTTCATGAAATACTACATAAGCATGTATATATAATAAAACGTACTTGAGCTCATATCAAAAATCAAGATAATCAGGAGTAAAGTATTAGGGTAACATGAATTGGAGTAACAAAAACAGACATGGAGGAACCAACCATGTATTTCAACGTAATATTATGTTTAAATGTAATTGAGAAAATATCACAGTAATAGAAAGCCGTGAAAAAGTGAAAAAAATCTCGTAAATGTCGTTCCTTTTCGTTATTTTGTTGTAAATTATCGTTTTCGCTCATATAAAACATAAATGGATAATCAAAACTCAAGTATCAGGGTGGCATGATGTAGAATAGCGGTGCGTGAGGTTTGAGTGACGGCGCCAACCTGGGCGGAACCAACCTTGTATTTTAACGTAATAGAAGGTTCGCTCTAAACTGAGGGATTACCACAACGAGGGAAAAAGCTCATAAATATTGGTCATTTTCATAATATTTTACAAATTAACGTAGAGCTCATGTCAAACATACAGATAATCAGGACTTAGTATCAGGGTAGCATGATGTAGAATAGCGATTCTTGAGTTTTTAACTACGGCACCGACCTCGACAGAACGAACCATTTAATTCAACGTAATAAAGGCTTTGCACTGAACGTGGAAAATATCACAGTAATATGAGGCTTAGGGTGAAATAATGACTCGTAAATAAGGATACTTTGCTTGGTGTTTTGTAACTTAAATTAGACAACGGTTTTTTCCTATAGGATTAAACAATAGGCAATACCTGCGTATTTTCCTGATTTATTTTCAAATGGATATATTTTTTATATACAAACACCGTCCGAAGATCGTTCGATAGCTTAAAGTTATGTTTTAGAAAACAAGATGAAAATAATTGTCTCGGTTTTAAGTGTAAAGACTAAGACAAGTTTAATTAAAACCCACGTCACGGAAACGTATCAACTATTCACACCGAACACCTTCACTCTTTAACACCGCCAAGACTCATCTCATCCCAGCTATAAATATTTAGTCAAATTTTTCGTCTTTCGTCAGTATAAAATCAAGCATTATAGCTAGACTAGAGTCCACGTGTAACGCATTCACATCTAGAACATACAAAAAACCCCAACTCTCTAGCAAAGAACAGTAATACCGGACAGTACGCTTATAAGGAGTCTTATTGCCACATCAAAGGTTGGCTGTACTTTACAAGTCAAAATTCCAATACGATCCCAATATTTTCCCTAAATTTCTAGATGTTCCCTTTGTAACACCGTACCCTCGGTAAAAATGTTTTGAAGTAGTTTTGTTCACGCAAGAACTAACTGAAATCACTTTCAAACAGAAAAAAACTACAAAATAGTTTAAAAGCGGAGTTAACTCAAATGATGTTGCTAATAAAAGGCAGCTTGATACCCATCCTTAACCATCGTTGAGTTATCATTAATAAGTAGAAACCGCCCTTGTAAATGTAATTTCAAGTAAGAGGTACAAAATTTAGTAATCAATAGGTCATGTACCAAGCAATGATTTAGTTAAAAGCTGAAACGGTGATTGTTTACAATATTATAGTGTGTAATGCTGACCCCACAATGGATTAACCTAATTACGAGTACAAAATCAATTGTATTTTCCTTGTAGTTGTATTAACCGCACATGACGGCCACTCTGAGTTTGCATGCAATTCATTGGTTATGAACCTCACTAAATAAAGTGTTAAATCGACTAATTAAAATTTTAAACTTGAGTATAACATCATGAAAGAGAAAAAATTTACGGTACAATTAAAATGTAAAGTGCGTTGATTTTCTTAACAATGAATCTGGAGTATTTTATAAACATAGTGTCTAGTTCGAGGATACTAAAAATAGAGACTAATGCTAAGTTTTCTGTGGATATGGTATCATTATCACTTGCAAACATATCAATCCCAATTAAAACCTTGATAAGTAAAACTTATTTAGGATTGTAAAACCGCATATCTCATCTAAGCAACATAAAAAGTAAATTTATACAGTTCTTTGCCTTATTCGCAAACTACCTATATTAAACTTATAAGAAAAAATGCAATTTTTTTAAAGAAGTAAAAATATTTGTTACTGTTAACTGAATTTGAAATTTTCTAAACGTGCATGGTATTCAAAATAAAAATATCTATATCAGCATTATCATTAAGAACAGATATACAATCAAGAATTAGCATTCTGTTACTTGTTAAGTAATTTGGAGTTCAACTATAAATCAAATCAGGATCGATTTTTGGTTTCCCAAGGCCTCTCTTCATAGTTCAGGAACTCATCAGTGGTGGGTGTATAATGGCTATTGAATAATAAGTTTATGGAGGTCATAAATTTGAGAATAATTCTAAGTAAAGGCTCTTCTTTATTAAAGCCAAATATATAGAATAAATGGCATGTAATGTTAACGTAAGGGTCAACGTAAATATATGATTTATTAAATACCTGCTATTTATATAACAAATAATTAACACCAAATCAACCTTATTCATTCTAATCCAAGTTGAGACAGTAAAATCACTACTGGCTCTTCTATTGTAGTAGCAATAATACAAAAAATGGTAGATATTATTTTTAATTTTTGGATAAAATTCCTTATCACATACGAACAAAACGTATTTCATTTCGAATTTTTAAACGTGGATAAGTGTTCAAAAATGATGATGTACTCTTTTTATGGTTCATAATTTAATTGCATTTTTTTCATTCATAATTATAAAATAAAATAAGTATTAATGCCACAAACAATCAACCAAAAAATTGTTCCTAAATTAACCAATCAATTCAGAGTAAATATGTACCAGCCACTGCCAATTAAATAACAGCAAAATGTATTTCTTAGTCATACTCATAAGAATTACAAGTTATTTACAAATATTATTGAAAATGCTAGTTAAGGCATCGTAAAATTTAGACTAGTGATCTGCTTGCTTTGAAAAATACGTTGATCACAAACATTTAAAATCATCGCCACAAATCAATATCTGTATGTTTAAAGAATATATACTCAGTGAATGTATTATTTTTAATATACATTTTTAATGGCTATACATTGTTTTATCAATTTAAGCCCAAAACATTTCTTATGGAAAGTTTATTTTGACAAAGTATAATTTCCATTTAGTTCTCAACAAAAATATTGTGAAAATCTGTTGTTTGATGTATTGTTTGGCAAGTTACGGTGTGGGACGGCTTTAATTTCACGATTTCAAGTCCTAATTTTTAGATTTGCAGTAAATAAATTATAATACGAACTCTTCTAGTCCTTCTAATATACCTGTACTAAATAAAATTAAATAATTAAGCTGTATCTAATATATTCATATACTCTATAATGATTAGTTACTAAACATGTCGAACTTTTCAACTTTGCAAAACAAACTTTGCAATACGGTAGACTAACATAAAAAAATTGTTTCTAACGAATATGACGCGCATTCTCTTGCGGCCCTAACTTCTCCTATAGTGGACATTCTTCTTGCATTTTTTGTACAATATGGCTTACCATTGGATAAAAATTGAGCACAATATGACAGTGGGCGTTTTCGTAGGATAAGCAAATGAATTGAAAAGATTTTCGTTAAAAATGAATAAACCATTTGGTGGTGTCTTACTCAAACTTCCATTCTTTCAACGTATCTCTTCTTCGAAATTATAACCTCACATTGATCTTAGCCTGACGAGTTAATATATGTATGGATTTAAACGTATGGATATGTAATTGGTTACGTACTTACATTAATACCTTAAGACGATAGAACATAGTAGAGTAATCCATGTGAGTTAATAATAACAACGCAATAACAAATAAATAGCCAAAAAAACATTTAAACTCATATATAACACTGGTAGGTCACCGATATAACTTTATTGTGTTCTAAAGATTTTATTTTGAGTGAAATGTGAGGAACTGATCTTCATTAGTTCTTACAATACCTACATCAGTTACTCAGCATCTTACTCAATATCTTTTAGAAACATTTAAACTCACACTACTGGACATGAAAATCTTGGCATAGATATTTTTTGAGATAATAATACTATTATAAAATAACAAATCGCGTTCCTTGATTACCTGATTAATTTGCCAAGTAATCAACTAGGGTCGTGAACGAGTATATGATGTTATTGAAATAATTATATAAAAGAAATATATACACAAAATCTTTTTCTCGTTATTTGGTCATATTCCTTATGCCACAAAGCTAGGAAACATATCTGACTCAGTTTTAATCTGAACAAAAACTTCTATATGAGTAACCCTATCAGGTCCATTTTAAAATGAAAAAATAGCCTTATTTGGATGTTGGCCTACAGTGAATGAAATTGTGTTTTACGCTAGTTAACACACTGCCATAACACACACAAGACACGAGTAGTTATTTCATAGTTCGTTTGCTCATTGGAAAACGATTTTAGTACATTGATAAAATATGATAACAAAAAACGAGTAGTGCTCTGTGTGCACAGTACATTAGCTCAAAAAAGACTTGGGCTGATTGAAAAACATATAATAACAAATAACACAAGTTGTTCTGTTTGTGCATAGTAAATTAGCTTGTTGGAAACTATGTTGGTTGATCAATAAATTATGACAAATACTGCCCCTCCCGACTATTTTATATGTAAGAGGTTTTTTCTATTTTAAAATACAATTTCTTGATTGAGATTTTTGGAGTGATATGAATCATGTTCCTTTCTGGTCATTTCAATTTTGTACATGAAACTTTGATTTCTACGTAACAGATAAAGCAACTCCAAGTCGGCATTTTACAGATGTCTTCTTCATATACACCCCCGTGGAGTTTATTATTATTACCTGCACTGATACTTTAATTTGTTTTCAGAATATTCTATAAAAGAACTTATTAACTCAAAAACCAAATCTCAACAGTTTCTAAACATAAATTTTTGAACATAACATAAACATTTTTAATAATTCAAAACAGTTAAATTTCATTATTATATTATTCATATTTTTAAGGCATAATTTTATCAGTTACGGCTCCAAATAAATATAATGGTTTTAAATGTTACGTATGAATTTCCCACATTAAAAGCGCTTTGTAAGATAACTTGATTCGGAAGATGGCGTTTCTGGCACCCTCAGTAAAATTTTGAGATTTAATATGAGATTCCATAAAAAATTAATTGTTTTGTGATCATGTCATTTATCAAAGTATACGTTAAAAACTGTTCCTGAAGCATATTAGCAGGCACATTTACGAGACCATATAGATTTCTCTGTTATTTGTATTGAGTTAAACAACAACTGTTTGGTATTGTTAGAATAGCTGGATATAACGAGAAGAATAGATTTCAGTCAACACACAAAATGGAACCTAACTTTAGAATTTTAATGGGAACTTCGTCTGATTGTGTTCACAAACAACGCTCTCGCCCGATAAATAGCAAAGTTTTACAATACGAACGCTTGACGGATCACAATAACAAGCGTACCTGTTACCATGGAGTCATCGTTACTGTTGTGAAATACTTTACTGAATGCTTTACTGTTGTGCAGAGATGATGGAATAAGTTAATGTCATCACATCCTTACCTTAATCAATAAATGCTAGTTCTATCTTTGTAACCCTTTAACAGCATTCATTATTATTTTACTTTTTAATATATTATAATACAATACAATTTCAGGTTAGTAAGTAATATAATGTGCCATAAAATAATTTAATCATATATATGATAGACTATTTTGCAGTAAATCACATCATTTATTGCAAAATAATCTACAAATCACTCATACCCTTTTGCTATAGACGTTCTCACAGGATTCCCATTCTTTCAAAACTGAGAGAATATAATTATTCAAATAAGTAACTTTAAAGTTACAATCAAGAACTGCAAGATTTAAGTTATTAAGAACTAACGACTTTTAGAAACACATCGCAACATCTAAAAAACGATACTATGTTTTCCACCGATATGTATTAAAAATGTGAGCTTTAAATATTGCTCATCAGTTTTTAGAAAATTATTTCTCCAACGCCATTTATACCTAATCCTCAACAGTAGGCCAGTCTCTTATAAAATCGTTCCATTGATACCAGCCTGCCACAGTAATCCTTAGTAATGTTTCAACCTTTAGCCTATAGATGAAAAATTAATGGCTCTGATTACGTGTAAAGTAAAAATTGCTTAGTAACTTACGAACTCCGTAATTAAGTTTCCGTAATATCTCTAATAGAAGGAAAATTGTTACAAATTGAACAGTGTTCTTTTGTTCCGACAAGATGAAATCTCAATAAAACTTCGAAATTTCAAAACACAAAGAGATATTTATACACACTAAAACCACACAATTTGTAGAATACGTATATATTCTAGCTTTAGAATAAGATATACCATAAACATCTGCTATCTAAATAGTGTAGTACGGTTTAAAGTACAACCTTTTCTTACGAAATAAAAGTTCCATGTTACTCAAACAAAATTTGGTTCCTAAAATTAAAAAAAGACTAAACGAATTATCAATATATACGGCAGAAAATTTTAAATAGATATTGCAAATGTAGTACATTGAACAGATTCTAACTACCGATGGAAAATCAGAGTGATTTAACTTTACTTCATCCAGAGATTTTTGTAAATACCCATTTTCCATAAAAATGTCACAGAACATTGACCACATTACATTGATACATCGAGTCGCATTTGCTGAATGCTACATAAACTGCTACATAATTTTTGAGCACAAAATGACATACAGACACTAAAATATTAGTTATTGAAGTAATTTTTCTAAATATGTAACCGGAAATTTATCAGTCACTTTTAATTACCCCTTCTACAGTCAAATAATACTCACCCCTTCCTTATAAAATTCAAATCATACTTCAAGCAGTTCCATGTACAGATTCGTAGGATTTGTTTCTTAGCAACTTAGCTACAATTTGGAGCTATTCAATTATGTACTTACAGAGTCGATAGTTTTAGTGGTGGATTATTAGTTTAGAGCTACTTAAGGATAAAAATTATTCACCTTCTTTATAAAAGATGACGGTAAACTGTTTTCCATACTGCTAAGCTTATATACTTGATTTCAATTTGAGTAATTCTGCTATACAGTTAATTGAACAGTAAAAATTTACAATTCTTCCAATTATTTCTATAATATTATGGGATCTCACAAAATAGTGACTATTATTTACACCCTACCGGAACAAATTCCTTGTAAAGGATGACGTCAAACTATTTTAAATACAGCAAAGTTCATAGAAGTTGTTTCTTAGCAACGTGAACTCAATTTGAAGTAATTTTATTACGCAAAAATAGGACAGCTTTACGTAACAAATACTTCACTTTTAAAGTCAACTGTTCATATTTTATGAATTATATATTCTGTATAAAATCACAGATTTTGGTTTTTTATATTAAGTCGGAAGAAAGATAGATGTCACTTATAGCCGTCATCTTTAAATGTCAGAATGCAGATAGAATATTAGTTAAGATGTTTATTTTTCAACAATAGAGGTGGGGAAATAACACTTCATTTTTACATGTTAACATAATCGTAACACTTACTAACATTTATAAATTCCATAATCTAAAAACCTTACAATAAAAAACTTAACAAGAGCATAATTATGTATTTCTTCGTATAAACGTAGAATTTGTTACAATTTAGCGAAAAATTTGTTTTAAACATGTTCATTTATAACTGCTCAATTGTATACTTCTAAAACATTGAACATCCACCATCTTGAAACCAATAAAGCTACAAAGCAATAAGTAATAAGACGCGTCAGTAGAATAGTTTGAAAATTTTATGAAAAGTGTAAAGCGGTGATTATCTTGTCAACAATGACTCCCAAAATGATGTATACTACTCACCTATATGGAAATCTTACGATATATAAAAAGCATATGAGCAAACATTAATTTGCTATCCAAAAAACAATTATGCATTTAACGCATAGTTACTTATATAACCTTTCGTTTTAAATACATTGAACAGCCGCCATCTTTAAAGTTTCGAAAATATAAAAACGTAAAATAATAAAAGTTATTTTAAAATATGTAATATTTTAATAAAATAAATTATTGCTTTGTGTTTCAATTCCGTTTAACGCAAATGCTGAAAATACTGATGTTATACGAATAAGGTAGGGATGCAATTGAAGACTATGCTAAATAAATAACTCAGCTGTATTTCGGCATCAAAAACATTATAAAACTGTAACTGAGCATAAGATGATTTTGAAGAATCCATTGGGTCAACCATTTTAGTCCTTCAGTCTCATTGTAAAGAAAAAACTTCAGTTATCGGAAGTTAAACTTAAACATGATTGGAGTACGCTAGATCACAGTCTACCATAGTCTTCATTGAGGTTGCATGCAAAATTTCAAGCCTATTGCTAACTTTAGTGTAAGATGCCATGCGGATGGATAGACAATAATAAGTAAACTTTTTTTAATATGATCTCTGAATAACTAACAGCAGCAAAATCAAATGGATAGACACTCATCACCATACATACGTTAATTCCTAATTATGAGAACACAAGCTTAAAGAAAATTTGAAACATACAGATAAAAGTAAAGTAAAAAAAGTAAAGTAAATATGTCTTATTTTACCAGGCGAAGTTAGGGCTAAGAAGCCCGCTCAAACACTTAACCTGGGGACCAACGGCTTAAAGGTGACTTCCGAACCACCACCAATGGCCGGGCAGGCGGGCTGCTTCCAAGGACAAAATCGCTCAGCGGTCACCCATTCAAGCAGCAGCCACGCTCGACGTTGCTTGATCCGGTTATCTTGCGGCAACCGTTGTACCCGCTACACAGCGCCGTTGGCATGATAAAGTCGCATGTTAAAACGCCATTATTGTACTCAGTTTCTTTACAAATTTATTATTCTGAAATTTCCTTGCTTCCATCATTGTTATCCATTAGACAAACGTAAAAGTTTTATCTTGACACTCGATGAAATCCGACGGAGTGACGGACAACATTTTCTACTGGTAAGTTTGTTGTCAGGATATCGTGCGGACAGACAGAGACAACAATGAGCTTTCCAGCTCGAGTGATTAGTCTATTATCTAAGCCTGTGCTTACGCTTAAAAAGGTTTCTGTTCAAAAAGGAAATAAAGAGATGAGATTTATGTTATATGAATATCACAGTTCCATTTTTGAATCAACCCTCAGTATCATGTGAGCCAGTAGCTATTGACTGGCATTAAACTTGTTAAACACCGGGTTCCTGTGCAAACAGCTTTCAAAGGTAATGTATACAGCCGACACGATGTGACAAGGTATTATTGCCCTGCCAAACACTGCATACGGACTATACAGGAGGTTATATAGGTCCACATCAGTAGTTCTTATTGAAGATGAGTGATACGTAAATTATCCTAAACTTGTAACAATATCACAGCCTGTAGAGGTTGGTTTTGCAAATCTTGTTCATAAGTAGAAGATAGGTTTAGATTTTATCCCAATGGTACAACAGTGTATAAATAAGTATTTAAACTTGTCATATACCACGCTTGTGTAAGTTAATTAATAAATATTTTAATGCATTTTTCTAATTATCTCACATAATTCTTTATCAAACTCCAATAGTACTTTATCCTATACGTAAAAACAATCAATCAGTTAGTGCATTTTTACGTAACTGCCCTCTTTAGACATGTTAGAAATATATTTTATTTTTTCCGGTAAGGAATTTTTATAAAGTTAAAATATGCTTACCACTACACATTCCTCATAACAAAATGTTTTATATGTGAAATCAACTCAACTCAATTAAAATCAATTCATTTATGGTCAAAAAACATAAAATGCATGGACAATCGTCAAAATACATGTACATGTACACACGTTGTAGTATATAAAAATAACCAATACAGAGTTACCCATGAAACCTAAAATAAGTTAAACGTATTATGGAGATCTACATGTTTCTCTCTTCTAGGTATTCCACTGTAATATTCTATTAAAATAAGGAGCTTTTTAAGTTTATTCAGGAATTCCCTGTCATCAGCAAACACTTTTCAAGTAAAGAGGTACAGAGTTAAATATACAAATGCAGGCATAAAAGCACTGGTTTTCAAATAATTTTGTTTTGTGAAGAGGTAAGATAAGGTTATTTTTAATCCTTAAATGATAATTATAATAATTATGTTGGTGACTGTGAAATGTTGTTTATTTTTTTAACCCAAACCGTTAAGTATACTTTACATAGTCTGTATTTTGTTAATGCAAGCTTCCTTACTTTTTCTGTTGTGTTACAAATATTAAACTATAAATCATAAGCTGTGTTACTAACTAAATTTAGCTATACATTAGGAACCTAAATAAAAATACACTTTTTTGAAAATTAACTTTCTGTTAAGTGATTAATTATTTAGAGATAATTAACGATTCCCTTAAGATACTATCTCTTTTCTGTGAAATAAACAAACCTTTATCAAATAATTTACGTGACGACCTAGGCCAATAACTTTATCAAGCGTTACTAAAGTAAATTGTAGTAATCCCAATCATAGCTTTTATAAAACCGCAAAATATTGTCATGCTTCCTATTGTCAATTGACGTAACTACATTTTCAACTAATTCATGCATGACTGAAATAGCGAATATTCATTTCCTAAAACCATACTTTTATACAATACAGTATATTTTAATAAACTATATATGATCCAAGGGGCTATTATTTTTTTCAAAGGATTTAGATAAAACTGATGAAAACGAAATTGGTCTAAATTTACACATTTCTGATAAAGATTTTTTTCAAAGCGGCTTCACAATGGCGCCTTTCTTCACTGACACGGAGACTTTAATTTTGATAGGAAACACTAATTTTGAGGCTATTGAAAGTTTACGGTGAACATAGCTGTCATCAATACTCATTATAACGTTGAAGGCTGATGTTCACATCCTTTTCATCAAGATGGGATAGTGCTCATCACTGGCCACCTTAATGTTCAAAGGTCATAAATTGCTTCGTTCTAGCAAAGACTATGAAGGGGATTCAATATGCAATCAAAGACGACCCACCTCTAAAGTCCATGATCACGTGAAAGAACCAGTAGCAAGAGAAGCAGCAATCCACACCATCACAATTAGCTATTAATCGCTGTATTCTATCTTAAGATGAAGGATTTCCCTAATGAAATTTAGTCACTGAACGTATATTACAAATATGTGTGCTCACATCATCAAGTGTAAATACCCTTACCCAAATTTTCGAATATATTTATAATTCATACGTGCATATATATCTTATTTTTCAATATGGATATGGGCAATTATTCGCCTTAAATGTGCCTAATTTTTCATTTTTATGTAATTTTCTGCTTCACAACTGAAATATTTTTGCACAGAAACAATTTATTTCAGTGCTGTTGGGTGTAAAACTAGTAGTTAAAATCTGTGGCTTGTACTACAACTCCGCTGTTGTCAACAACATACTTGTTGAAGCTGTCACGTGACCTTGTTAGCAGGTTCGGCAACTGCCAGCAACTACATTATCTGATGAAGTTTAAAACTGTTCTGAAACTAGCAAAACAATCGTATCCAACTCCGTAACTTATAACAAGCACCGTTGTTTTAACTCAAGCGTTCCGACTAATCAGTTATACTCTTGATTTGTCCCAGATATATTTCAATATAGCTTCTGAAACAATTGGGAAAATTATTACCTGAAATTTACTATTTTATTACCTGAAAAGTTATAATAAACTGTATCGCTCAGTAGAGTACGTTTTTTTTTTTCATCGGAACATAAACCACCAAAACTCAAATCTTTGAATATTTAAGAACGTTTTAAAACTTTAAACAAAGACCGCTGTAAGAGGCCTGCAAGGAATAATACATAGACGTTTACTTACTCAGTTGATTACATTAAGGTGAACCCTGATCTAAGTATTTAATATTATGCCAAAGCACCAGCACTCGTATTCCGCACCCTAGGATCTATTCAATAACTACATGTTTATTGCTGGAGCCATTCAGTCCTGAAATGTGAGTAGCTGCATTGTTGCTGGAAATTTTCCAAAACCATTGTAGGAGAGCAGCAAGAAGCTATGGAGGAACGCCAATATATCATCCTCATTTATTTGCAAACTTAAAAAATAATCACTATTGACGATTTTTTCAAATAACTAAAAACGTTATGATAATTTGTTAAGCATACATGTAACGTAAGAAAACATTTTCTTATATTTTATGGAACATATTGTATGCCTGTATTACGTTGTTGTTAATAATATAAGGAAGATGTAACTGAAATGTGTCCATTGTTAAATGTTTTCATGTTTATTCGATTATTTATATTAATACTTAAAATATAGCTTGAAGTTTTGTTTCACGACATTTTGTACATTTTTAATTTATAAATCCTGAAAATACGTTTCTAGTTTTTTTCCAAATCAGTCATGTATTTTGAAATAATCGTAGAAATGAGATTTTCAGAGACACATGTTAAAGTTCTTTTACGAATAATGGGTTTAGTTAATGAGCATACCACATAGGACGCAAATCTACAAAATTTGTTCTTAAGATTAAAATAAATCTACGATACAACAAGCAAAATTAGAAAAATCTATCATTTTTGACCCGTACTCATTTAATATTTAGTGTACAACATATGAAATTTGTGCATCGCTATATCAAATGCAGTTTGTTTCATTTAGGAACTAAGGTACCGACAATTATCGTATTTACCTATAAATCCGACATAGTACCTTATATTTAATTAGCCACCGAAAACAATTAATAATTACTCATTGCTTTTAGACAATTTCTATAACACATTTAAAAATACGCACGCACGCATACACATCAGTTTAATAGATACTTTAACACGTTTGGAGATCTCCATGTGATTGCATCATTGAGCGATGTCTAGTTATTATAATAAAAATCACACCACTAGCACAGTCCTAATATATTTTATTCCAACAGATACTATAAAAATTGTATAACCACCGACGAT
This sequence comes from Homalodisca vitripennis, assembly GCF_021130785.1. Lineage (NCBI taxonomy): Eukaryota > Metazoa > Arthropoda > Insecta > Hemiptera > Cicadellidae > Homalodisca > Homalodisca vitripennis. The sequence continues at coordinate 54,459,022 of NC_060213.1, read as the reverse complement.
AACTGTTCGATAACTTAGGCTTAAATCCGAGAAAACCAGATGAAATTAATTGTCTCGTTTATAAGAAGAGAGACTACAAAAAGTTTTATTAAAACTCAAGTCACGAAATTTATCAATTATTAACAACTAATAACTTCAACCTTTAGTACTGTCAAGATTGTAATAATCCCAGCTATAAATATTTATCCCAAGATTTTCATGTTTCGTTAGTTTAAAATCAAGTAATATAGCGAGAGACTAAAAATGAAATATTAACACCCACAACATATAAAGGCTTACTTTCATGCAAAGACCGTTAAAATTAGACAATGTGCTACTTGGAAGCCATATCTTTAAATTAATTATTAGTTGAAATTAGTGATAGCTTAGGAAAATATAAATTATTTCCAGTTTGTTGCTCAATTCATTCTTGAGATATCACCGAGGAATACCATGGAAGGGTATGCACCATTATCGTAATATATATCGTCTGTTTAAGAAAAACTGGGAAATTTAGTGTAAAACACCCAGATATAATATAATAATATTTTTTCCTATTACAACCCAGATTAAAAATAGAAAAATGTTCGCAAACGCTCAGCCAGACCGCTCGGATTGACGTACACCATCATCGGAATTCCTTTTCCTCGCACATAAATTAAGTTTTATGTAAAAGTTTGTCTGTAGGTTTTTTTCATATCGTGTGGACAAACAGATAAAAATGAAACGTGTCAGGCCCTCTAGTGATAGCCTTAACTATAGGTTAGCTTAAAATAGTTTACAATATAAAAAATATTTTTGTGAATAATTTATTCAGTTGATCCACGCAATGTTAGTTTTGTACACTCGCTTACGTTTAATACATAAACAACAAAGACTTTAATAAATACTGGCTCATTCCTTATGTGTTGTGTTTCCAAAAATTGCAAATTTATTGTCTAGAATATAGCATTATTTTCCTTAGTTTCTAGATTCCTTAGATTTTATTCCTTGTAGAACACCGTATAAACACTGCTGGGAGAGGTTTTCTTCAAAAGAATTAAGTCATAAACTCAATATTACATTCAATGGAATTTTTTACTGTTATAAATGAAAATAAAAATAGTTTTAGTTAAGCCAAATGGTGTTGGTAACAAAGTACAACCTTGATTCAAATCATTACCCTTATCATTGTGAGACTTTGTGAGGACTTACTTTACAAATGGAAAGCGCTCCCGTAAGAGTAATTTCAAGAAAGAGATACGATGTTGAATAATCAATAGGACATGTACCAAGTAATTACTGCACGACTGGAAGTTCAAAGTTCAAACGATGATTGTTTACCGCAGCAGAGTGAGTAATGCAGGCCCCACAACAGATTAACCTAATTACAAAACTAATTGAGTTTTCCTTGTGGTGTATTGACCGCAAATGGAGGGCCACTCTGAGTATCCATGCAATACATGGTTATGATTATAATTGCATTGCATGCTAAATTAAGTCATTGAAATTTAACTTCAGTATAGAAACATGAAACAGAAATACAATATAATGTACAATTCAAAAAGCAAAGGGTGTTTACTTTCTATATAGTGAATCTAGTGTATTTCATTAAAGATAGTGTCTAGTTAGACGACACTAAATATAGAAACTAATGCCAAGCGCTTTGTGCTGATATATTATCACTATCACTTACATTTGGATCAATAATATAATTTTCCAAATTAAATCGTACTAAGTAAAAATTTATTAAGGTGTGTGTGTGTGTGTGTGTGTGTGTGTGTGTGTGTGTGTGTGTGTGTGTGTGTGTGTGTGTGTGTGTGTGTGTGTGTGTGTGTGTGTGTGTGTGTGTGTGTGTGTGTGTGTGTGTGTGTGTGTGTGTGTGTGTGTGTGTGTGTGTGTGTGTGTGTGTGTGTGTGTGTGTGTGTGTGTGTGTGAGAGAGAGAGAGAGAGAGAAAATTATTAATATCCTACATTATACGAATCAAATTATTATATAGATCATAGTCCTCAGATAACTCATTCCAAATTTAAATGTTATGTCGATAACTCTTAAGTAATGCACGTGGAGACAAACACTGCAACCAATTTATACTATTGAAACATAAAGTAACTCAGCGTTGCTTAATCTGCTATTAGAGGGTTTCGCAATCTAAAGGAAACAGTGAAACATTAAAATATGGCGGTTTTTTATATTAACTGTGTCAAATTCTTGCATATATTATAATTTTGACTATTATCACAACACATTCAAATACTGACATTTCTATTGGATCAGGCCATGAAATGGCCCAATCGATTGGTTATATCAAGTTTCTTTTGTAATACATTATTATTTTCCATATGTGTCTGAACAAGAATAACGTTACAAAGCTGTTTTTTTCATATATATTTTTTATGTTATTTGTCATTTTATGATGAGTAACATGCCAAATATGCTAAAAATAATAAAAAATAACTTTAAAAACACTTTTAGACCATCTAAGGTATATATATATAGAACCAGGTAAAAAGATCAAACTCTATGATGTGTATCAGGAAACTAATAATTTCGTAATTTCAACACTATTTTTGTATTATATCATTATTGCAAAATAAAGGAGCAATTGTTCAAATTATTTTTATTTCATCCGGAAATAAAGGGAGTTTTGTTTAATTAACTGGGATTAAGTTTATTTTATGGAGATATATTGATTTTTAAAGGGTGTTAATACATTTCAGTTGACACCAAAAACATTTTAACTGAATGAGCGGTTTTTAAGTATAAAATACAATAGACGTAGAATAATAATTTTTATATGTAAAATAATAATTTAAAGTTTTAAATTGTCAACCCATACACATGTGGGTTAATAACATAATAGTTTTCTTAATTAGGGCCTTACATACACAATCAACATTATTTTTTACGTTTAATTCAAAACTGTATTTTTAATATACTTAAATTAATATTATATTTAATATATATTTAGAACTTAATACAATATCTAACACATATTTCAAATACCAATTGTGCCCTTATAAAATTGAATCTTTTAAAATCTTTAGATCTAAAATCACTGTAAAAACAAATAACGTACAAGTGATTGAACCAGTAGTACCAGCTACACAAGTTACTATATTTCCACTCTCTGCTGTAATTGGAATACATTTTTTAAAGAATCTTATATACTAGATATCATTATATTAGATAGTACACATCTTGGTACAAAACTAAACATACGTGATTGTTTAAATTTCGAAATAAAATTTAAACGGAATTATTTTTTGGGGGTTTTATGTACTAAGGGTAGGAGCGTGACGTATAGTGCTTTTCTGAGGTAGAATGGAAAAGTTCAATCTATAGCTCATTTAATTTTCGAGATGTCATGTGGATATAATAAAGAAAAGGCTCTTTTAAATCTTCTGACAGACAATAGAAACATTGGGTCAAAATTCATGGTTGAACATGCATCATCATAGAACTCATTCTTTGTGTATAGAAATGAATTTTCATGTAAAATTTAAATTCTATAGATGATGTCTTTCTCGAGATATCTTTCGAAATGAATGATTCACATGATATGCAGTAATCTTGGTTTTATAGGTGTTTAAATAATAAAATTTTACACTCCAAGTTGTCAAAATATGATCTAGTATGTGTTAGCGTAGATAGCCTACTTGAGATAACATGTCACATGTTATAATCTTATTTGATTATTTTCTATTTGTTTCCAATTATACATTTGTCTATTCTTATTTCTTTGCCTGCCTTCATAGTTACACTTAAAAGCAAAGTAGAAGTGTTCACTAATGGTCAGCCAATTCCCAAGAGTAATATGCGCCTTTATTGAACTCATTATGTCCTATATAGAAGTTAAGATTCATGTAAAATGTTAGGTCTATAGACCAGTTAGTTTTCGAGATATACTGCCATCGGCCAGGATAATAGACAAACAGAAATGAAATTCTTCCAGCACCTAAAGTGATATGCTTTGCTAAGGCCCAGACAATTAATTGAGATCTGCCAATCAGCCGAGTGTTTAGTAAATAAATCTTTATTTTATAAATTCGTATGCTGTAAATCATATTAAAAGTTCTTTAAACTCCAAATCACCAAAACTATCAAGTTCAGTAGCTCTTTTGTATGCGACTCTAATTAGGGCATTGCTCTCAGGGTCCAGAAGGATAAATACATTTGTTCAGGGTGTAGCGCAAATAAAAACCAAGTAATGAAATATATGGCAGTCAACCCACGTGAGTCAAGTTAACTTTCTAGACCATGTGGACTAACACATCACGTACCGTTGTGCAGTGGTGGCAGCTTTCAAGTGCTACTAATTATATTTTGTTCAATCAGTGTTGACATTAAATGTCATATATTTTCTTAACATGTTAGTTAACTAACGCCTTATAAATATCTAAAGTATTGAAATAATAAGTTACAGACGTTTTTTATCATATAACTGTTTCAAAAACCGATAAGAAGATGTATTACAAGAGTTGATAGCCAATTTTCACTGTATTTGTTCTAAACTCTGATTTTCTAGTGACCCATATACAAAGGAGGATAAAAGTTAAGAAATTAAAATCATGAAATTTTTATTTATTTCTTGCATTATGTTTTCCTTACCAACCAAATTAAATACAAAAGACATTTAAATAAATTTTAAACCACCATCAGCTAACCATCTACAGCCCATTAAAGTGACTACTTTCAGTCTGATATAAATATTTTAAATACGTCTAATGGTAATTTCAAGTGTACCAATCAAAAAAATTTAATCTGGTAAATAATTATCATTTGTTTTTTTTACCCTTTTAGGCTAAACCTTCCTATTTATTCTTCACGAAAACTAGCATTGCTAAAGGTGCTGCTAAAGGTAGATTTTTTTCATTGAAAGTTTCCTTTTTTCAAGATAAATTTCGTTGGGTGCAAATGCAGTAAAAATTGGCTCTCGGTCGCATACAGTTAACCATAACTACTGGTAAAAAATTCAAACTGAAACGAGCAAGTTTCAAAACAAACACTCAAATAATGATTAAAATTAATTCTTGTGACACCTTTCTTTTTCAATGACAACATCACCCAGACCTTCAAAACTTAAATAAGAGTTGTCTCAGTAATAAAATAAATTGCTTTGTACTTAAATGAAAACACATTCCACTTAAAACATTAAAAGGAAATGAAAGTTTTTTTGAACCGAAATGTATTTCTGATGTAAAAGTTAAAGATAAAATTAACATTAGATCAAAAACAATAACTATGAATTTTGGAAAGCATGAAACAAAAGTAATTAAGAATGCGCTGCCGTCGTTGTTTTGTTAGGGCGAATAATAAATTACGGCAAACTTTTCCTCAATTGTTGTTTGTTAGGTCGACACCGAGAGATTTCACGCATGCGCACACACATACACACTCTTCTCTAACATGCACAAAACTAGTTTAAATATTCAGGCCGTGTCGCTCAGTTATACACGCTAACAGCATATCAACCTGCACACTTGTTGATAAAGTGCTTGCCAAAGTATACACTATAACTACTAGCCAAGTACTCGCATTAGGCTTTCAGTAGAATTTGATTATGCTGTAAAAATTCGCGGATAAAGCCTAAAAATTCACTAGTTATGATAGAAATGTCTATAAACTACTATTTACATTGTAAAAACTTCCTTTCATTTGATTGTATTATATTAATTTTAAAACAAACAATCCAATACTTTTAATTTGTGTAAGGCCTCCCTCATCAATGAAAATATCGCCAGACTGATATAACTGAAAACAAAGTGGCTACAGTGATAATATAATAGTTTGGCTGCAATAAAATATCATCTAACTGAAAACCCCTTATCTGTCCGTTTGTACGTATTTTGTAGTCCGTCCGTTACACTTTTTTTATTTATAACACTAATTATAAAAAGATTAACATGTTTTAAAATTGAGCTAGAGACTTGAAAACTTAGTGCATAAGTTTATTTTCGTTCAAGGAACAACTTTATAGATTTTAGAGAGAAAATGCCAAAGAGCCGATTATCTATCTATACGTCCGTGTATGTGATCACTATTCATGAAAAAGTGCTAGAGATTTGAACCTTGGTACAGAAGATCTTTTTTGTACAAGGAACAACTCTATTGATTTTAGAGAGAAAAGACCAAAGAGATGATTATCTATCTATGCGTACGTGTGTGGAAAAGTGCTAGAAATTTGTAACTCGGCGCAGAAGTTTTTTTGGTACAAGGCACAACTATATTGATTTTAGAGAGAAAAGACCAAAGAGATGATTATCTATCTATACGTACGTGTGTGGAAAAGTGCTAGAAATTTGTAACTCGGCGCAGAAGTTTTTTTTGGTACAAGGCACAACTATATTGATTTTAGAGAGAAAAGACCAAAGAGATGATTATCTATCTATACGTACGTGTGTGGAAAAGTGCTAGAAATTTGTAACTCGGCGCAGAAGTTTTTTTGGTACAAGGCACAACTATATTGATTTTAGAGAGAAAAGACCAAAGAGATGATTATCTATCTATACGTACGTGTGTGGAAAAGTGCTAGAAATTTGTAACTCGGCGCAGAAGTTTTTTTGGTACAAGGCACAACTATATTGATTTTAGAGAGAAAAGACCAAAGAGCTGATTATCTATCCATACAACCGTCTATGTGATCACTATTCATGAAAAAGTGCTAGAGACTTGAAACACGGTATAGAAGATCTTTTTTGTTTAAGGAACAACTCTATTAATTTTAGAGAGAAAAAGTTAAAGAGATTATTATCCATCTATACTTTCGTCTACGTGATCACTATTCATTTGGTGTTGCAGAAACAACAAACACATAGACGTATAGTTTTTATTTTACTACCAATGCGTGAACACAAATAATATTTTTTCCAATATTGATTACTCAACACCACAAGCTCAATGAGCTGTGTATAAACACACTGGTCGATCAGGTGAGAGCTTTGTGTATGTTACACCAAGCGGCACTACCATCCACAAGCGTAGTCACTTTAGCACAGCTGACAGCTTTTTGTAGTGTCATTACGTGCTCACGAACTCAAACTTGTTTATGACATTATAAGTCAAACTGATATAAGCACTTATTCATCGTTAATGTAGTTGTCTCTTTTTCTTGAAGAGAGAAGCAGATGCATTTAACACGTACAGAGATACGAAACTTTATAATTATTTTGCTAGAATTTATAATTATCCAAGGTAGTTGGACACAATTTAAAATAATTTTACTTTATCATTAAAAATGGAATTTTTGATTATTGATGTTATTATAAAAATGTTGTATATTTATTGACTAGTTTTAATAAGCGCTTATTAATGGCTGCTCCAGGATACAGAGTTGAAATTTAATTAGTTCATTAATTTATTACTTTAGAAACATTACAACAAGCACTAATGTCGTTTTTTCAAACGCTCCAATGTCATATTTAAAAATACACTAATCATTACGTGGATATTCGCGAGTGGCGTGGGCCAAGGGACATGAAGGGAGAACTCCTATAAACAGGCTGCAAGGCGACATCGGGCAGTTCTCACCAAACCGAAGACGGTAGAGTAAAATCGGGTGTTTTATATTATATTATAAAATAGTGTCCAATAAAAATGTCCAGCGTTTTGTCAATCGTGTTAATGTTTCATTTCAATATTCAAAGTACCAGTACTTAAAAGCAACCACTTAAATTTTCACGTGTATATATCAAATTAGTAGTTTGCTATTGAAAAAATTTTTATAAACGTCAAATAATATATTTACATGTTGTTAATACTGAATTTAATTATGTAAAAGTAATTCAAAAGTTTAGATTTTTAGAGAAAGATTTCCCGTTCTTACTTTGTGAGTAAAAACTGTTATAATAAAATAGTTTGGAATACAATATTTAAATGTAATCTTGTCAATAAAATCAATGAAATATAGTATCAATATTTATATTTTTATGTGCTAAACGCATATTCTGTTTTTTATAATATTTTAAATGAACACAAATTAATTTAATTTTTATATAAATAGATATATGTGTTACTTTATACGAGGGTGTTGCACTACCGATCGAACCTACTAGTAAATCACCTCACGATAGCCAATCTTACAGTCTCAATGGAAAATGTAAAGCCCATTTCATTCTCGATGTGCCCTCTTGATACATACGTAGATATAAATCATACATAAAAAGAAATTTTTACCTTCTTTCGGAAGACAAAACAAAATTGTGTCAACCTTACAAAGTGCTTCAACGACGCACGGCCAATTGCATGGTGGGTATGCACCATTATAAAACCCATTCTTGTCGATGCAGAAATGAAATTTTATGCAACATCTGAAGGCTAAAGATCATCTTTATCGAGATATCTTGCCACATGATACATTCACAGTTTTTTTATTTATTTATTTTTTGTTTAGGTCTCATTACAGTGTTTAAATAAGTTCCTTTTAGGTAGTGAGTGTACTAAATCGCAATATTGCCTTGAAATTAGATCCTGTCACCAACATTTAACATTTACTTTTACTCTATACCTTTTTAATTTGACTTTATGAATAATGATCGTGATTTATTACTAGTAGAAATCTCATATGGTTCTTCTTAGCTTCCCTGCAAGTTTATTTATTGTGCTATTTTATCCTTAACCTCCTGGTTATCGTAAAAGTGATGTGAAAATATTTGGTAACACTAAGCCAAACCTCAATCTGTGACATGCAACATAGTCGATCTCAGTGTTAGTAATGTATGAATGAAGCTTCATGCAAAATTTCGTCCATAGGTAAAAAAAAGAATTAATCTTTTCCAGTCCCATGATTGATCTGATTTGATAACGCTCTGCCAATAAACTAATTCTCTTCACAACATAAGGTACATTCTCCGATACACTACTCATCTCCCAACCTTTACTGGAATTTCAATTGAAAGAAGTGAAGTCCATATCTGATTTTAAATGGCCGTTTGAAATTCCTCTAGTCCAAGACCCTTAACCTGCTCTATCCCACTTCTCCTATCAAGATCAAACAGTATTTTGTAAATAGTAGTCCTCCATCGTATGATAAGATATCAAGACAGATTCCCTAAGAACATAAGGTAGTAATAGAGATAGAAATAATTATCTTTAATGTCTTTATTAAAATGGTCGTAATTATCACTTTTATTTGGGAAACTGTTCGTTAACTTTCCGTGCCCGATCAACATTCGCTTGTATTGTGTTGTATTCACAAAGTCCGGTGTCAACTTCTGGAAACATTTTACTAATGGGCAATTTTGCGAATCATTCCCTTGCGTGCAAAGTACAGTACCCACCTGTAGCGTACAGCTGCTGATAGATAACACTAAAGGATATGCTCGGTCTACTCAGTAGATTTGTGAGTCAATATACGAAGTAGGGGATGTGCTTAGGGATGTAGGTCTGTGTTTTGAAAGGCTGTTTACTTTTAAAGTCAATCAGCGATTATAACTGCACTACTCGTACAATATAGCTTATTTAGGAACAAAAAATGTACTAATAAAATATTTTGTTAAATAGTTTTAATTACATATAGACTGAAGTTTTAAGTAAATTATGAAATGTGATTTTAGATAGTCACTTATTAAGTATAGGGTGTGTGATTAGATATAGAAATTAGAAAACCTTAAATGATATAAAACATTTAAAATACCTTAATATATCATCTTGAAACCTCAAAATCGGTGTTAACTTGTACATTTAATTTGATATTTGTTTCTTTTTTACGAGATTAGTTTTGGTGTAAAATATCGTATTGAAAAAGTTACATAGATATTAAAAATTTATACAGTATGAGAAAATTGCAATTATGCACATGTTTTATACTATTTAGAGTAATTGAATCGAGATGTACTATATTCTCGTAAGCCGGAGATGTTTTTTAACGTAACAAGCAACAAATAGTGCATCAATTTAGTGCTTCGTTCTAAAAGACTAATTTTGTTTTTAATACATCGTTGCATTGTAATTTAGAACAAATATAATTTTGTTCGGCCAAAAATATACTGTATATGCTTTAGCATTAAAATTATCGGTCTCTGACACTTGACCTTATAGTTAGAACAAGAGTAAGCGCGTTGAGGGAAACATTTAAACTTTTCTGGCGCCAGGAAGATGCAGTGAGCCATAAATAGCTCTACGATATACTATTCGGTCCTTTAAACTTCAGAAAATATTGACGTCTGTAGGGGGAAGTGTTACCTTGTAAGCAAGTTTGGCACTACCAAAGTATCTCACAAAAACTTTGAAGTAAATTAATAAAAATAAACTTTACAGTTTATACAATAACAAAGTGGGAGGTCTGTATTTATACACAGTGTTTCAGAACTCTTATCGGGTATTTTAGGAGACTATCGAAGGTAAATATGAAATAAAAGTTATCATTATTAATTAAAACAACTCCACTGTAGTTAAAACGGTATTTTCATATATTTCGAAAAGAGTGTAGTTTAGTGAGCAAGGATAAATGATTATAATTAACAAATGTATGTATTTTATATTTCAATATAAGAACAACCATCTTTTGTTGACTGGGAGAGAATAAATAGTTAAGATTTAATTCTGTTTTCTAGAACATTGTACACTAGCTATCGGGATATAAAGTGTAAGAAAATATAATTATTTTAACGTAGGAATGGAATATATCCCAAATACTTATATCATATCATATATTAAATAAACTATTGTATATTCTAAATTGTAATATATCACGTATTTAGTGCAGTGATCACAATTTTCCAGCACAAATAACTATTCTCAGTCCACAATTTCTGTTCGTATGGCACTCAGCACACGTAATATAGTTAACTTTTTAGAAAACTTGGAGTAACACATTACATACTTGGTTCAGTGGTCCTCATCTTTCCCGCCCAACCATTTATACTTCGTCCACAATTGCTGTTAGTATAGCACTCAACTCACGTCATCAAATTAACTTTCAGAAAACGTGGAGTAACACATTACGTACTTGGTGCAGTGATTACAACTTTCCAAGACAAATAACTATTCTTCGTACACATTTTGCTGTTAGTATGGCACTCAACTCACTTCATGAAATTAACTTTCAGGAAACGTGGAGTAACACATTACGTACTTGGTGCAGTGCTTACAACTTTCCAGCACAAATAATTATTCTTCGTACACATTTTGTTGTTGGTATGGCACTCAACTCAAGTCATCAAATTAACTGTCAGAAAACGTGGAGTAACACATTACGTACTTTGGTGCAGTGGTCTAAGCTTTCCAGCACAACTAATTATACTGCGTACACAATTGCTGTTAGTATGGCACATCTTGAAAATACTTCTTGGTAACCTGTAAAACATTCAACAATTATTCGATTTATTATTAAATTAGCTATTAATTTAGTTGTTATTTTTAAGGATTTTAAAACGCATTTTTAAATACATATTTTAAATCCAGTTAACACCCCTGACTAGTTTACATTTTCTGCTTCTAACATTACTAAAATATATAATAAACTGGTAACAAAATTTGGTCATTCCTTACTTTATTATTGAGTTTTTATATCCCAGAATGTCAGAGATGCACTCAAATTTAACACCAGTACTTGGTAAGTATTTCATCAGCACTCCTGTTTACATCAATTTATAAATTACCAGGCCCCAAAACAAAACTAGATTTGAGCATGTTAGAGAAGAACATATTTGAGTGCGCGCATTATTATAGACTTTTAATGTCAACCAAACGCTAAATTCCTAATTTTAGGTGCAAGATATTGATGTAATGTTTACCTGGGTAATACCACTTTATTATTTATCGTATTTCGGTAATTAATTTTAAATAGTTCTATATGCAATGTTATACTTTTTCTAAAATGCCCTTCACAGCTTTACGATTTCTAAATAGTTTACTACTCTTACAAGTTTAATGAATTTATTTATTTAGTGTAATTTTTGTGTGTTAAGGTTTAAGTAGTCTGTGGAACTCATACATCCATTTCTATTTTTGATTTTCATTTTCAGTATTTAAGCGAATTTTTCATTAAACCCATTTAAAACTATAATGTTTATGTTATTAAATGTAAAGTATTTGACAATACTTTGAATTTTAAGTTTACAAACACACATTTGCACAAATTAACAGTTTACTTGTCGGATTGGATATACATAACATAGCAGAAGACTTATTTATTGGTTAAAATATATATTTTTATATCATGCAGAAGGAGTGAACACTAATATTTTCTCCATTATTGATTATTCTACAGCACAAAAAGCTCAATGAGGTGTGAATAAACAAACTGGTCGATCAGGTAAGAGCTTTGTATATGTTACACCAACCGGCAACACATTTATAAGCCCAGTCACTTCAGCCCAGCTCGCAGCTTTTTGTAGTGACTACGTGTCCGGAATCAAAATCTCAAACTTGTTTGCGCCGATGTAAGTAGAACTAAAATGAACCACATATCACTAAAGTAGTTTACCTTTCTCCTTTTTGGAGTGAGAGAGGATATTGAAGGTATAATCTTCGTAAATTAAAAAAGATGCTCAAAACATAACTGTACTCGTCAATAGGATGGTTAAGATTTATACTGAAACAAAACAAGTAATTTAATAAATGTGCTACTAATATTTGCAAAAAATAATTAAGCTAAAATTAATATCGTACAAATTAATCAGAACATTTAATCATTAACAACTCATAGTTATTTTCTGCAGGGTATAGCAAAGGTCTGAACGCAACCCTAGAAACTTCTAACCAGCGGTTTTTATAGACCATACAAACATTTACCTCTACAAAACGTTTTCCTAAGCTCAAAACAACAAACATTTGCATATAAAAAATTCTATAAAATTGCAAGATGTGTTTATGTCAAAATGGCAATCGCTAACGCAATAGCTTCCCGTCTCCAAATACCGACACGTGTATGCAACCAGAAGCCATTAAGATTCCTTGCACCGTTTGGCTTTCATAGTAGTGTATTTATTTATTTCCAACGGCAGCAGCCATTACTACACTTGATTACAATAAGTACTTGCATAATACAAGTTAGCAAAACGACAGTACTTATATAAATATTAATTAATAAATACGCTAACTTATAAACGACTCAAATTTGAAAGTTTGAAATACAACTTAAGTAAAGTGGTGTATATTAATTTACTATGTTGTTTTCCCTTTACAAAATATAATTTCAAACAGAAATAATTTTAAAACACATATCTTATTTATACTTCTGATATTGAGACATTTTAATATGTATCATTTATCACCCATCTATTGATATTAGAAAAATCCTACTCAAATCCAAGATGGCTGAATTCAAAATGGTCACCACTGTTTACATGAATTCTAAAAGATGCGCACACAACTACAGACGCCATTGTTATTCCTTGTACCGTTCTACTTTTGCATGCCATAACTATACATAAGAAGAACGATAGAATGTTTCATGAATTAAAATTACAATCCAAGACCTACACAATATGCCCGTATGGCTGGATGAGAACCCACATGTAATAAAGTTAACCCGCTCATATTATGTAAAAGTTTTCAGCGGGTAGTTACTACTTTTTATTTTAATGTTGGTCTTAAACTGGTTCATTCCAGAAATTGTAAACTTTACTTAAAATATGATTTATTTTCTTCAGCTGTAAGCTTCAGTTGCAAGACTGACTGCTTCTTGAACTTTTAAACATCAAACACGGTATTCATTGCTTCCGTCGGTTTTAAACAGCACTCGCAATGCTTATAACCAAAAATAAGAAACTTCACTAATAAGTACTAATAAGACTCATAATATGATTCCATTTCCTTTATGTATATGTTTCACTCGCATTCCTGATAACTTCCTTGATGTTATATATTGGGCTTCACTCCCAATATGATTCCTTTCCTTCAGGTAAAAGCTTCACAAGAAGTATTAACTGATTTCTGAAGTTTTAAAATGTAATAGCAATTCTGGTCGTTTTAAAAACATTTATAGTTGATGGACGTTGATTTGAAAAGATAATTTAATACTCAACCCTGTGTATTAAATTTTTACACACACACACAAGAAAGAGAATAGATTCTAATCCTCGAAATATTATGTATGATCTATTGATGTAATGCACACTAATGACCTTTTGCATTTGTAACTATCGCTACCAATAAGGATCTCATCTTCAAACAGTAATCTTTACTTTTAGTACTGTTTCCTTTTTTAACCATGCATATTTTTCACAATACTGATTGTATTCTGCAGCTTAAGCTTCACTGACGACATTGATTTCTTTCTGCTAACCTCAATATTTTATTCAACACGGAACATCAAATTAAATATTAATTAGTTCAACCACAGTACCCGAAACATTTTTTCACTTTGTTAATGTCCCTATTACTTACAATAAAATACTTACGACGTCACCAACTATGATATTGGAATCTACTTCTAAAGGCGGTTCAGCCAGCAAGTCAGCTACAGCTACTATATATCAGAATCACATGAACGTTTGATTAGAAAATCCACTTGGGATGCAGCTCCCAATGTTTCTTTTGTACTCAAAATTCTACGTCTCCTTTAGTTTATAATTAGTTTTGGTTATTCTCTTCTTGAGGCTCTAAAGAAAGTAAATTCCAACATTGATTGTAAAGGAACGAGTGAGGTTGCCCGTTGTTTAAAACTTACAAACAACATTATATTGCTGAAAGTTATTCATTATCCCAATTCAGGTTATTAATAAGTCTTCCTCAAAACATTAAGTACCATAAATATAGGATGTGCATGAAGTACTCGTACATATAAAGGCTGTTTCCTAAGGTTGTGAAAAATACATATAATTTGTGGTCGTAACAAGAATGAATCTTTTTTCCTAAAAGGCATTAAATGAAATCCATGTAAATTATGCACCATTATAACACTGTTTAATATACAGATAAGCAAGTAATATAATTTTAATTATTTCCCATTTTGTGTTCAACTAATTAAAGTAAATATTTATATTCAGTTTTATAATTTTGTAGCAATTATAAATAATTACGAGTATAATGTGTGATTATTACCACAACATATGGCACAATAGAAAGTGACTCTAATAACTGCACTTTTCATTTTCTTTTTTGAATACCTAAACTGTACGTTTTACACAAGTATGTTAATAGGCATACAGTCGATTTGGATAGTTCCAATATTTTTAATTTAAGTGTGTGGATTGAATTAACTTTATTTCGATCTCTTGAATCTCGCCACACCAAGTGTCAGGATTCGCTTAGCTTACATTTAAAAATTCATGCTCTTTCTAGTATCAACATACAAAGAAACTTTTTACACACCCCAGACAGTCGAAAGGGAACTTGTCAGTCTGCTCAGTGACGGATTTCAATGAAGCTCAGCTAAGTACCATGGTTGTTCATGCTTCATCATAAAACTCACTCTCGTCTGTGTTATTAAGTTCAAGAATAATTTAAAGTTTACAGAAGACAATTTTATATATATTATACATTCATATTTTTTTCACATTGAGTTGAATTCCATAGTAGTATTTAACAAAAGTCTAGATACAACGTCACGAAAAGATGATGTTTGGCTAGATTAGCTGCATGTATAATTGAAGTATGCCACACGTTAAAATACCACATGATTATTCATAATTTGCTTACAAATTACTTTATTCTGCGATATTCTTGTTGTTATCACGGTTATTCATACGACTAGTGTAAAAAATAATAATTAAAATCAATCAACATTTTTTTTTATTATTTTATAACATACACATATCACAAAATTTAAGTTTATATACGAAACTTCAGCTTGATCGAGTTATAAAAATAGTTCAATCTTAGCAATATACTCGTATTTTTGCGTTATGACGATACACACACCGAGCGAGTTTGCAAGGTAATAAATGCGAGTTAGTAAGAATTTAAAAAAAACAATTATCTCTTTACTCTCAAGCTTGCCACTGGAGAATATCAGGATACTATGATGTACGAGTAGTACAGGAAGTTGTGCGTGAGGTTTGACTGACGTGCATCTGCTGAGAGTAGACTAGCTTTGGCGCTTCCTATAATGTATTTCTCACTAATAGAAATTTCACTCTGGGTAGTTGAATATATTCCAATGAATAAGTATTTAAATTTTGCTTTATAAATAGTTTACACGTGTTGATTTCAATAATTGGGCTATTTTTATTACGCTGCTATTAAATTACATATGTTCCACTTTTATTACTTAGCTTTGGAAATTATCGGAATATTACAAAATTTTAATAACTTCACTGAATAACTATGTACTTTTTCAGGACAGAAGAAAATAATAGTGACTCATCCTATTTATTCTAATGGAATTTTAGTAACTAACACGATGTTACTTCATCTTTTGTAAAATAAAATACATTACCTATATTAATAATATAAGATACCGAATATCTGAATTCAATTCAACAAAAATGGCGGTAAATAATAATTTTAATTAATCAATTTTGTATCAAAGTACATTTTTGGTGGGACCCAGTTAAGTCTATCTATTGAAATGTGGAAGAAAACCACCTAAATATAACTAGCCAAACTTAAAATACATTTTACATTGTGGACACTTACTAAAGTTAACAGGTAATATTAATCAGTAAATATTCCATACTTCAAGGACAAAATGCAAATACTTCTAGTAGAAAAACACACCAAATTAGTAGGAAGAGACATTTCTTTGTCTTTAACTATAAAATGCGGTCGGAAATATTGTATAAGTATCAAATATTCATAATGGAAAACACAGTCCCATGAATAGTACAAATAGTAAGAAAAACGGTAATCTAACCTCAATGACCTTTTAATACTAACTGATCATCCGTGCAAGAAATTAGTGTGTTAGAAAAACCAGCAACGCCGTTCATAAGTTCTAGTAACATCAGCACAGATCACAGTATTTTTATTTTCACAGCCATTACGTTTGCGTAATTTATCTGGATCGCAAATTTATTTGAATGTAAAATTGAAATCTTAAACCATAACATTCATTACGACTTCAAAATTTTTAACCACAACTGATATCACGAATAACTTTAAAAAAATCTAAATTACTTCAAAAATAAGTATATTAACTATACAAAATTATTAACATCATACCTACTACAATATTATGAAGAATGCCAATATTTTTGAATCTCTTAAAGGAATTTTATGTCCTAATATTGAATGTTTTTTATGAATATGATAAGAAGGTACTTAAAAAAATTGTTGCTCCAGGATTTTATGGGGTAGTTCCGCTATTACAGGAAACATTTTAGCTGGCACTAATGTTACTTTTACAGGCACTGCAGTACCAGACATGAATTTGCCCCAAAACATGAGCTTCTACTTTAAATTTTGTTATTTAAAGAAAAGAACATTTGAATTAAAAGATATCATCACCTATATTTTTTTCTGTATCTATTAAGTTTATTTGCAATGCAGATTATGTCACGTAATTTTAGGGTGTACTCAAAGCACTGATAAGCAAGAGCCTTAGTAGTAATAATAATTAATTTTCGTATTTTGATCTTACACACAACACTGATTGTATCCTGCAATCAAACACTTTAAAATTAATAATAAATGCTTCATGTAGTTGTAAAACTTCACACGCGATACTGATTGTTTTCCAATGTACGTGCAGACTTTACTTCCAACAAAGGTTGCTTCCTGTAGTTGTAATCACTCGCAATATTGATTGCTTCCTGATATTTTATTCCAATCGGTGGTTTTTATACACATTTGCCTCATTCGACAACACTTCATGCGCTTCAATTTATATATTTTGTAGAACTACGATACATATGCCTTGTTAAATAACTATACATACTTCGTATGTATAGTCTATTGAGAAGCTTCAGTTGCAGCCAACATACAGCATAGTCCACATTGGCGTTTTAATGAGACATCAATATTTTTGTTGCAGCATTGGGCACAGATGGTGCAGGCATGGGTGATCAAACGTACTAGTACTTATTATCCATTCTAAGAAAAAATAAGATCATTTCATGCCTTTAAAGGGGCCTTTGATCTCTTCCTTATTTCAAAGACCATCGCTTAACATTAATCACTGCTTTTGATAATTCTCTCACTTTTGGTACTTAGGATTTAGCCGTTATGAGCGACAGAAAAAACACTATAACGATAGAAAATGAAGAGGTTTTATTGGAAGTGGGAACGTGAGATGAGTTATTGCAGGCTGTTCAGAAATATATTTAAGGAAATCCATCTAAACTTTGCATTGACGAAATCCTATTACTACACATTATCAAACATAGTGGTTAATTTATGATAGTGCTGAATAGTCCATTTAATATATCAAAAGCCAAGTATTAGGATATTAGGGTGTGCGCGTAGTTCATATGTTGTGCGCTACTGGAGAGTATCAGGAGCTAAGTATCAGGGTACTATGTTATATGAATAGTACCGTAAGTTTTGTGTTAGGTTTGAATGCCAAGGATCTACTAAGGTTGATTGGAGAATCCAATAATACATTTCTCACTATTATAAACTTTGTAGTGAAGATTAAAAATACCACAGTACACGGTAGAGACGTGTTTGATGAGGGCTATTTCAAATATACTAACAATAAATAACGCTTTACTTACTTCGACTCTACTTGCTGATGTTAGTATTTATAATTACAAGTTATGATTTACCCTAGCTGTAGGATGGAGAAACATTAATTATAACAAGAACTTTACGAAATATTAATTTTCCTTATTGGCACAAACATGAATAATGTAGAGAAAATATCCTTCTCGTTTTTCCTTATTACGCCCTGGTAACAAAAACAAAGTTTTTCGATATTGTTTTGAAAAGTGGTATTAACCGCATAAACAATAAAGTTTATGTAAATTGAAAAATAAAATATAAAATATTTTTTCATTCATTAATGTATTACTCGTGAGTATCGTCTCGAATGCTAGGGACAAGCTAGATCGAATAAAACGGAACGCCCAATCTTTCAACAAAAACGTCATCTTATCTGTGCTTTGCAGATGATTAGTCCGAGCCATCTGCATCCTGAGTGTCGCACTATTGTCTGTAATAAGGGCGGATGTAACATGAATTGTCTGGATTCTTTAGCTGGTTGGAGTAATGTACGAATTGGATTACAACATTCTCCTTATTCAGTAGACTTATTGTAGTAGACTTGTATTTGTACGGTTACTTACATTTAGGAGGATTACAATATATGCAAATCGTTTACATTTTTTACATTTTTGATCGTTTAGATCTTACGACATCGATTTTGGAAAGTAAAGTTCAGTATAAACAGAGTAGGAAGTAACTTTAATCTGTGGCTGTATGACATATTCTCGCACTCAGCTTGTTTCAGAATTGCCAACATTGTGCATTTTTATCGATATAGATACAGTATACAAGATATAGGTGTAAATACATAAGAAAAAATCTCTTTATTAAGTAAAGCTTAAGGTGCCTATGAGAAGGAAAACGTTTACTCCCTAATTTTTTTTTTAAGGCAAGTTTTAGAGAAGTCGCGATTTTTTAATCATTTTATAAGTCCCTTATTTTATCTTTAATACTGGAAATTACGCACGGGGAGTTGTACCCTATTTCATATAGAGTATCAATTACGTAAGAGGCATAATATAATTTTAAACGGCATAATAAACACTCCTGGAAATAAGTTACGATCACTGGTAGATATTCTACTCTCCTGATCCACCTATGGTAAGTCAGAGTAACATTTTAGGGCTCTGAAGTCCGAGAGTGAAATACTTTTTATGAATACTTACCAATGAAACACGCAAATTCCCTTGCAAGAGTCCATAAATATTTAAATTAACAACTACAACAATTTTAGCAACACTTAAACTATTTTAGGTCACAGTGGTGATAAAATAAGTCCTTGTTAATCTTAGCGAGGGTAAATGTATTCGTATAAAATTGCGTGCAAGTTAAATACAGCACTGAATAAGAACATATAACTACAGACAAATCGTTAAGTGTCTACTTTGTTTTGGAAACTAGTATTTACTCACTGCTTCCGTAGCCTGCAGTAGGTAAAACACTTATGATGTGGTGGTATAATGAAATCCTATAACAATTTTAAATCACGATTAGCTATATTTAAGATACATATTATTTCAACGTTCATTTTTATGAGTTTAAACAAACTTGCCACTGGTTTTGTGCCTAAAGAAACATGAATGAATGAATAAATGGTTAATTGTAGTATCACTAGATAAAGGAATACAACATTTTCCAATATATAATTTTTTATTTTGTGCAAGGCCTTTCTGAATCAAAGATTCCATCATCAGGCACTTCACAAATTATTAAATGTTTACATTTTTTGTAATAATAACTAATTTTATAGTAACATATGGTAAACAATTTGGATGTACGGTTAGCCAGTATAAAATATTTAATCAGAATTAAATTTTAATTTTTTAATAAATTGTGATGAGAGTAAAACTGAATTTTGAATTGGTCCGTCTTCGTTATTGATAAGTTTTTCTTGATTTATGTTAATGTAAAATGTTTCTATTAATACATTTGAGTGTATTGTGTTTGTAAATAAATGGTTCATTTATACATTGAAACATGGAAACATAGTTCGACAAATTATATTGCAATCACACGTGTATCCAGTATGAGTTATTCCAGGTGCCTTAACAGCCTTTTCCTTATTGCCAAGATCAAGGAAATACATACATACGCTGGTTTGAAGTCTACTTCAGGAATAAAAGCGTCTATTTCAGGTCATTCTAATCTACTTCCAGTAGCCTAATGTGTGTCCGATACCGGTAGTCTGTTAAGCCCTTTTCAGCCCCTTCTGGTGGTTAATCTGTATGAAAACCCTGTTACTTTAATGTTTAGAGCATGGGGCAAATATGTATATCAAGTTTTATCATAGTAAAACATCAGATAGCTAGAAACAAAAATATAGTTCTTCTAGGGTTTCAACCCTACAAAACTTCCTATGGATGGTCTGGTCTTGACGATTGTTTATTATTTGTCTGTTGAGAGCATAAAACACTTGTGTTTCAAATTTACTCTTTCTAGGACATCCAGAGGTTGGAAAAGAATATAGCCCTTTTAAGGTTTTCAACACCATTTCAATACGTACGGATGTGTTATCCGTATTAAACTGCTTTAATTGTCCTGTTCCACCAGTGAGGCTTACGCATGCCAAATTTTTTTCGGGAATTAAGAGATTTTGAGAATCAATGATGAGTGAGTGAGGGTTTTGCCTTTTATATATACAGATGAGACAATATAATTTTAGAATGAAACATAAGATTTCACGTTGTAAAAATGCTATACAAGTTAAGAATTACTTATTTATTATTTCATGGAAATGATTGCCCACAAATTAAAATTTTATGTTATTTAATTGCTTAATATTACTGTAATTTATATAATACATTGATTTCCTCACCTTATACTAATAATTTATTATAATATTACGTTACAAGTTCACGTTATTGTTGTGCAGTATGTTCCCTTAATCTTCTCCTTCATAGTATAACATCGAAATACATTATACAGTAATACATTTCAGGGCTATATTGAGTTTGGGAACGGGAATCTAAATCCGCGCGGACAATAAAAAACGTGTAATTAATTGGAATAAATGTAAGCAGTAATTTATAAAAATCGTTCATTTATAAAAGAACTAAATTTATAATTCACAATTAAAATAATGCATATACACCAATGGAACATCAATAAAGTCAAAAGTGGTAGTTTCTCAGTCGCTATACGTTGAGTTTGACTATATTTATTTAAATCCAAAAGAAAGATAAAAATAAGTATGAAGTAAGTAATGTGCTATGTGTGTATACAGTTTAGTATCTTGATTGAAAAGGCTACGACTTGATCGGAAGATTGAACTTTTATAGTCAATTGTTTCCAGAGCGTATGGAAAACATTTCATTTTAAAATTCAAACAATACATATGTCCTTAAAAAGTGTATAAGTGTTTAAAAACGGAAATTTTGTATTTATCGCGTTTCTCCACACCTAAGAATGTGAGTTCTAGTATGGCTGAAACGACTTACAGAGAAATTTATTTAATTTACACCATTAATACTCTCTATAGAATACTAAACAATATTTGTATGGATATACGGAAATAAGCAAAAATTTTATACTTGGTGATAAAGGAATAGTTTGTTTTTATTAAATAAACAAAGAATACTATAGCAACATGGGTGCTACATTGTAATTTTTACAAAGGTAAAGAACTGTATGGTTTGTTTACTCAGATTTATAATAAGTGATTTCTGGCTTTTGACCTTATACTTGCACAAAGAGTGATCACCTTACGGAAACACGTAAACTTTTCTGGCGCCAGAAAGATGCAATGGGTCATAAGTAGTTCTACAATATTCTATTTTCTATTTAAACTTTGTGAAATATTTATGTACACTTGGTTCAAACTGTTAATTTGTACACAGTTTTTATTTGTTTCACATGTATATTTCACAAATATTATAACTACGAATAAGATAGTAGCGTAATAGTATAAGTTAAAATAATATTTTTATTCCATTATTCTACAGTGTCACAATACCATTACAATCTTAAAAATGAAAATATTGAAAACACTGAAAATGTTGCACAGTAATTAAAAGACAGTCATATTGACATTATAATATAATAAAACCCAAAAATATTAGCTGAAATCAAATTACTTAGAGCACCAAAAGAAATTTCAACCGAGTGTTGACATTTTAATTGCCAAAATTTGTTACACAGTTATGGAGTTTCTGTGGTTTAGAATGTCACCACCTAAAGATGTACTTACAATTCTTAAACATTCCTTGTTATTTAAATTCACAATGTCTAATGTTTCATAAAAATTGCTATTTCCTTTTTTGATTTTACAAAAAGCTAAAAGAATATCACTTAACAAACGAAACACGGATAGTACTAGCCAAAGTAAAGCATGTTTCAGGATTTCTGTGAAAAAATTATATAACTTTATAGTAACTTTGGTCATCGTGATCATTTTCTGTCAGATTACGAGCGCAGTAATTTTTTGGAATCTTTTAAGAACATAGGTGGTAGGGTGATGGTGCATCAAGGGAAAGATGAAAGACTAATAAAATTTTAATTAAACTTCAAACTCACGACAGGAATCAAATATTCACAAGTAACAGTTTCTTACCCTTGATACATCTAAGTCTAAAATTGTCCAAGTTATGAGCTTCAATCCATAGGCTCTGAACCTTTTTTTACTAATGCTAAAAGTGACTAACTATAGGACTCAGATATTTTTCAAAACTTTAAAACTGAAAAACACTGTAACATCTTCATTTATCCTAGTAAAATAATTTCTTCCCTTAAAATTAAAATAATTTAGTTCTTCTTAGTCAGAACTAAATCAACCGAAATATATTACTTGCAGTACCTGCATACCGCGCTGTGTAAAGAAACATAAACTACGAAAATAAAACAAAATTTCTAATAAAAGGGGCAAGTACAGTACATAAAATGTTAAATTATTAAAACAATTAAATATTTATTCTCAGAATATATAACATTGCATACTTAACTACTGAACATAATTCAAGATAACTAGATAAAAGAAAACAATTATCGAGATAATTTTACAAATTTAAGACAGAATAAATGTATGACACTCTTATCGTTTTATTGTTTAATAATAAACTTCTTTGCAGTCACTGCTTAACCTGAAACATGCACACAAACACACACACACACACACCCATTTATATAGATACATAAGGAATATAGATGTATACATTCACATATCTATATAGACTATTATTTTTTTATAATAATAAATTATTTATTGCGTAAAACATAAAAACAATGTTATAGCAATCGTCAAGTATATCGAGCTAAATTTTCCCATTCGTTCTACCATCGAATTCCTTTCCATACATACAATTTTTGCGTACTCTCTATCTCACTCATTTGAAGTGATCCACCGCTTCCCCGGTCAGTCAGCCAATTGAGAGGTCTCCCAATTGTGTGCCATAAACTCGTCTATACTGTAGGAACGCATGTGTAATCAATGTTGTTTTTAGACGAGCTTTGAATGCCTTCAGCATGGAGACACATTTAATCGAGTTCGACAAGTTTTTGACAATTTCGAACTCCTGCCTGAGAAGGCAAACGCTCGTGAGCTACCGTCCTGTGTCGTCCAGTTCGGTAGTCATCCCTGCCTCTAGTTGCATATGAGTGTAAATCACTACCTCTTGTGTGTTCGCATTTGGATTTGAAAAAATGACACGTTCCCAAGACGTAGAGGCAAGGTAATGTCAACAATTTTAGATTTTTGAAAGCTGGCCTGCACAACTCTCTCCATTGCAGTTTTGCAATTGTTCGAACTGCTTTTTTTTAAGAATGAAAATTCTGGAAAGGTTTGCGGTTGTGCAACCTCCCCACAATGCCAATCCGTAAGAAAGGTGTGGGTAGATCAGTCAATAATATGCCGTCATCAGGACCTGCGTTGGGAAGTATTCGGACAGTTTCCTCAAGACATAAATGCCTGAGGATAACTTTGAACAAACATAGTCTACATGACAATCCCAAGTCAAACCTCGATCTAGGTGTATTCCAAGGAATTTCATTGAGTACACTTCAGTGATTTCAGTTTCGTCTAACATGACTGTAGGACTACAATCTGAATCTGTTTGTCGCAAACTAAATTGAATGAATTTCGATTTCAAAGTTTCGATTAATTAAAAAATTTAATTAAGTTTTTTTACGGATCCACCTGCATGTTGCACTTGCTTATAAACTATATTACTGTTGTAATTTTTCTTTTTATTCACGACTTTGATGTTATTTGGCACTTGTTTTGCTTGTTTTTGCTTTTGTTTGCTTTAGCATGTATGCATATAAACTATTTATGTAAGTTGTTTTTATCAAGTCTCTTGTATTTTCATGATACCTATATCAATGTAAAATGGTGTATACCGTATTTAAATAAATAAATAAAAAAGGAATTGTTTTGAGATTGAGCTCAATGAAATGTTGAACTGCACTGTTTAGCTCAATGAACGTAATTTTTTCAAGTTCTTCTTGTGATTTTGAGTTGAGACAGAGTCGCGTCATCTGCGTACTGGACGAGTCGCCCTTGTTGTACCAATGATGAACCTCCATCATTTACGTAGATCAAGGAGAGTAAAGGGCTAAGTATGGAGCCCTGAGGAACACCCTAGCTCAGACCCTCCTCTCCCGATTTGATGCCTGAAATGCCTACAAATTGTGTTCGATCACTGAGATACGATTTGAGCCACTTGAGCGACACTCCTCGCATCCCTCAATACTCAAGTTTGCGAATGAGGATTTGATGGTCTACGCAGTCAAACGCTTTTGATAAGTCAAGGAAAATACTCAAAGTATCTCCTCGACTTTCAATTTCCCTCTACTATCGCATCGACTAGACGCACAACTGCGTCTAGCGTCGATGTACCACTTCGGAATCCGAACTGGTTTACAGACAGCAGATGGTGATTGTCCAGAAAATTTCACACAACGGGAAAGAAAGAGCTTCTCAAAGATTTTTCTGAAGACCGGCAATATCGATATGGGGCGGTAATTTTGAGTTGAAAGAGGATCGCCCTTCTTAAAAATTGGAGTGACTTTAGCGATTTTGAGAGAGGAAGGAAACGCTCCCGAGTGAAAAGAGAGGTTTATAAGGTATTCGAGCGGCCCCAATAAATGCTTAGAGCATTGCTTTAGGAGCCACGTTGACACATAATTTGAGTCATTAGACCTTTTTGATGGGAAGCCTCGTATCACTCTAGCAATTTTCTCCTGTGATACCGGGACCAGAGCCAATGAAGCTATTGGACTCGGCACTGATATGTGAACAGGCTGGCTATATGGAGGACGATGTCTTAGTTCAGCTCCAACCGAGGAAAAGAATTTATTGAACTCCTCAGCTACCCTGAAAGGATCATTGATGAGTTTATCTTTGATCTATAGTTCAATCGGTTTGTCAGTTAATACATTTTTATTGTTGATGAAGGCCCATGCAGTTTTTGATACGTTTTTCGACGTGAGCAACGCTTTGTTTACATCATAGGCTTTCACAGTTTGATGACTTTTTCTATAAATTTGTTTGTACTTTTGACAAAATCTTTTGAACTCTTCGTTAACTGTGTGCTTGTTTATTTCCGAGAAGACTAGAAACCTAAAGTTTTAGAAACCAGAATACCTTTGGTAATCCATGTGCACTTTCGTTTCTTAGGTTTTTGTTTGGTTTTACTTAGAGGACAGCTCACGTCTAGAGGGAAATTATATGTTTTTTTAAAATTTTTGAAATTGCAAATCAAGGGGATCCCTAGAATTCAGAAAGTTCCAACTTTCTTTTGCCAGCTGAAAGTTAAGCAATTCTATGTTTGTGGGCCTTGTATCTCTGAGTGTTTTCTCTGAGATGGAACCCCTTGGTGCCTCGTGACCATTGATGATGGCCTGTTGGCCATAGTGGTCTGAAATGGCTGTGTCAACCACCAAGACCTCAACGTCTGTCAAATCTGTAATGACATTGTCAATCGTGGTCGCTGAGTTGGCCGTCACTCTTGTTGGAGAGTTAACCGACCAGTTCAGTCCAAACGACCCCAGCAAGTCAGCTAATCTCCTTGTCACGGGACTATCGACATCTAAGACGTCAATGTTGAAGTCTCCCATGACTATGAAACCGCGAATTTTATTTGCAACGTCAGTCAAGATTTGATCGAATTTTGAAAAAAAACAATTCCTAGTTTCCATTGGGAGACCTGTATAGACCAATCACATCAGTATGAGAGTGTTTGGTTTTGAGTTTTACCCCTGTATGTTCACAGTGTTTGTCTGTAGGCTTGAAAAGAATGAGCGGGGTAAAGGAGAGCTCATTTTTCAGAAATATTGCTACACCTCCTCCTTTGAAGGATTTGCGGCAGTAAATATTTGCCAATTGGTAATTTGGAATTTTAAAGTGTTCGATGTAGTTGTTGTTAAAACCGTGTTCGGTCAAAACTAACAAGTCTGGATTGAGCTCCTCGCACATGAGAGTAAGCTCATCCACCTTATTCGTAGCCATTTGTGCATTTTGATGCACAAATGACACTGTTTTTTAAATGTGTTTCTTTAAATTGGAATTTTTTATTTTATTTTTACCGGTCAAATTTTTATGGGGATCAGAGGTGGAGCCTATACTAAAAAAGACTGAGTGCTGGTTGTTTCTGCAATTTAATTGGGCTTAGATGTCCCAGCGACAACTTCAGCAAAGGTGTTATACGGCAGAGTGAGAGGAGCGGACGTTGATGGAGACGACGGTGAAGACGCTGGCACCAAAAGTGTCAGAGAAGGCGTTGGAGATGAGGGTAATGGAGGGGACGTCGGTAACGGTGGTGGCCTACCGTAGGAACATTTATACTTATTATTTATTACTTAAGCATTTATACTTCTCATAAATATCGTATTGTATGCATTGGATGTTGCTATATGGCTGCTTTAAAAAAATTATAACTTTTATCATGCAATATATGAATTCAGTTCAATTTAATTCTACACGTATAGCAAGAGTACTCCCTATCAATAATTTATTCTTAAGATGGAGTGACACGGAAGTGGTACGTGAACCTCCTTAGCTCAATTTATATGTAGGTGACATTATCACGCCATCAGTCCAAGTCCTAATGTGGGAAGTTGGCAATACTTGTTACAATATAACAAGCACTTCAGCAAGTGTGCAGGCTGATATCCAGTTAGCGTGCGCAGCTCTGTGACACGGCCTGAATATTTAAACTAGGTTTGCGCACGAGAAGAAAGCGTGTGTGTACGAAATCGTTAAAGTCAGTTTATTTTAATAGATCATACAGTAATGCACTCTTTACTGTTCCTAACTCATACCTTCAAGTTTATGTCTGGCAAATTGTCTTACTGTTCAGTTGTGTCTTTCTTTCCTAGTACATTCTGCAATTATGATGCATTTTTCCATGAGTATTGTAGTTTGATCATGACTGTTTTAAAGCTGTGAGAATCTGCAACATATTCAGTAATGGTAACAATGTTCTTTTATTAAAGACACATAATTTATCATTACAACAATTAGAAATCCATTAAAAAGTCCATGTCATGAATCCCCTAAAACATCATATTGTCACTTAAAATATGGAACAATTTACTTCTGTTGCTAAGGCTACATTTCCCCAGCAGGATTCGCTTCTGGCTGTTTTATTCATTTCTGTTAATCCTACACTGTGTGCAGCAAAAACTGATGTGACACTTCAATCTGGGCAACCTTATGAGGTCCATGAGTGGCACATCACTAACCGCAAATTTCGAGATATTGGGGTACCTCTGTATACCTATAGGTCTTGTCTACTGCGGGAGATGCGTTGGATTTGACAGAATTTGGAGTTTAAAGAGCTCCCTAGGTGTTATTAGCCTAAACATAATTATGTGCCACGCCCTGTTTGATTTTACTGGGGAGCTGGTACAGAGAGAGCTTTCCCTTCTTCCAAGGAGACATGACTGAGATTGATGTTCAAAATCCTTCCTCATGGATCTTGACAGGAGTTAGCTACTAACCCCAACCTTACCCTCTCAAAAATCCTGTCACATCGGAAGCAGCGCAAATATCCTTGTAGGACTAATTTCAATTTCTCAGCTTTTTATCCTAAGTGAAGTAAAACGCTTGTTATACATTTATTATTATACATAACAATTGCAAGGTAGTGCTAGGTATACAGATGAAATATTTCTAAATGTATCTTAGCACATAATACGTTCACATTTTGTTCATGAAGTTGGTTTCATAGACTGCCATTGTCACATGTTAAAATCTTATATGACTGTATTCAGATACTCAGATAGTTAACAACTTTACTTCCTCTTCTATTCTCTCGTTGCCAAAATGGTTACCCGTATGACCAAAGTAAAAGTGAAAAGTGTTTTCTATCCTTCAGCCAAATCCCATAGAATTACATGCACCATCATCAATCTCAATGAAGAATATATGGAGAATTTCAAGCCCGTAGTTATTCTTTCTCAAAATATCGTGTATAGAGAGACAAACAGAAATCAAGTTTTTTCCACCTCATCAAGTGATATTGATAAAATTTATGTTAGCACAAATGTTAATTTTAATTTTACAACTAGGGAAAGGCTAATTTGAACTTATGCACATACATTTTAATTTGTATAAAGTATTTCTGAGATTTTGACGTAGCGAGAAACAGATTGGATATATGGATTACGCCATTTTTTATTAAAATCTAAATTTTGAAGTACTGCATACCTCAGGCCGCAGGCCGCTTTAGATACGCGGTTCCTTAGGGGGTCTACTGGAAATCCATTGATGAAATAAGGCAGGTTATATAATTTAGGGAGATTTTGTTGAATAATTCAATTAGGGCTATGTTCTTTGTGTGTTACCATGAAGCTATGTTATAAATGCTCAAAATAATACCTATGCTATTTAGCTATTTATAGTTAGGCTACGTCCTAATTATATTAAATATAATATTCAATGTTACATCTTAAGAATTACAAGGAGCCTTATACAAATTTATAAAGAGAATTTATATATATATATATATATATATATATATATATATTATTATTATATTTATATATTATATATATATATATATATATAGTTAATTACTATATCTAAAAATAGCTCTGAATGTAATTTTTACGTATTTATGTAACTCAACATTCCCTATAGTGCGTTCAAAAAACTTTCAAGAAACATATTCTAATTTTATTAGATGACTTTAATTTTATTACTATTTGCTCAGCATTACGATCGGTACATAATTTATGCAGTTGAATCCAATTTAGTAGCACACAGGAGGATGCCGCGTGCGACTTCACGAAGCATTAGCTGGTATAGTGTGAATAAATCCCTAGCTGCCGCTTGCAATACCGTCTCGCTTTATTAGTTCCGCCCTGTGATAATTCACGATGTTTCAGAATTTTGAAATTACACAAACTGTTATCAAATTTACTGAAATATACATTTTGTTTAACGTTTATAGACCCAATAAATAAGGTGATTTAAAATTATAATGTGGTGTTACAAAAATCCGGTAATTTGCAGGGACAAAATTCAGATCCCCTATAACTCTACACCCTATATAGTAGTATTCCATATAATATGGATCTGCTCTTTTTTATTAAACGATATAAGTAGGTTTATCTTTAATCTATTATTCTGAATATGTGACTAATAGTACCAAAGTTAAAGTTAACCTTTACGAAAGCTCGTGCGATCTAAGCTTGCGTGGGGTTGTTTTTTTTTTTACCAGATCGTCCAACTTTAGAAAATTTGGACAATCTGGAGCGTGGTCTGACGTCGGAAAAGTACTAATCCCCTTGCCACCACATGGGGCTTTACGCTCTTCTGGTGATAAAAAGAAGACATCCCTCAAGATAGTACCTAAATTCAAGCTCAGATCACGTGAGTTTTCGTAAATGTTAATTGTAACATGTTCTAATATGTACATGTATACCTATTTGTATAGTCCACTAGAAAATAATAGATAGGGTCAGAGTGGCTATGGAGAATACTAAAATACCAACAAACCATACTGTAATAAATTTGTTTCAACCTTATTTATTTTTACGTCCAATCTTCACAAGTAAATTGATCTGAGTCCCCTACCCCTCCCCATCAACCCACCACAATTGCGTTTGACCATGAGCTTACAACGTCATGACCTCAATCCAGTATGGCGTCATGATTGTGTTCATATTGGATTGGTTAAACAAACCTAGTGGGAGCCCAGTCCCACGCAAAGCCTAGCGATTTAAGTGTTTTCCTCCCACAATATTGTATTACTAAATACAACATTGGCCTACGGTGTACACTATGCTTGCTTCATAGAACTAACTAGCAGTTACCCATGGCTTGGCACAAGCTTTCCTATTCAATAAAATGTACGTAACAGGTAAGCCTTTTTTAAATGGCCTAATAAACACTTCTGGAAATAATTTACGATCCCTGGAAAATATTCCGTTCTCCTGATCCAGTTGGAATTTAAATTTAGAGAGCAATGTTTTCGGGTCCTGAAGCCGAAGAATGAAACACTTTTATGAGTACTATTGAAATACACAACTTTCTCTACAACATTCTATAAAAATATATATTTATAACGTACAACTGTAAGCATCTTTTAAAAACATATGATTGTGCATTCACTCGATGTTTTAGAAATTCTGTGTTATAAATGAACTAGCAGTTAACTTCAGCTTTGCATGCGATTTCTTATTGAATACGTCAAAGGCATGACGTTTTTAAATGGCACAATACAATCTCATCAATGAAAATACGTGAAGGTCTCTGGAAGATATTCCAATTTCCAGATTCATTTCATATTAATTGGACTTTAAGTTTAAAGAGTAATGTGTTAACGATCTGAGCACGGACAGTTTTTATGAGATCAAATTAAATACAAACATTTCTCAACGACATTTCATAGTATTTGAAATGAATAGCTCAAATGATTTCAGTAGCAACTGTATTGGATTATGCCAGGCCGGTGATGTAATAAAATATAATATGTATTCGCTCTATGAAAATTTTTAATGAGAAGTTTAATTATTTTATGTATTTTATTTCAGATATCAAAAAAATATCATTATTTATAAATATATTTATATATAAGATATTTCAGATATCAGGTTCAATCATTTAACGTAATTTCGACTTGCTCTTATTTTAAGGGCATGAATTTGGATTGCGCTTATAAGTTATATTTTACACGTTATTTTAATATGATTGACGATTCTTCAGTTACATTATATATATTAATAAGAGCGTATTAGAAAAGTATTATGAATATGAGTTACTCTTATACTAATGCTTTAAATAATTCAGAGCCTAATAAACATGAATATAATTGATTTATTAACACTTTTATAGAAAAATAAAGGGAATGAACTATTTCTCCAATGATAAGGTAAAAATAATATTTCAACTTCAAAGGAATAATACTACGACTTCAATTTTATAAATATTATGCAAAGGTCAAACCAATTAAATAAATAGCTTTGACTGTTTATCATTTATAGGTCAAAGTTAAATCACAGTTTATGACTTTTAAATGTTTAAAAGAAGACAACTGCGTGACGGATTTAATTTATGGCATATATGTACTCTGTATTTATGGCATATATACTAGAGTTGCTTAGTGATAATCATAGTTTACCAAAGTTTTAAAAGAGTTAATTCGGAGCTATGAATCATAAAATATCTCTTCGTGTCCATTCCATACTTTGGTATCCTATTAGCAAAATATCATAGTAGAGCCTAAAATATTGAATTTAAATTATAAAAATAACTTTTATTTACTATTATTTTTATTAATTTTCAATTGGTTTCCAACTTGAAGTATTGTAGTCGGTATTTGTAAAACGAGTATTGTATGAAATGCAAAAATGTTAGTTAAAAATGAAATAATATTTAGCCCAAGAACCAAGCTAAATAGGTTTCTGTAGGAGAGTACAGGAAGGGCAAGAGTGAAATCAGCAGCTGATGAAATGTACGCCACTCGACTCACTCGAGACAAGTTGACTCTCCAAGTCACGTGACCCATGACGCTTGTTACCTTGTGTGCAGTGGTGACAACTTCCCGGCATTGTTATACCCTGTCCGACATCTGCATCACTTTGTCTTGTTGTATCATGAACTAACATGATAATATACTCTACCAAGGTAGCTCATTTAGTTTAATTAATGATTAAAGTTTGCAGTAAAAGGAAGATAATTTACATTGAAAAGAAAATAAAACTTCTTATACCTTTAAAAATCACGCTTTTAATAAAAAAACAAACAAAAATCCAAACATTGTGCATACATGAATTATGTAAAGGTTAACTGAAATGTCTTCCTTGTTTACAAATTTGTTACATACTATGGACAATTTGAAAGAGTAATAGGATTTCGAACTTTTACTATCATTATATGTTACAAAGAAGATAACACCACGTTTCGAGGATTGAAATGCACCCTACTCTTCAGGTGAAACAACATTAACACATTAAAATACTAAAATAAATGATAATTGGCTATCAATCCAATTTAAAATTAAGTGATACCTGACGAACTACATGAAATACAGACTGGTTAGAATGAATTTAAGCGATGTCACTCCACAAGAACCAAGATCAAAAACACATTACACCCGAACCGACGAACTGCCGTTATATGTCTGTCCACATGTGTGATAGAAAGGTTCTACAGACCAAAATTTGGTACAAAGAAAGAACAAGAATTGATTTTGGAGTCAAAATAGCTGAAAGGTTAGCAAATTTTCAAGCATGCTATGGTCAAGGAACTAAGGGAACTCCTCGTTGCATTTAACCGTTAAAAAGACTTTCGCTGCTTTCTAAGTAATAGGCTATTCAGAGTAAGGAGGGAACTAGGTAGCAAATCGGCAAGACACAAATTTCCATTTACAATTTCAGTACAATCACTCCAGTATTCAAGTGATTGATTAACACACACACAAAGACACAGATATACAATACTACACTTTTATATTACACTACAGATTTTAAATATATTGTAAGTGTAACACTATTAAAGTAATCAATGTTCTTTTGCTGAAAAGAAACTATTTATATTACTAAACTATACAATTAGAATAATTGTAACCTGTACTGGTGTGTCACTTAAATCTGGGCACTCTAATGGAATGTCAGGAGAGGCACATTACTTTCTACAAATTTCTCAATATTGGGGTGAAATGAGCTGGTCGATTTCTAGCAGAGACTGCGAAGGATGACTTTGGGATTGGATGGAGCTTCCTTTGTGATACAATCTGTGGCAAGATCTCATGACAGGGAGTAAAGGAACTATCTCAGTCATGTCATCTTGGAATATTTCAGACTAGCTATGTTCCAGCCTCTTCCAGTTAAATCGTGTAAAAGACAGGACTCCCGCATATTTTGGCTAGCCACAGCCTTTATCACAAAGGGAGCTTCACCCTCCCCTAAAGTCATCCTTCGCAGTCCCTGCTATAAATCGACGTGCTGATTAAAACCCAATATTTCGACATTTGTTGATAGTAACGACTGTTTTGGTTTTCCTTCGGATTGCCCCAGATTTAAGTAATGTACCAGTCTTTTTAGAATACAGTATGTGTTACAACTATTCTAAATGTATAATTTTCTCAATTACTATTGTTTGTGAAACAAGTTTTGAGATCCTATAATGTTTTATTTTTAATTCATTTAAAATATTCTACATTGTTTTTCTTTAGCAAAAGGAAAGTATATTAATTCTTTATAAGTGTTACTCGTACAATATCTTTAAAATATGTACTGTGATATAAAAATTTGATGTTGTCTGTCCGTGACTTTGTGTTAATCTGTGTTATTCAATCACTTAAATACTGGAGTGATTGCACTGTACTTTTACTAGGAGTCTGAATTCCCAAATAATCAACTCTTTTTCAGTACAATTCCTCTTTAAAATGAGATAAATTCCAATTCATTGTTCTATTTTTTTCTCTCAATGTTATAATATCAGTTCATTCACCCGCCCCGTTCTAATTGTTTGTGTAAATTAAGTGTTAATTTGATTGCATTTCCTTCAAAGAAAATATCATTTTTTTTCTTTCTATAAATCTACTCGGTTTCAGTTAACCTTTAATACTGTTTTACTGAGCTTTATTAATGCATAATATTTTTGTTCAATGTTCATTAATATATTACAATCTTAAAAATTTAGCTTCATTTTCCTATGAATTAATATATGTACTTTGATATGAGGAACAAATTTACGTTATGAGTTGTTAGCGAAAATGTCTCTTTGGATAAACGAAAGCGAAGAAGTGATGCAAATGAATGATTGATTTTCTCTTTATGCACAATCGAAACTGCTGAAAATTTTCAGCAAACTTATTATTTTACTTGTATTCCTAATTATACAATGAAAGTAACTAACAGACTCTAAGAATTAATTACAAAGGAAAGGAGATATTTTAAGGATAAAAAGTGCACATATATATATATATTATATATATATATTATATATATATATATATATATAATATATATGATATATATAAATATACTCATATTTGAGCCAACAGTTCTAGTTTTAATCACCAAAATTTTGTCAAACAGTGACTTGAATATCTTGAATGTTGCCGTGTTAAGACTGTAAGGCGGCCTTTACAGTTAGTCTGGAGAGAGTAACCCTTTATGCATTAGTTAGTAGATAGAAGTATAGAAGCGTGCTTAGTGTTCAAGGGATTCACACATATACACAACCGTTCACATGTACATACATGGCAGTATTAATTTGTATTTATTTATTCAACGGTATACCCTTTTTACAATTAAAAAGTAATTTAGTTAAGATGGCTAGGCTTATGAATATAAAAATAACAATACATATAAATAAAAGAAACATGACTATGATGTAATGGATTACTTTTAGATCGGTAATATTATAAATAGGTAAATTATAATCATACCGTAATAATCATATATGGATATTACTTGTCTCCATATATTTTAATTATTTTAACTGTTATTTAAAAATAACTGAATCCAATGCACTAATCTGCAATTTCAATAGAAACCACTTATAACATTAAAGATAAAATTTTAATTGTATAATGTGGCTATTGAAGGATAAAGGGCAATATCAAACATATCACCATAATTGGTGTCATTAACTGGTTCAGTAAATGCATTCAGATTTACAAATTACAATACAATACAAATATTAAATGATTATAAAGATTGAGTACACGTTACTCAAGGTAATAAAATATGGATGGAGAGAGAAAAAATAAATTTACTATGTTCTCAAATATTAAACCCATTTATTGAAGAAGGTACTATTTTGTTATTTCATGTTTTATAATTCTAAAACGTGGTACACATTTCAACATTATCAGGAAATAAATAAAACTCTCTTAAGAAATTGAAAACTGAAACTGCTGTAACCTGTTTTGTGCAGTTTGAATGTTATTATTATCACTCTCCGCCTGGCCCCGACGTGGGCCTGCAAAGGTCACGTGATCGCATTCAATATGGCCACTGTATTGTGTTATGATTGGATTGGATACGCTTGCTCCATGGGGAGATTTACTCCGGCTGGAGCTTGGGTCAGCTATTCAATTAATATTGGATCTATTGGAGTTTATTTGTGTTGTAAATTATACTTTAGTTCATCTCCATTCGTACTTTTAATTTCAATGTTGGATCTTTTAATGCTACACAATGCTTTACTGATTAAAATACATTTATTTAAACATTGTATTTCATTTACTGGATGAAAGTTATGGAATCGTGTTTATTTATTCCTTTTAAGAGTAAAAAACAAATTTACATTTTTAAACTTATGATAAGATTACTAAATAATGATTAAATAATACTTAAAAGAAAAGGGCCAAACCAAACATGCAACCGGACTCAAAATTAAATTAGGCATAAATTAACAATAAATAAGAACTGTATAAATTATAGTAAATATTAGTGATAAAAGTACATAATAAAAATTGAAAGTATTTAACTTAAATACACTACTGTACAAGATGTGACATTGTATGAATAAAAAAATATATAAATAACAACAATGCAAGGAAACTATATAGAAATAAATAACAATGAAAACTATAAATGAATAACAAGAGTAAAAAATACTAATTAATGATAGTGGTAAATAAATAATGGTTTGTCCATACATAGTGTTTACTTAAACCATTAGTTTTCTGGATGTATTCCATCGTAAGAATACCTCTACAAAGGCAATGCGAACCTGGTAAGGGTTGTGTGGCACACTTGTTATGGTATTCTAGAAATACAGGAGCATGCACACTACCATATACTAATTACCATGTGGTTACACCTGTGAAATAAATTTGACGGGTTTTCTTGAATTAGTAGCAAAAGTCTCTTTGTAAAGGTATTAAACTTTGTTTTAAGTACAGTTTAAATACCACAGACCTAACACGTCTTATAAAAAGCACATGTTTCCTTTAATGGCGTTTTATTTATTCTCAATTATAAATAAACTTTCGTACAATATTTATAATCTACAAAATTTAAAACTAACTGCCATATCTCAAACAAACCCAGTAAAAACTAAAGGAGAAGAGAACATTTAAAACTTATCCCGTGTGTTAGGTGTAGTGGTGTGTAAACAAAACTCAAAGTTTGTTTTATGGAATTGGCAGAATCAAGCGGATACCTATATAGCGTAAAGTATAAAACTACAGATTATTATCGAGAAACTAATTTGTAGAATACTAACTATTGTATTTGTATTAAGTATTACTGATATGATATCCAATTTTGTAAACATCGTTAGTACTTAAAATATACATTAAAGTTTTGTTTTCACCGATCGCTTCTATTTTAAAATAGGGTTCAAGTATAGATTTCATTAAATGCATCGTTATACAACGACGGTTTCTATGTGATAACAATGATATGAAGTTATTCAATACATACATACGTTTTAATTTGTGGCGTTTTGTTTTCAATATTAGATGAAAATATTCACACTATTAAGACCAAGTTTGAAAGCCATACCTTAAACTATTATTAAGTAATTTCGTTTTATTTTAATAGAAATTAAACGTGAAGGTAGACAGAATATCAAACACATTGAAATACATTTTAACTCGATTTTTATTAATTTAAAAAACAAAATAGTATTTCTGACATTTTTACTAGTCCAGCGTTGTTCAACACACTTAACAGCTTAGAGATACTTAAAAGTAAAGTTCCTGCTGATAAAGTGGGAAATTATAAACCAACACTTAAAGGTGTTAATAAGGATTTTACTATTCTCTTTAATACACAGTACATTAATCTTCCTAGTGGAATGAACCAAGTGATGTATAAAAGCCACACAATGTTAAAAGCATGCACGAAGCGAAACAGGGTACATTAGCCTGGACCGCAACCAATCACAGGCCGGCGCCATATGGCCTGACATGACTTACTCATTCACATTTCCCCTGACAGAGCGGTGTGGCGTATTACATTATCAGTCATTATCCAAACTTGACACACTAGACTCATCTTACTGATACATTTACAGGGGAATTCCTATTAACTGTTTAAAGAATCCTTGAATTGAAACAGGATACATTAGCCTAGACCGCAACCAATCACAGGCCGGCACCATATGGCCTGACATGACTTACTCATTCACATTTCCCCTGACAGAGCTGTGTGGCGTATTACATTATCAGTCATTAACCAAACTTGACACACTAGACTCATCTTACTGATACATTTACAGGGTAATTACTATCAATTGTTTAATCTTACTTGAATTGAAACAGTGTACATTAACATGTACAGCAACTAATCACAGTTCCTATCGTATAATAATAGTACACAATTGTTTTCTTCAATTATCATTTTTTTCATTGTTGATGCCCTGTAGTATTGACAGATAAGTTCAATATTTGAATAATAATAAATATTTCAACCTAATCCATTTTCAATTTTCAAAAGAAATTGGTCATATAAAAATCATAATTCTGTTAAGGATAAAGAAAATCCAATCCAAATATCAAAATTGTATATTCAACCTCTATCTAAAGGTATTCGTGACAATTTCTGAATATAAATTATATTTATTGAGTTAGCCAGATATTATTTATATTATCGCTATAATTTTAACACTGAAATCCTCGACACAGAAAACCAGGTCAGAAAAGGTAGAATAAGAATATCACTGACACACTTGTGTCTGCATGGTTGATCATCAAAACGAACTCGATACACCATCTTGATGAGTTGGTTTCTTTACATTTGTACATATATGCCTGAAGAAACAGTATGTATTTTACAGATATATCAGTGCGAATCAAACTTTGAATTTGCACATAATTTACTAACGAGTGCTGTATGGATCAATAATATTATTACGTGCAGTGACATGTAATTTGCTGATAAGTAAACTGCATCAACTTTCTAGAAATAAGGTTTAGAAATCAATATTAAATAATAATTACATTCACACATTGGTTCAAGTATTGTTCAACTTCATAATAGGAGTAAGAAATCAAATGCAAAGAATGCTTGGCCTAAATAAACCTGCACTATTGCACAGCAATAAAAGATGTGTCACTTAATCTGGGTAACCCTATGGATGTCCAAGAGCGGCACATCAATAAATGCAGATTTCTGATACATTATGCGAGGTAGATCTATTGGTTTAGTCTGCTGTGGGTTATGACTGTTCGAATTGGTGAGGCTCTCTACGTGTTAAAGGAAGTTTCTGCCCTATACATAGAACGTGCCGCTCTCTGTCCGCTTTGACTGGAAAGACTGATACAAATCTAGTCTCTATGTCTTCCAAAGAAACATGACTGACATTGATGAACAAAACTCTTCCTCGTGGATCTCAACAGGAGGCCCCTACTCCCAGCCTTGCCCATCCAGAATATCCTGTCACTCTTGAATCAGTGCATAGGTCATTTTTAGGACTAAGAGAAAACCTTCAACGTCTCGTCCTAAGGTAACGAAAGATTTCCACGGAGAATCGATGGACACAAAACGTGACGAAAGCCTTAGAGCACGGACGGGTAGTCATAGGGGCGGACTGCCCTTTTACTTTTTTATTCTTCGTAAGAAGGATGAGAATCTATGAAGTTTCCAGTTTGTAAGAAAGTTCCATCAAGTATAACAAAGACGGACAAACAGATGGTCGGAATGCTCTTTGAACCTTTTTGTGTAATTGTTTACTCACAAATCTTTTAATTTGTCCTGATCCATCATTTGTTACAACACAGATGGACGGACTGCGGTTTGACCTTTAGGCTGCAACTAATTACTCACAAAACTATTAACGTTTTCCTTAAGCGATGTGTTGTAAAAGATGAATAATTCATCCTATGAAGTTATCTCTACGGATTAAATAGTTTATAGCTGTTTCTGTCAAATGGGCAATTTGTTCGTGCAATAACTATAAGAGGTACTTCGATATTGACTCATAACTGTGCATCATCACCAGTAAATGTCTCTACGGGGAACTACTGAGCAGCTAAGAACCCCGTAACGCGAGATATATTACCGCAATGGATATTGAAGAAAGAGCTTAACAGCTGCGAAAAATGGCTTTTCTCGAAGAAACTAACACCTTAACAAAGGGTCTACTGCTTTTACTCATATTGATCACGATTCAGGGACTCTATCTACATGGTGGATATAGTAAATTTCTGCGGTAAAATTTCACCTAAAGTATATTGCCAACCCCTTCTCTTAAGCAGTGTGTTTTGTTAATTTTATATGCTATATAATGAACATTTAAAAAGGTTAGAAGTTTATCTACAAATATTATTTAACACTATCACGATGCATAGTGACCCTCCGAGACTATACAGAAATCCTAAAAAGTATTAAAATATATAATTAATTAGTTTATATACTACGAAAACTTTTATTATGTAGGAGCCTAGTAATTATTATTCATGAGCCTCGTAGTCAGTTTTAAGTGTACCAAGCTACCCAAAATATGATCTGAGAAAAAAATATCATTTCATTTTCTTAACTCTTTTAATGATCTTTCATTTCGACCAAATCTCTCAATCATCTTTCGCCAAAACAAGTGCTAGTGACGATGAATGTCTCAGGAGAAGCTTCCTTTATTAATTTCAAGAAAACCCACGTTGTGAGCCTAAACAGTGCAATTGCTCGAAGCTTTCCTAGACTGTATTACTTATTTCTGGCAAAACAGGAAGCGTAAAAGTAATATTTTGTCTACTTTATCTAGATAACAGTATATTCCAGCCGTTTCCACTCCTCAGCTCGGTTGCACTCAGGTTTTTAAATTAATTATAATGGAATTGGATCGCAAAGAAGGAAAATGTGGAGGGGCTGCAATTATTTTTCCACGGTAGATTCCTTGTCATTCTGTCCTGAAAAACAGTGTATCGAACCCACCAGGGTCGAAACTGCCTCAAAATTGAATCCCGTGTCACAGCGATAGATAGTCTGAATAACTTACACTTTTCCCAACGAAACACCTAGAATTATGTGTTTTAAATTAAATTTAAAACATAAAATAAAATTGGTTCGTGGAAAAATGTACTACTCTGTAATTATTTTAATAAACAAATTGCAACCAGGGGTTCCTTATCCTTTCTCTCCGCATACATTTTTCCTGTATTCTGATTTTTAGTAGTTTCACACCCATTACCTGAAAACAAAAAAGACTTGAACTTTCATGCATAAAACATTAAAATGTTTTATTAATACTGAGTTTAAAATTTACACCCAAAAGCATATTATGAAGATCTAGCGTTCAATATTTATTGTGCACATGGTGAAAATAGATTATAATTTGGTTAAAATGCATAATTGATGATTTTTAATACGACTAAAGGGAAAATTGTGCGTACATAAATTTTACAATAAACATAATTATTATAAATAACCCTTTGGTCATCTATGTTCACTTCATTTCTACTGTTGAACCAATAGCTTAATGAGAAATTATTACCAGAGCAAGCGAGATGCTCATATTCTTTTCATTACAAAGCTGTTCTTAGAGGAAAGGAAATAGTCTTTAATGAACAAAGAGGGAAAGATTAGTTGAACAAAACAATGAATCCAACAGCTCAGAGTCCCACTGGGCTATTGTGCTGCGGAAGGTTGTCAAGACTGGTTCCTGTTTGTTTATGTTTCAGTGCTGACAACTATTGAACTTTGCTCTTTCAATATATAATCTGTATTATATAAAATATTAATTTTGTTTTTTCTTTTTGTTTCAGTGAAGAAAGCTCGCTATGTTGGTGCTCAGGGTGAGTAAATAACATTATTATATGGAAATAAAAGTTTAATGTTGAGTGGATAGCGTTTTATTTATTTTATTTTTGTTTCGACAGAAGTTTTAACGTTCATGGCCAACAATATCAACGTTTATCCATCTTCTAATGATCAAAACACATTCTTAAATGTATTAATAAACTTTAAAATCATTTTCAATGATGAATATTTATAACGTGACAGATGTGTTTCAATCAGCAATTTCAATACTGCATCTGAAAAATTGCCCGAAGTAATGATTTAGTTGATTGATAATTTCTTACTTGACCTTGTTTTATATTAAAAAATTTTATATTGTTAACGTATTAACTAGAATAAGAGGAATTATATTTTTTCTTACGTCTGGTGTACTTGGATATTCGATCACATCTAATCATTTTTATAACTAATATTGTAATTTAGAACACATGTATTATATTATAAGCACACAGCAAATAATATTCGAGTTATTAATAGTTTAATTAGTCTGTAATAATTAGTAATAATTAATGAAACTTCAAATAAGGTTTTATTTCATCACCCACTATTTCTTCCTTTCTTTGATGTCTTCTTATTCTTCTGCCGACCCCAATCAGCGTTGTTTGGGACATTCACAAGTCTACGGATTAGTTTAATAGTATGCTAATTGTTTTCTCAAAGTTCACAGTACACCTTTGTATATTTGCTAGTAATCTCGTACATTAAACGATCTGGAACACCAGTATTTGTGGAATACAATTTTACATAATCCATACTCTTTAGGTACCAGCTAAATTTTAAATATTTTTCTACGTCAATGCATAAAACATTTCTCACAGTCCATTTAATGGTTCAATTTTAAAACTGTATAACTAAAATGTGTCAATTATAACGATAACTTACTCAAATAAATATGTAGTAAAACATTAATTGGTATTGGAACAAAAATGAAATTGGTATTCAGTATAAAAACGCTGACAGTGGTTCCCAGTGAATGACATTTTATAATTGCACTCTTACGTGTATCAGTAAAGAAATCATTATAATTTTGTATATTTTAAAATTATTAACGTTAGTGAAACCTATCACTAGACACTGGACTCACTGGAGGAATGCAATTTTTGTCTGTCTGTTTATCTGTATGTCTGTACGCACTCAAAAATAAATGAAATTGTACATGAAGCCTCATTTCCCTATGCGGAACTTGTATTTGATGTTGATTCATGACACTTCGGAGAATATGGCTGTGCGTTATCAACACATGTTACATTGGTCTTATAGGTAGCCTCTATGGCAACGAGAAAATAGCAGAATTTATATATTTGCAAAAAAACTCAGTACATCCCAAATATATTAAAGTAAGACATATTAACACGTTTAGCCTAATCATACTAACACATAAACACACTTTTATAGTGATTTGCTGTGTAGACTTTCCATTTATCATTATTTAAACAATTACATAAAACCCAGTTTAATAAACAAAATTTTGTATGTTTCATATAGGCAAGTACCTTGA
The DNA here is from genome assembly GCF_021130785.1 of Homalodisca vitripennis. Classification (NCBI taxonomy): domain Eukaryota; kingdom Metazoa; phylum Arthropoda; class Insecta; order Hemiptera; family Cicadellidae; genus Homalodisca; species Homalodisca vitripennis. The sequence continues at coordinate 54,415,898 of NC_060213.1, read as the reverse complement.
TAAAGGTTTTTTCTATATACTTAAGCTTTTACTTTAAAATACATTTTTACATACACGATAACAAATTCAGATAGAAAATCCTGTGGATCGTAGCCCAGAGGGATTTTCGAAATAATATTTGGCTTATATGTTAAACAGAGGCCCTATGAATGACCAAGGAATGTTGTAATACAATCACAGTCCATTCGATTTTACGTAATTTTGTAATAAAAAAACTAACAAGCAGAAACGATTGATTTTTATTTAATAGTAGAGGTAAATCAACAGTCATAAGAAAATGAAATTTTACATCCCTCGGTAAACAAAAGAGAAATTGTGTCAGCGTAAAGAGTGATGATCTCCAAGGACACTACCAAATTCCATGGTTGGAAAAGCAACATATTTCGTTATTGTCTCTGTAGAAATGCATATTCATATTAAATGTTAAGTTCATAGAAAATATCTTTATCAATGCTAAATTCATATACGGGTTTTTTCTGTGATATACCACTGTTCACCAGCTTATGGCAACAGAACCTCGAAAGAAGATGCCAACCGGATTCAAAGAATGTAGGACTCTCCATTGAGATTTTGCTGCAATCTCTGGAATTTTTGTCATGTGTCTGCCTACCAAGAAGCTATGCAGATAATACCAATGAAAAGGTGTTTGGAGAATGCAGACTATGAATTTTCAGCAAGGGTCATACAGCCCTTATATTGAGTGACCCATGACATCTTCATGAGAAGGTCTCATATCGGGAGGATGTTTTTTGCCCAACATCCAGCACAAGCTGAACTTCCCTAAGTCCTCGCTAGAGAAAGAGTCTAAGGTATTTCGGCCCACCGCTCTTCTTCCCCCCATTCGCGTAAATTATATATTTATCAAAAAAACATGTCACTCATAACCAAAGTTTATCTTACATTATAACTTTTCTCTTATACATATATGTCTATAGTTCAATCCTCTTCTTATTCACAAAAATGAAGTCGGTAACTTTATGTTCCTTTCCACCTCTACGTTTCTCTAAACTTATTATTTACCTACGCTACACGATATTCCAAGGTTACCACACTTTTCGAAAACCCTATTTTTAGAACTTTCTTGTAGCCTTAACTTGGATGTTCTAAACCAGATTTAAAGTTGACTTCTCCCCATTAACTTTAAGTAATCAGTAGTTGACCTTGTTTAAATAGAGACAGAGAGGAGAGAGATCTTGCTTGTAACGTTTCCTATTATAATGCAATGCTCATACTAACAACGGCTAACTACGCTTGCAGCGGAAATAGTAATACTGTGTTTTGTTATGATTATTATTATTTACGAAGCATAATTGGGAATAATAAATTCAGTGTATTAACTTTAATTTGTATTCAGTGTTCGTTTTAAATGAGCCTGTTCCCGAAATTAAAAAGCCAAGTAATCTTTGTAACCGCAATACTGGACATTTTTCAATATTTAGAACTTACAAAATATTTTAAATCTTAAGTATATGATCTAAAAGATGAGATTGGAACACTCTAACCTCTCAAAATGTGCCTTCCAAAAGAATTTCTTACTTTTTCACATCCTTGTTTTGTGTTTTTTGTAGCCGATTAATAGCGATTTATCACGAGACACGCTTGCGTTAATCTTGACGACCCTAGTTTGGATTTTCATTTCAGTATTTGTTTATAAAATACCTAACAAACAATATTTTTAATTAATAACAGACATTATTTTTTAAGTAAAACATAATAGAGTGCGCCACACCTAGTATTGTGTATGTAAAAGTTTTCGTATGCAAATTTTCAAATCAATAGTTTATTTCATTGTGAGATTAAATATAAACTTTGCAAGCCTACGAACTCATTCTTGTATGTGTATAAATTATGTGTATATATTCTGCTTTTTTTCTCGTTGCTTTTATGGCTACCTATAAGATCGTAGTAAAGATGTACACTAACGCTTATCCAAATCCCATGAAGTGACATCAACAAACTCGAAGTTTTACTACAAGTAACTAAATAACTTAAAACATGTAATTCGATTAATTATTGTGTTATAGTTATTACAGTTGTTAGTTTTTTTACCTTAACTTAACTTTTAATAACGTTCTTGGTTATAGCAACTTAGATTGTAAATACTTTCCTATTTTTCAGTATTACCCGGATAGAAAATTTGGCTGAAGAATTATAATTTGTTCCAATCTATTTCGTGTTATGGTTCAAAAGTTCCATGATTATTGAACGTGTATGAAACTTAAATTCACATGATTCTTATCAGATATAATTTTAAAAAACAAGTACATATCAGGTATTTACCCTGAAAATTTTGAGGCACTGTCTCAACTCCATTACATGCCATTCTGACCAAAAAACACAAAGTAACATATTTAAATTTTACTGGGTGAATAGAAAATTTATTAAAACTCCCTAAATAAACCATAGCTGTTCTACTAGTTTAGTTTCTTTATTCAATGCGACGGCCATTGTACTAAATGCAAACTACACGTCTAAAACAGTCTTTTTTACTTTTTCTTCTATTTATCTTGATTTTTTTCTCGTTTTATTATCTCTTTTCCACACACTACTGCAATTCTTTGTACTAATCCGAAACAAATACGTTAATAGTTCAAACTCAATTATTCAATTTTGTATAACTAGGAACATTATAAAAATTACAGTTTATTAGTTCTGTAATATTCTCATTGCCATCATGATTACAGTAGCTATAAATAATGTTAGTTTGAACGAAAATCGTGGTTGTAAAAAAAACACATTATTTGCTATTAAATTATGTTTATATTTACATTTTTAAACCATAAACTTACTTAAATACATATATGTCTGAGAATTAGAACTCATCCAAAAAAATCATCCCTATATTGTCTATTTAAATGTCATTTCAGCTGTATTTCAAACTGTAAATATAAGCTAATGACGTTATTAAATCAATCATTAAAGACAAACAGTTTTTAGGGTGTACCTAGCCTTAAATTTTTACTATCTATAATATTGAGTATTATATATGACACTACTATATCAATAAAATTATGAGTTACTCAAATATTCTATTTTTTAAGATTATTTAATGGGATATAATACTAAAATACATTATTTATGGTGAAATATATTCTCATATGAAGGGTGCAGGGGGAAAACCAGGTAAGTCATGAAATTTAAATAACAAGAAAATAGAGTTAATTTTTAAACTTTGTTAGAGGTTTAAATTTAATCACACATTAATGACAACATACATTTAAAATGTCACTAATATTTTTTTTAGATTATTGATGTTTTATGACGTTAAAATTATATTTTTTCTACGCAGGAGGGTAAAATTTGTAATTGTCTCCTTTTTTTTAAGAAAACCAGTTGTCATTCAAAACCAATGTAATACCAGGCAGGTGGTATAAAAAAACTTAAATTTGTGCCTATATAGTTTATTTATTTATATACTTATATATGCATCACAATAGTTAAACATAAGTTATATTAAAAATTCTCGTTTGAGGCTATACTGCTAAACTCGTTAGAGGATAAACTGTTAAAGAATAATTTTGTTTCTGAGCTACAACACTTCATAAGACCCATCATGTCTTGGTACGTAGCATGTGAAACTGGTAGAACACCTGCAACAAGGTTATGTCTCAGAGTTTAATCTTAAACTTTGATCGGATCTTAATTAGGTCAGATACCATTTTAAGCTGTTCTTCGGCTGATTAGGCGTGGATGGTAGATTGAAGACAGTATTTCCTTAGAAGCTGAGTCTAAAAGGGGCATTTTATACCGTACTCTGCACCAAATAAAGATTTGCAATATAAAACAATTTCTCCAATATAAAACAGAAAATTATTTGAAAGGAAATCGTTTTTCCGTGACTTTCAAACCAATAAAAAATCTTCCGGAGTTTCCATTTTTCTTTCAAGTTCCACACACGTACATTCTTATCACATTCTAAATAGAAATTTCCACGTACTGAAAACGTGATCTTAATGTTTTTTAGCCCATGAATTTGTTTGCTGGTAATAAATAGTAGGAAGCGTATTATGGTAAAATGATTGTTTTGGCCTCCAGCAGAATCTCAAAAACACTTGAAGTTCAACACCACCTCTTCTATAATGTAGTGAACATCCTGTAATCTTTAGACACATCCAGAAGGATGTACACAAGTTTGTTCTTAGTAATGCCGTGTATTACACAAAATGCTTTTGCAATACCTGTACGTCATTTCCAATTTTAATTCTAACTCTGCATGCAAAGGTTACACCTCTTAAGTTGCTTGTATCTTATTTTTGTCTAAGCCTTCTTTGTTTTACAATCACACTGACATCAATCCTGCTAAGGAACTGTTTTTTGAGACTATAAAAGTTGTTTTCCTCTCTTTTATTTAAAATTCGAAAGAAAACACTGTATCACCAATTAGTAGAAGACTACATGGAAAACAATATGGCGGTCGTGAGACAGTTGGCTTAGTAGAAATGACTAACCTGGTTCTTTCCCTGTACACACGGACTTATCCGATTCTTTCCTTGAACACATAATCCTTGAACCCCTGAACCAGATGACTGAGTTTGTTTTTTCCCTGTTTGATGTTTTTAATGTGAACTTCTTACTAACCAAATTCATTAGAAGGCATAAACTCAAAACAATTACTTACCCGGCTTTTTCCCCGAACCCTTCATATGATATCGCATACATATGAATCGATTTAGATCTTTATCAATTAAAATATATATTGATAACTTATTATATGGTTTTAATCTATGTTTGATTAAGAAAATAGAAATTACGTTGTTCAATAACTCTCTCCCAAGGGCGTTTTCAGAATAAAAAGTGGTTGCGTTCGTTGTTAAAGGAATAGAAATATCCTTGAAAGTTGATTATCGTCTATTATAATTTCAAATTTTACTAAAGCAATTTTAACTTTAGGTGCAGTTTTTTATGTATCTGTTTTATTTCATTTCAATTAAATTGTAAGTGTGTGTGTGTGTGTGTGTGTGTGTTTTGTCTTTTATTAATTCATTTATTTTGCTGCGTCAATTGAAACCAAGCTATTAATGCACCGTTAGGTCTCACACAAAGTAAGAACACGTTTTAGACGTACATTTCTACAGACAACCTAGTTACAATGAGAGAAGTTACACATTACTTAGCAATTTCATTATTTTTTTATAAGCTATTCAAGCTAGATTGACCCTAATAAATAATAGTTTCTTACATATCAATAACTATGTGATTTATTTGTTACAGCCGCCCAAAATGACTCGTACGTCACCTTGAAGCTTCAGAATGTGAAGTCCACCACTGTCACCGTGAAGGGCGCCAACCCTTGTTGGGAGCAGGATTTCCTCTTGTAAGTACTTCTTGTTACCCATTAATCCTTGCATACGCAAAATATTTTATAAAGTAAACATTAGCTCACTCTCTCTGTAAAAGGTTTAGAATTTGTATAGCCATTCTTTGAAAATCTGAAAGGAATAACTTGAAATTTTTGTACAGGAAAGGCCGTACCCTTTCAAACGTTATTCAGCACACCCTCGTGGGCCAGTGGCCTGGGCAAGGATCTTATCAAACAGAATAAGGAGGAAAGTAAATTAAGTATAAGGTCGATTGTACTCATAAAAACTGCAATGCTCCCATACAGGATTTGAGCCTACGATACCTCACTTGCACAGATCCAAAGTCTGACGTCTTATACCGCTTCGTCATCATCGATACCAATAATAATAATAGGATTCAGCAGTCCTTCCGAATACTTAAACTTAATAAAAACCGTTAAGTAGGATATTATATTTTGTACCCACTGGTTTATTCAGTCCAACCTCTAAATTTAAACTTTTATATTGCTTGACTAGATTTAAAATGTTCACTTACTTTACTTACCTTAACAACTGTTCTGTTAAAGATTTAAGGGCTATTTTCGTACTATTCTTATTTTATTTTAAAAGTATATATACTAAAGGCCTTATTCTTTTTATTCGAATGAGCTAGTCCCATTTGTATGTTTTTACTATTGAATCTTACATGAAAAAAATTCCATAGCTTAATAACCGATGAGAAGGTACGCTTAAATGTATTCAGACACAGATAACTTGAAGACTATACAATGCAACTGAATAAAAACTAAAAATGGAACTCCGATTCCAGCTCTAGTGTAATTTGTTAGATTATCATAAAATGAAAATTAATAGAACTAACTTCATATTTATAAAATAATATTTCACAATAAACTTTCTCAGTGTACAATATTTAATTTAATGTAAGTGATTAATATGTTTATTTATTTATATATATATATTTTTTTTTTTTTTTGTAAATTGTATAGTACTTAATTATTGCACAAGAAAGTATGTTTTTCAGAAATAAACTCTGTTGTCACTCTGAAACATTGTGATTTAGTGTTTCCCCAGCTGAAAAAGTTTAAATTTAAATAACTTTCATATTTTCCTTGTTATTCACATTTTGAATCGATAAAAAAAAGTTATAGCGTTATATATGTACGGCTATTGCACAGTATTGTCCATCAGGCATAGCGATCCTGTAAATGTACAAGTGTACTAAACACTCAGGAAAATAACTGAACCTTTTAAGAGTCTTGATTTTTATTGTTTGAAACCTTACGAGAAATCTTTGTTGTAAAATACATTTGGCATAACATACTGTAATAGAAATCTCTAATGATATCAGTGACTCCATCTTGTCTCGAAGAAATGTGCATCGGATACCGCCAACCACTGTGGAAGTAATCTGGCTTCCCGCCAAAAGTCTCCCGCCAGACTGCTGTTGCAGGAGTCGGAGATTTGTGTTTGTCTACTTGCGTCACCATTTACGTCACCGATACGTGTATTCTCTGGAAACTAAAGTGTACTATTATTTAGAATAATCTAAGTTCAAGTTTTTAATTTACATTAGCTACATTTAACTTTACTAACCACGGGTTTTGAACTAAGAAGAAGCCTCAAGAAGGTCCATATCTTACTGATTTATACCTGCAAGTAGAAACTATACTGGGTACACCAAAAACCGATACATCATATATCTCGTAAACAAATGGATTTCGAGGAGTTACACATCATTAGAAAAAAATTTCTAGATAGTAGGCTAAGTAGGGCTGGTTTATAGGTATGCCTTTTTGTTGCATTGTTTTGGGTGAGGCAATCTAAATGCTAGAGACTTCTTGAAGCCTAGCCATTAAGGATATGGTTTCCCTTGCCTGATTTACGGGAAGAGGCTAGAACAAATGTAGTATTCACTTCTTCCAATATGGCATAATTGTGACATTGCCCATTATCCTCCCTTCGTGGGATCTTGACATAAAATGGCCCCTACACCAGTCTGCTTCTTGTTTCTCTTAGGACAAGAAGATGAGAAACTGCAATTAGTCCTAAAAGGACCTTTGCGCTGCTTCGGGAGTAACTGGATATTCTTGATGGGTAAGGTTGGTGGGCTAGGGGCCGCCTCCTATCAAAAGGTATTTTTGGCGTTAATCTCAGTCATGCCTCCTTTAAGAGGAAGCCAGCTCTCTACAAGCATCTCCAGTAAAAGCAGACCAGGGCTTACAGCAGTGTGTCTAGGCTAGTAACAGCCCTTGAGAATTAAGGAGCTTCACCAACTCTACACTCTTCCTCCGCAGTAACTAGACCTATCGATCTACCCTTGTACCACAATAATCCGGCTTTTGCGGTTAATGATGTGCTCCTGGACATCCATAAGGTTGCTCAAGTTTAAGTGACACGTCGGTGCTTGCTGTACCCAGTGTTGGTTCAACTGGAAGGCATAAATCAGTCAGAACTGAAATCTCCCGGAGTATACCCTAAAAAGCGGGGTTTCACTCCATACCTTACCCATCCTGAATATTCTATCACTGCATAAGTAAGCCCATAGATTTTTAGAACTGAGTGCTATGAGAGGTTTTTCTACTCCTAAGAGAAAAAAGCTTACGGTTGCATTACATCTGCAACATCCATATTTTTCATCATAAAAAGGTTACAAATGGGTAGTCTTATTACAAAACTCATGGATAATTTACTTACAAGTGAACAAATTATTCATTTATTCCAGTTAGAAATCTGTGTAAGAAATTTACTATGGAAAATTTATATACTGCCCACATACGTAATCGCTTCAGGTTAAAATCGCAAGTACCTTCCCGTAATACACTGCATTTGGTGAATATAAAGTAATATGGTAGATACAAACTGCAAGATCGGATGGCGAAATAACGAACATATATACTTAACCAGGCACTTTAAACACAATACCTTAATTAAAAAATAGACTTAGAAATAAATTTAGGTAAATCTCATAAAAAGTTAAAAATTATGTTCACCCTTGGTTTCAAGAATTTCGATTATGTTTCCCATATAATTTCTGGAAATTATAATAATTCTGACTCTTTTTTTTGTGGATTGTGTAATATAATCTGAATAAGATAAATCTAATGAATTTTTTATGTCGTGTATAAGAATTCAACACTTAATTGTATAAAAGTAGTCAATACTGACTATAGATTTATATTTCTTACCCGCCATTTCTTTCTCATTTCCATCTGTTTCCTTGTTAGTTTCCGCTAATATTGTTGCAATTGGAAAATAAATATAAAATCAAAAATACTGTTCAAAAGTCCGAAACAGTTTCGTTCAATTCTCTTCGGATCTGAAGAGTTTCTATGGAATATATTCAATTCGGATTAAATTGTATTTATTTAATTTTGAAGTTTCTTAATTGTAGAATGTTCTATCTAAGGTAATACAAGCTGTACTGTGCTTACAAACTATATTTAACTGCAAGATTTTTATTAGACCATATTTGTGTAAAAATATGTAATTCAAATCCTTCTAAATTACCATTATTGTATCAACATGGGTATCTACATTGTTTTTACTTTAAATACAGTTTAATGCAGTGGACCACTCTAAATTTTACAACTCGTATACTTAACATAAGTATTAAAATGTGTTGACACTTCTAATTAAAACGTTATTCATTGATTTGAATTGATTCATTTATTTATTTTAACTATAACTATCTGGAATATTTCCACTTGTTGCTCGCATGTTTTTTATTGTTATGAAGATTCAAAATTTGTAACACGGGCGTCTTACAAAAAGCCAGAGAATCAATATTCGTTAGATTTTCTAATGTTTAATAATAAAACAAATAATAAAAATAATATAAAATAAAAATAATAACATAAATATGGCATAGCACACACCCGTTAAAAAAGGTATTAATTATATTCTTTGAAATTTCGGCTAGACGATGCTTATATTAACACTATGTTGGCCGATAGAAACTTACTTGAAATAAAAGTACAATTAAGTAAAGAAAAGATTCAGCTTCGTTAAGTTTTAAAAATGTGCCACATACATAACATTATACAAAACTTAGTTTACAGTGCTCTTTTTGTGTTGACGCTTGCAGTGTGAAACAAATATCTGTAGGATTAAAACATGCAGAAGTGTAACGCTCACTAAATATCCATTGAACCACTCTAACATCCGTGCAAAGTCTCAAAATCATCTTTAAATAATATAGAAGCGATATACAATCAAAATTTTATATCACTTTTTTTAAATTCGTGTTAATTATTTTTAAATCCTTGTCCAGATGTAACTACTTAGCTATACAGATGGATAAAATTAAAATTATGACTATTGAATATTATAATATTGATGACTATTAGGGTATTATAGTATTATTTAAATTCAATAAACATTGAATCACAAAAAGTACTTGCTCCGCCGGGAGTCGAACCCGGATCTCTCACTTGCCGGGTGAATGTGCTACCATTACACCACAGAGCGCTTACTTTTTCCGATTCAATTATTTTGTATTTGGCCGTATCTGTCACATATGCGTTTAAATAAGCAAACTAACATATGATTTGAAGGCCAAATACCTGTCAAACGACTTTTATTTACATTAAACTGTATAAATGGCAATAGCCTTATTTAAATTCAATAAACATTGAATCACAAAAAGTACTTGCTCCCCCGGGAGTCGAACCCGGATCTCTCACTTGCCGGGTGAATGTGCTACCATTACACCATAGAGCGCTTACTTTTTCCGATTCAATTATTTTTTATTTGGCCGTATCTGTCACATATGCGTTTAAATAAGCAAACTAACATATGATCGGAAGACCAAATACCTGTCAAACGACTTTTATTTACATTAAACTGTATAAATGGCAATAGCCTTTTAAATTCAATAAACATTGAATCACAAAAAGTACTTGCTCCGCCGGGAGTCGAACCCGGATCTCTCACTTGCCGGGTGAATGTGCTACCATTACACCACAGAGCGCTTACTTTTTCCGATTCAATTATTTTGTATTTGGCCGTATCTGTCACATATGCGTTTAAATAAGCAAACTAACATATGATCGGAAGACCAAATACCTGTCAAACGACTTTTATTTACATTAAACTGTATAAATGGCTATTGTAATTTATACAGTTTAACTGTATAAACTATAGGTTTTATAGTATTGATATTGAAAAATAAAAGTACAGTTTCGATATAAAAACTTCATATGCCTTTAATGGGTATTCTTAGTATAGAGGAGAATTTAATTATCTTAAAAACAAGGGGGTAAATGTGTTTTCCATGTTCATCTCTGTAAGGCACTTAATAAGTTGAGCTCTCTTACGTCTTACTATTATTTACACTACCCAGTTCCAGTAGAAGCTATTTTATGAGAAAACTAATACATTGACCAGTTTGTATGTTGACGGCTACTTATAAAATTTGTAATCCCACAACACAATGTACCGTTTTTTAATGCAGTTTTCCAAGACTTCAACAATTTTTATCGTAATTTTAAAAGCCTGTATGAAAATATTTTTAGCTGCTGTAAAAATACCATAAAGAGTTTTTTGTTACAAATCTCATAAAGAGAATACAGATGAAATTTTGGTATAAAGTATGTTGACAAAAAATCAGATATACTTGTTAGATTAGACTCTTTGCTTTGTTGAATGTAAAGGCTATGATTGGTGAAGTTCCTTTAAATATACATTTTGTGTTTTATTCAATAAATATTTGCGTAAAACGTATAAAAAGTTTCGCTTCAACAAAAGGTAGTTGAAATTCTGAATTTTATTGCTTGCCGTTAATCTATTCGTGCCTCCAAACTTTAACATTCATATAAAACCGAAAGTATAAAGTAATATCACAAATCCAGATGAATAACGGATGAAAACAACAGAATAAATTTGTTTCGTTCGCTGCTAAAAGAAAAACTCACAAGAGCTCAGTCCTGAAGACAGTTGGCTGACAGTTTTTCATTTCCACCGTTTTTCATAAAATGAATAAGCACTTCTTCTACGCTTACTTTGAGATGATTCATTATTTAAATGGACAATTTTTACTTCAAGTAATGGAGAGAGGTAATATATTGTACAACCTTATATGAGATTATCCTTTTAACAGGACTACTTTAGTGTACACTTTGTGTTTGTGAAGCTAACCATTCAGCTGCTTGAAAATAATATCATATACATGCACTTTTTTACCATTTTCATAATGCTCCTGCAAAGAGGCCTTGAAGGCGGTTATAAAGAAATCAACGAAAAGTTCTTGAGAAAATAAAAAAAAAAATTGTAAGAGAGAAGATTTTTGCTGAGGCCCACCCAAGGCATATTTCGGTAGTCATGAATATTTAATCATTAAAAGCATGAATTACCATATGTTTCATGATACCATCATTAGTATTAAAACGAATTTTGGGCAATGACAACAAACATCCGGTATTTGGCCGATTTAATAATTAACCGCATCTCTTATATGCCATCTATTGCTTCCTTCCTACGTGAAATAATTATTCCTCTTCAAATAGTTCTACTCTATACATTCAAAGTCTAAGAATTCATCAAATTTAACAAACTTAACACTGAGCCATTTTTCTTGAATGTTGGAAGATAGTATTTATTTATTTATTTCCCAACGGATTACACCATTTTACAATAGATATATACAATATGTGAAAATATGGCATTATACAATGATTTGAAGCTCAGGCAAGCAAAGTAGGTAATTGACTCAAAAATATGGATTGACAAATGGTAATTACTAGATAGTGACTAGATGTAAAAGAGGCAGGTACAGTCGTTGAAAAATCACAGTGATGATATGGTACTGATCTACACTAGTATACAAAAATAAATAGGCAACTAAAAACGTTAATATATAAAGATATCTGGTAACATCATGCACAGCAATAATGAAGTGATTAATCTGAAGCAATGCCACAAGTTACATACAAGTTAATAGATTGCTACTTGAAATTACTAAATAGATTACAAGACTAGATTACACAGTACGTTGCAACAAAACTAATAAATAAGAAATAAATTATAATAACAACAATAATAATAGTAATAACAATAACAATACTAACAACAAGAATAACAAAATAATAATGACAATAAATTAACACTGCAAGCTACAAAAACTACAAAATTTACAAGTATGCTGGGGTGTGGTTACTCAAGTGAGCAAGGAGACCCTCCTCTTGAACGGGAGGGGCTTCTCACAGAAAAAGTCCAGTTGAGCAGCCGCCGTGCTACCAGCCTTGAGGAGACGGCAAATTCCGCTGTTGTAAGAATAGTGGGCTGGGATAAAGCGTCTACGGAAGATATTCTTGGAGCGAGTGCCTCTGGGCACGTACTGAACAATGGGTCGAATATTCTGTTAAAATTGAAAAATTTTCTGGAAAATCAAGTTCTCTTGAATGCATACTCCATCTGTCTATCTACCTTATACAAAAATTTTTAATAAAAGACGTCATTGGTACCTTACTAGATATTTTATAAAATTCTGGTTCAACATAAAGATATTCTTAAAATAGCTTGATTGGATGCATAAAATCTGAAATTGCTTTAAAATATTCTTGTCTTAATTACCAAATTTATCTTTTTGCAAACGTACCATCAGTAACCCGCCACCCTTATCAGAGAGATTAGGATTTTTAAGATGTAGCAGTACAGTCCGTTCATACAGGAAGTTTCTCATGGTGTGGATATTTCCAGAACAAATTGGTGTTGGTGTGTTTTTATTTCTCTGCTCCTTCAGCTTAAAAATTTGAGTAAAACATTTACGATTTTGGGAATTAAGTTAGGTTAATGAAATGGCCCGCCAAATTTTAAACGTGCTAAACATGATCACTCCTGAAAAATTTCACACACACACACATATATATACAACGTATATATATATATACATGTATGTATATGTATGTATATGTATGTATATATACATACATACATATGTGTGTATACATCTGTTTTAGTTAAACAGCCTTAACTTTTACACTACAAGAACAATATTGAATGCTAAACCATTTTAAACATTTATTTATGGCCATTTTGTTGCTCTTGTATATATTGTATATGCTTTCCAATATTTAAATGATTAAATAGCCCACTTTTTCATGAATAATAAATAAAACATACCTAGAAACCAATTAAAAATAAGAAAAGTATTTATGTGACAAACGCAATTTATTTTTCACAAAACACTAAACATGAAGTTAACGTCATCACAGATATGACTAAGGAAAAGGAAGTCATCATTTCTATTGTTTCTTAACGTGCCAGGTGTGGATCCCAGGCCATTAGCGTTTCTTGTGACCTAGCCGCGCCATGCCGAGAAGCGATGAGGGAGGCGAAGTAACAGAGTCGGCACTTGGCATGTCGCCACCCCGCAACTGCTCCACCTCCAGACGACTTTCCACCCAATCTAGATTCTATTTGGAGAATGTTTCAGCGTGCAAATATTTATTTTGACTTGAATACATTTCACTCTCAGCGTTCGCTTGTTGCTTGTTGACAATAATTTAAATACAGCTTCCTCGGTTGATGTTACAGTAATAAGAAGACAGCCAGTATTGTTATGGGAGGGTTTAAAGGCAATTCATGATGTGCATATCTACAGAAGGGAGGGTTTCACAATAATAGTTACAATCTACAACAGAACTACATATGTGAACAATAGCACCCGCTTTTCATATGCCTTTTGCTTATTCATGTTGAAAGTTTGAGTGCCCTGACGGTTTTACGGCCTATTTCAGCTAAGAAAATGCGTAGTGGATAGACCATGTTACTTTGTTATGGATTGCGCATTGTTTGGTTATAAATGTTAAGTTTACCCAGGAACACGATGGACACAAAGTCAGTCCTCAAGTTTCTTTAAGGGTGTTTTAGGAGTACGGGTCAATCGGTCGGCCTCTCAAAAAACCTTCGGCCAATTCGTAGGCCTATTTTGATGTGTGGACCACGGATTTATATAAATTACTAGTATTATTGAAACTGTATACACTTAGTAAACTACACCCCTGTATTGCCTATACTTTCTTTTTAATTCAAATCTCTACATTTAGAATAAAATTTATTTTCTCACAAACATAACACAATACAGTAACTGAGATACACTTTTAGATGATATAAAGTAATATAAAACAATCAAATTTAAGATGAAATAAACAATAAAAACACCTGGCTGACCACAATTAAGCTACAACACACATTTTTATATTTCTTTATAATAATATTTGTTCTGAGAAAAATAGTGATAAATATCTCAATGGCGAAGAGACACACACATTATTTACAAAAGAAACAAAAGCTGTTAATAAATTTAAACAAAAATTTAACTCCAATACTCTAATTTTACTCGTAAAAGCTTTCTGAATAAACAAAATTACCTTGGATAACAAAACAGTATGTTATTCGGTTCTATAGCAATAATAAATAAACATTCTTGTTATTACACTTAACTTTCTTGTACGCATATCACACATACACACTCGCTCACGTACATACATATTACATTATAATTATATACTTAAAAATTAATTAATTAGTAATACAAAATTTTAAATTTGATTCCTCTATAAGCTCCCAACATGTAATAACAATCTAATTAATTGAATTAATCCAGTGTTAATTACAATTTTATAATACAATTTTATTATAAAACTTTTCTTTCAAGAAAATATATGATTTGAAGTAATAACAAATACTGTAATGTTGGAAGGCTATGAGTTGACATTAAAGAAATCTTTCTCAAGATCAACTGTAGTAAACAAACACACAAATTTTCTCCGCAAAACAATTAAATCGGAGTTCAACTGTAATTTCATGTGGTTTTTTACTATAAAACTTTGGTAAAAAAGTTTATTGTTTTGTTATAATCTTTCGTCATCAATCCAAGGTTTTAGTTTGTGAAAGGAAGTTTTTTATTATTAGCTGAGACGAATTAATTTAACATCCTATAAAAAACGTAAAATGCATTGTTGGCATCACCTTGCTCATAGACATCTGACCAGTTAAAGGTATCCAACAGTTTGTCATATCGACCGTGGTGTATTCGTTGCGAAGATTGCGAGTCAGTATCAGTGGACCTTGGTCTTGGCGCAGGCCACAACAGCTGATGGTGTATCTGTCTCTCTCGCTCCTCCGCTCCGGACCTACACGCCTGTCATGTAGTGTTCGGTTACATCGCGGTCTATTACTGTTGCGTCCATAATAGCTGGACAATATTTTTGCTCGAAATCCCAGCGCGACATGATCAATACAGGTATCAGAATTTGCAGATGGGGTATTTATTAAAGATTCTAAACCATTCAACGGTAATGTACTCTTTTGTTTATCTTTTGAGTAAATTATCTTTATAAAGTTATATTTATCGCCCATCAACAGAAGATTTTTTTTTCTCTCTCTCTCTACCGTCCCTACCACCCTCTATACGGTTTCAATAAGAATTTATTTCATCGATAAAAAGATAAATTGTGTATCTATATAATCTGTAAAGAACATCGAGGTGGAAGAGGCTGGCAAAGCTTTTAAATGATACGTTACTCGATTCAGCTGTTTGAACTACATTGCTGATAAGATAACCTGTACCATACTAATGTGAATGAATTCTGCTATTCCTCCTGCCCTTTAAATTTCGCTGGTGTCTAAATGCAGTTTCTATTGTGGAAGTTTATGAAATGTTCCTTCTTACAGCTTAATCCTATATATTATGTAATAAGAACAATTCAAATATAAAAACATAAAATTTTACCCACATGGTTATAATATTAAGATGGCGTATTGTAAAGCCAGTGTTTTTACTTTTAAAATCCATTGAACTATAATTATCCATATTTGAGAATATTATTGCGCAAAAACATTTTACTGCAAATTTTCTGATACATTTTAAATTTAAATTTCAGTTATATACAATGTAAAATAGATTTTAAACATTTATATAACAACCTTATTGATTGAATGATTCAATGTTAAGCCTAAATACTTTATAAAGTAGAGTAAAGTCAGCTATTTTATAAAGAGCCCTTGATCTTTTTTCTTCATAAACAGTCTGCCTAACTCACAGCACTTGGACTTGTGTTTCCGCCTTATTTCCCGAGCTTAAGCCAGAAGTTTCCTATGATAAAGACTCATTTACATAGATGAGAATATCCGTCGGCTGTCCCAGGTGTCTTGTAGATAACAACTGTCTCTTTTCTCTTCGCTTGGCCAGCATTTCCTATGCATCGGTCCTTCTGATAAATTTCACAAAAACTGCAGGTCTCTGGAATTAGGCCTATTTCGAAATGGATGATAGGCGTATATCATGGACTGGTCAATTACCATCCCTAGCGCTGTTATACTGTAGATGGACACCCAGTATTTTCACACGGAGCCTGCTGGAATATTGTTCCATTTCACCAACCCTACTCTCAAAGAACTGCACACTTTTTCAAGGACTTATTTTCTATGGTTAACTTTGTTTAGTCTGCAAATATTTTGTCTAAGTAAGCTCCTGTGTAGTTTGAGTATTTTTACCTCACTTGTCGTTCATAACTTCGTACGAAACGTTAAATTCCTGATTTGATTTTAGGAAATCATCTCTTAAGCCTTATATCGCTCTCACTACATCAATAATTGTAATACATTACAATCGGTTAACTTCGTTTCCAGTCTTAGACTACTGCGTCTGCTGTCAGTACAAGATTCGCACCTCAACATAGCTCCTTCACGTTCCAGAAAATCAATATTAACCTTGTTCATTTTAGCACAGGACCTACACATATGCTTATTAGAGTAACAACACGTCACTTTAAAATAGTGTTCGATTAGCTTGTTACAGATCTTGCAATTGGACAGTTTGAGGTTATGATTACAAACTACAACTATTAATAAAGTTAAGGCTATCGAATAAAGTTGTATTAATTAAAACTACTTACAAATTGCAATTTAGAGCTAATAGTATATAAATATCTCAATCAGAGAACATTTAAGTATGTAAAATACACCATACGTATGAGTTTGGAGAACAAAGCTCTAGATAATAGTTGGTTCTCTCTATCCGCTCACGCTTCATATTTCCAATTACTGATAATAATACATATGTCCGAATTAAATTCAAACTTTGCTCCTTTATGTTTCTGTTCACCCTGTTAAAGTACGTTAATAACACCGTTTAATAGCTTTTAACAAATCTCAAAAATGTATATAGTTACTCTATAACATTAAAACTAAATAAATTTCCCACGGTTAATTTATTTTTCGTTTGGATCGCAGATAAATTCAAGCTATTTTTACCAATAAATAGATAAAACTAGATACAAATTTTAAAACTTAAAATAATGTTTTTAAACTATGGCCATATTTAAGGATTTTTATTTTTGTAATGCTACCACAAATATTACTAAAGTTATGAATTGTGCCCTAATAAATCATGTATTATGTTCGATTATAACGTGTGTCCGTTTTTATTGAACAATAAACATTTATGGTATGGTACAGTCAGATAATCAAGCTAATGTAGGTTCTCTGAAGCTTAATACAATTTGCTGAACATCCGACCACAGATTACTTTTATTCTTGATGTAATATCGTTTACGCTATATTCTTATTGATCTTATCCATCTTGTTAACTGTTTTCTAAGCCCTCGATCTGAGACATTTATTACATTATACTTGACGATACGCTCCTTGCATATCAAATTCACGTGTTGGTTTCTTCTCAATCTAAACACTTTTTTCAGCCTATGTTCTTTTGAAAAGTTTTAATCAACACTTGTAAGGACTTGCATACAATTTGCTTTCAAACTGCGTTTTTTTTTTTTACTTTTTCTGATCCTTAATCTATATATAAATAAACAAATTAATCTATATTTGTTATGCAATACATACAATCTGCTTTCCAAACGTCGATTGTTACAATTAAACTTTTTAACCCTTCGCTTCCTTGGGAATTGTTTATCTATATTTATTATACGATACATACCATTTGCTTTCCAAATGCAATTTTATACATTAAAACACTTTCCTTATCCTCATATATATATATATATATATATATATATATATATATGTATATAGGATTTTTTTTATTTATACTGCCGTCTATACTGATGCCGTTTTCATTACATTGGGTCAATTGCAAAATTTAATACGTTTTTAACTGTTCTCCATTTTCATGCATATTATAATACTACTTAGATAAAATATTCAAATTACACTTACATATTTTAAAAATGTATAGTAGTCTGAGTATGGAACTTATAAATGGATCAGAAGTTTGATATGTAACTAGATTTGCTTATTTAGTAAGACCCCTACAGGGAAGTTTTTAAACCTATCCGTCACTGCAAAAACTCTTCATAAAAAGTTCCAGAGACTTGAAACTTGGTACATAGGTTTAAGAAAGTAAGCTGTTTTTTCGATCAAAGATTAGACTGTCTTGATATATCTTAATAGAGAAGTCCTAAAGACTTGAAACTCTCTTGCAGGTTCTCAAGAGAGAACTTTAGTGATTTTGTGATCAAACGGTCAAAGAGCAGTGACTCCATCCGTGTAACTCACTGTGTGATATTTCTTGATATAAAGGGCCTTGCATTTTGAAATTTGATATATATGCTCCTCTCGATCCTAGAAAGAACTCCTTTGGTGGTTGAGTCCAAAATTTAATCGGCAGTCTCTTGTCACACCCTTTGGTTCTTGGTTTAATCGGTTTATTTTAGTAGTAATAATTTTTTGTAAACATGTGGACATGTGAAAGAAACAGGATTTTCTGGACATTTTCCATCGTTCAGTGAAACAAAAAAAACAGTAACACTTCGTTTCGATATGTTCAATCTGATCTCTTCTTCAGGTAAATAACTAACCTAGTACATAACTACAAACTAGGTTAAAATAAACAAATCATAACAAAGCGTTGTGGCACGCCTAAGTCAGGAATCACAACCACCATGTTGTGTGTCAAATTCACTAACTCTAAAACTTGAATTAAATAAATAACTATACACAACACAAATCAATAAAACTGAGCTACAGAATACAGGTCACAATACGTCTTCTCTCGTCTATCAACCACCTACTACTGACCAGAGGCCATTAGAAAATGGCAATCGTCACGGCAGAAAGAAACAGGATGGAGGAAATAAAAAGGAAGAGGGACAGGAATGGGCCTCTTTTATTATTATTTTGGTTTTTGCTAGATGAACTTCTTAAAACCATATTGTGACTCCGCATTGGTTTGTTACGAATATCTGATCCATTTGATACTTTTGGTTTTTTTGTTAGTTCATTTTTTAGAATTGGCCACCAAAGCGGCCTAATCTCGACTGATGGTTGACTTATTGGTTGGTCTGCCAATTTAATGTATGTTGCCACTATTAATTTCTTTTTAATAAATGTGGTTCCCGATGTATTATGTTGGCTTTATCCCAATTCATATGATGGTCTCCGGACCAATAATGGTATGAAAGTTTTGACTTTTCTGTGAGACCCTTTCCGTGTTTTCTTTGCGCTCTTTTATCCTTACGTTTAATGGTCTTTCTGTCTCGCTTATGTATTCCCTATCGCAACTAAGGATGAAAACGTAAGAATAAAAGAGCACAAAGAAAAAATGTCCGGGAAATCATATTTCCTTCACAATCCTTCCATCGTCAAAATAAACTTAAAACAAACCATGTGGATGTATTTATTTATTAAAGTTTAAAAAGGGTTTCGCTGGTAATAAATGTGCCACAGAACCACTGAAGAGATCAGTGTAATGAATCAAAGACGATCAGAAAAGCCAATGCTGTGCGGTACAACGCCGCGGTGAGGAGGAAACAGACTCCGACCGAGCGCTGGAAATTCGCCAAACTCTGGCCATTCCAGTCGACAGCTGGTCCGTCTGTGAGTCACCCCCGTCTGACCTTCATAGTTTAGTATTATTGTCATGAGATAGCATTCAGAGAAACTTCTGCATCTGTGAAACATTGGCCATGCTTTGGCACTTATAACTTATACGTTAAATCGACATTAATATTTTTCCTTAATGAGTTATATACAAAATATCGTTGGTATGGTTCAATTAACTGTTATTTTTACTGTGTTATTGTTTATTCTTGTCTTTTGTTAAATATTTATAATTACGACTGTGCGTCTTGGTTATATATTTACATTTATTGCTTGCATTATTGTTTTTATAGTTTTTACTCTGTTGGTGACCAATATATATTTCACTCTTGTTATTCATTTATATTATTTTTCCCATTGTTGTTTACTTTATATAGTTTATTTGCACTATTATTATTTATCATTTTATTTATTCATATGTCACATCTTAGACAGTAATTTGCATGCTTTTAAGTTAAATATTTTTTCAGTTTTTATTTACCAGTATCACTCAGTAGTATTTTTTACTCTTCTTATTCATTTATAGTTTAGTTTTCATTGTTATTAATAATTGTATAGTTAACTTGCACTGTTATTATTTATCGTTTTTTATTTATCCATATGATGTCACATCTTATACAGTAGTGTATTTAGGTTAAATACTTTTCTCATTTATTATATATTATCACTAATTTTTATTAAAATTTATGCATTTGTTATTTATTTTTAATTATGCCTAGATTTGATTTAGAGTCCAGTTGCATGTTTGGTTTGGCCCTTTTCTTTAATTATTATTTAATTATTATTCAATTATCTACGTATCATAAGCTTATAAATGTAAATTGGTTTTTGACTGTTGAAAGGAAATAAATAAGAAAAAATATGTATTTTAAAAGTGCACACTTCCCATTACTCTCCAAATTATCTACATATACAGGGTGTACATAAAGTCCTGCACAGGTATAGTATTTTCTGAACGATAACAGATAAATCAACAAGATTTGGTACATCAACACTACACCTAAAAATCTACTTTTTGAAGTAACTATCGGTTTTCTGTAATATCACGGGGACGTCCCGCAAGGAGTCAGAAGAAAATCATAAATAGGAGCATAGGTCAATATGCACATAATTTTAAATGGCTTATCTAGCAGAGTTTAATGCCGCAAACCGCACTGAAAAAGATTGATCCAGTACAAAATGGCGGCTGTTCAAAGGTTTTACTTGGTTACATTTTATTAGTAGCCATAACCCCAGTAAAGCAAAACTGCAACCAAACGAATACTGCAGCTAAATACTACATTATGCTTTTTAGTTGTACAGAAATGAATTATGTCGTTAGTTATCCTCAAGGGTTACAAATTTGGTCCTAATATATTGATAACGGGGAAAACCTGACAACAGTAACAATTAGAAAGTACCATTTTGTACTGGATCAATCTTTTTCAGTGCGGTTTGCGGCATTAAACTCTGCTAGATAAGCCATTTAAAATTATGTGCATATTGACCTATGCTCCTATTTATGATTTTCTTCTGACTCCTTGCGGGACGTCCCCGTGATATTACAGAAAACCGATAGTTACTTCAAAAAGTAGATTTTTAGGTGTAGTGTTGATGTACCAAATCTTGTTGATTTATCTGCTATCGTTCAGAAAATATTATATCTGTGCAGGACTTTATGTACACCCTGTATATGGCATACATATATTAGAATTGAGTATTTTTGAAACCAATTTAGAGTTGTTCAAATATACGAGTATATTTGACGCATAACCTTATTTTAGTTGTAATTCTTAATGTAATGTAATTTTGTAGATATTGCAACGTTTATAACGTTAGAACTTACTGAAAATTATTTTTCATATCATCACCAAATATAACACCAAGAGCTCCCAAATCCACACCTTTTTATTTCTATTCGAGCAAAGTAGAGTAGAAAATGAGGTTTATGCGATCTTATAATGCCATTCGAAATTCTAATATAAATACTCTTCAAAATAACTTACACAGGTTTATTTATCATACAGCACATGTACCTACGACGTTTTAGGGGCCATCAATAAAATATATACAAAACGTTCTGAAGTTAATGTGAAAAATTAAACAGTAAATTTTTCAAAATCATTTGAAAATCAATTGAATTTTATAGTTAAAGAATGCAAAATACACTAAATATTAATCAAATTTAAATGGTAAGTTTTTTATTTGACGAAAAATCTTTAAATAAAAAAATATCCTTTGTAAGCTGAAAATACCTGAAAAATATTACTACATTTTATGAAATAACTAACTCTGAAATAAAAAATTAAGTACTTTTGTATTATACGGAGGCCACTCTGTCTCTGTGAACTATTTGTTATTGCATGATATAAATAAATAGACGTATTTATAAAAAAAAGAAGTTAAATCTAACATTTATGAGCTCTTACTTGATCTGATCTTGAATTTAGGTACTATCTCGAGGGATATATTTCTTCTTTTGACAGAAGTGCAGGGAGGCGCCGAAGGCACCACCTACATCTAAACCCATACTGATGGCCAGGGTCATTTCCGATCGGTACTTTTCCAACGCCAAATAACACTTTAAGGTCTGACATGTGACTCAATGACTATTGAATGAATAGAAAGTCAGTTTTCATGTCATATAAACAATTTCTTTCATTTCTTGTCAAAAACATTCCGTCAGCAAATTTACGAATCTTGAAACATTAATAAGGAAAAATAAATCGTTAAATCTATAAATAATTTTTAAATTGTGAATTTAGCCCCATATACATTTATAAAGGGCAACTGTGAAAAACTTAACTTTCCTTACCGCAGTTAAGATATTTTAAAGTAAATTATAAATAAAAATTACAACTGTAAGGAACGTCTAAAAAATAACGCTCGTAAGAAACAACGAAATAATTAAACAAATAAAGACAATTATTATACTTATTTTCAAAATTGGGCAAAAGAATTTAAAACAAATTTATAATTAGGAATAAGTACATTAATCTGAAAAAGTAAATAAATCTTTTTGATTCTTTTTCATAATCACATATTACGTCATTGTCCGTAATAAAACCGTGTTTCATACAAACTTTCATCATACAAAATAAGAAATGCCATTGTGTAACCTTTAATAAATTGTGTTGAACAGTCTTGATTTTACAAAAATTGTAATTAACATTTCTGGATTGTTAAACCCAAATCTTTAAGATTCATAATAGAAATAGCGATTATAATAAAAAGATATATTTAATAACAAGTTTTTTTGTTTAAGCTGGTCAATGATTTTTATAAATCTTATGAAATTTTGTATAATTGACTTCTCTTATACATTATTTAAATGCTAGAAACTGATCATAAGCTTTTTTTAACAATTGTGTTGCATTTAGCTCCTACAGAGTCATCGCAACATATATATATATATATATATATATATATATGCAACACTATATGCAGCTAAATGCAACACAATTGTTAAAAAAAGCTTATGATCTGATATATATATGTGTGTGTGTGTGTGTGTGTGTGTGATGTGTGTGTGTGTTTTATTTGAAACATTAAAATACTCTGCTCAGCCTAGTACAAAATTACGTTTTATTATGGCGGTTGTTCGAACTTTAACAAATGTGTACAACTCTGTTTATTTAAAAACATAGGGAAGAAATTTAAAATGTATGTGGAATAATTATAATATTTCAACACTAATTCATTAATCACTATTCTTGTAATTCATAAATTGTTTGTTTCTCGTACAGTTTTTGGGATATTTATTACATGTATATCCCAAGAGAAATAAACTATCGATAAAAAAATATCACAATACCACTTTACTACTTCCGATAATACTATTTTATGTGCAATAAGTAACTTAGAATCAACTATAGGGCGAGCTATGCCCTAGTGGTTTTTTTCGTCGCAATGAACCTCTAATATTATTATGCTTCCCAAATAAAACATTTCACTGGCCTCACTGAAAATGTGAACAACGGATCAGGGGTAGCTAGAGTTGTAAGGGTTGTTTGCCTCTGGAGTATAACAATTAACGCTGTGTTGAGGTAATTACAAATAATAATGTAATTAAAAACTCCCATAACTCTGATGATAGAATTTAGAGAGCCTCAACAATTTCAAATTAAATGAATAGTTAAGCTATACTTCATCAAATACTACGTGGAATATATTTTTGGGAATGTTACTTTAATAAAAATGTTTACTTTTGTATAAATCATTTTCAATGGCACGACTGTAAGTATAATGAAGTGTTTGAAACACTCAAGTCGCATTCACGAAATGCTAATACCAGTCACAGCCATCTACAGATTTGAGTAAGAGGAAGGCATGAGAATAAATCAAATCTCAACACAGAGTACAGGTGTTCTCAACCACTACCTATGATATATTGGCTCATCTGAGACAAACCCGGAGTGCTGCGTGAACAATATCCTTGTGATAGCATAAAAATGTCCAAGTAAAGTTTCAGTATAATCAGTTAAATACTATACGCAGGACAGCAAAGCATACAATCAAAGGCAGTAGTATGTTAGTGGGTAATAAATGCCTGATAATCACATGTGTTTTTACAATCAGCTGTGTATACATAAATAGAATAAACTGTTACAAAAATACAATTACAAGGTTAAGATTGAAACTTTTAACCCTATAAACGGATGTATTTCAAATTCACGAAAAAACATCTTGAACCCAAAGTCTTCACACAAAAATCAAGATATTCTTTTAATAATATAGGTAAGTACTAGCAATAAAAGAATAATGAATCTTGAAATTACTTTAGTTTGTAACACATACTTTATTTTTTTGAGCATTTTTGTAAGTGGTAGTTCAGACAGTAAAATAGTTTACGTTTAACTTAGTATCCCTTTTTATTCAATGTAGTCATTACGATTCATATATTTTAAATTCATTATTTAATACGAAACAAATATATAAATAGCAATAATTTAGTAAATTCCAAAGTCCTGTAAAATGGTGCTTTCAAAACTTGTGTAGACTAAAATTAATTTTTGCATAACCACGTAAGGTGTATGGATAGTAAAACAACGTTGTTATGGTATCTGAAAGAATCAGACTTACATTATCTTGACTGAACGTGATGGGTAATTCATTCGTCAAAAATTGCCTTTGTCTCACTGTTCTTTCCAAGAGAGGTTTGTGCTTTTTTTATTCAGCCTTGTCGTTAGATGTCCCGTGAAGACAATACGCGCGAAGGGCACTGCGTCACGACGCTTGATACGTAATGGCGTGTCTGCACTGACTCAAAGCGGTGGTGCCATCTTGAAATAATAAAGCCCTTGACGGTGGACATCAAACCCTCGTTAGTAGCCGGTTAATGCGAGCAAGTGAGGGGTGGGGAGGGAGGGGTGCGAGATGAGGGGCGAACCTCACTAACCTTCACCTATTATTTGTCTTCGTTAACATTTCATCACTGAATAACATTGTTGTTCCTTCTTGTCTCGCATAACTAATGCGGTTACTTTTTTTCCTCTACTGAAATTCCGTTAATGGGCGGGCGTGTCATAAGCTCCTATTTACGTAGTTAAAGCTCAACTTTGACTCCACCTCACTAACCTTCACCTATTATCTTTAGCCGTTCACATTTTATTATTTAATAACATCGTTATTTCCTTCTTGCTTCGCATAACTAATGCGGTTTCTTTTTCGTCGACTGAAATTCCGTTAATGGACGGCCGTCTCATAAACTCCTATTTACGTAGTTAAAGCTCAACTTTGACTCCACCTCACTAACCCTCTCCTATTATTTTTAGCCCTTGACATTTTATTACTGAATAGCATTGTTGCTTCTTCTTGTCTCGCATAACGAATGCGGTTAGTGTTTTGTAGATTGAAATTCCGTTAATGGCGAGCGTCTCATAAACTCCTATTTATGTAGGTAAAGCTTAACTCAACCACTACAATTTAACAATTTAGTTAGTACATTACTAAGAATTAAACATGTGTATAAATAATGCAATTGTACACAAGTATTCCTTGAATAAAGTCAACTTCATTTCCTCATACTGTATTATTTTATATTGTGTGATAACGTTATTTTAGCTTATGTTTAAAGGTAGTTAATGTGTGTAACATACAAGTGTCGCGTAACAGGCTTCAGTGAGGTCGCATTAAAAAAGTCATATCTACACCCCATTCCATACTCTAGAGTACTGCTGACAGATATATACGAGGTAGACAATGCATAAACGAAATTAATACAAAAATTAATCTCAGCCAAATTCTATGTAGGACATGCACCACCGATCAACTAATTCTTGTCTATATAGAGATGAAGTTTACAAATTCGGATGTTCTCTGGTTTCAAAATTATTTAATCTCCTATTTTCTCGTTGCTATCATTGCTATTTATAATACCAATATAAAATTATTCACTGACGCAAAGCCAAATCCTATGGCTACCGTTATCGAGCTCAGTGTTGTCTATATAAAAATGAGGCTTCATGTAAAATTCCTTGTTAGCTCGTTTTGAGATTTTGGGCGGACGGGCAGACAAACGGAACTGAATTTTTCCAGCCACTCGGTGGCTTCGCTAACCCTCAGCCAAGAAAGTAAAGAACCTTAATTCACTCGATGGTGTGTAAATTGGAAATTCGGATGGTAAAATAAGATAGTTTTAGATTACATCACAGTTATAACATTACGTTTTAAATCCTTACATCCTTGTTACCATCCAATTCAAAAAGAAATTATGTGAGTATATTTTTAGAAAATAGAACGATTCAGCGCGTTAGTAAAATTGGAAGTAATAGATTTAGAGCAATAAAAATATCACAATTACAAATTATGAAAAAGAGAACTACCTACCTTAAAGGAAGC
This sequence comes from Homalodisca vitripennis, assembly GCF_021130785.1. Classification (NCBI taxonomy): domain Eukaryota; kingdom Metazoa; phylum Arthropoda; class Insecta; order Hemiptera; family Cicadellidae; genus Homalodisca; species Homalodisca vitripennis. The sequence continues at coordinate 54,388,935 of NC_060213.1, read as the reverse complement.
CCAGAACCATTAGATCACAAATACCACTGCCATTGTGTTTTAACCCCACGGTGTTATTGGGCTATTAGACGAATGTCTCCACGATTTCTTGGACATATTTGTTTTCTACAATATCCAATACTAAATTCGGAAGAATATCAAAAAATTCCCTTCTAAAATTGGGAACTTACTTGTTACCACTGTTGCTTTTAGGAGACTTAACGCCAATTCTACAATTAACTGGCTGCAATTCTGACTTCTTAGTTACGCAACTGTACACATAGATAGGTGTATCTCGAAGACTTGACCTAACCATATGCAGAATGTTCACAAAAGATTATTACAAACTTCTGTGCAGAAAATGACCTGAGAAGCATCAGCTTTTTACAAAACGGTTTATACAAGCGTACCTTTAAAGTGGCCGTGCTGGCTTATGCGTTGGCGGATTCGTTGAAAGACTTACTGTTACAATTGTTAGAAGAACTTCAAATAACTTTTATCTCATAAGTTTTATATAATTGTTCTGCTTTTTGGCTATCTGACTTTTAAAACTTTCAACAGGTGCCATTTTGTTAATATTAAATGAGATCACACAATATTCCTTTAGTCTTTCTTGAATTTTTATGACATATGTGCTAAGTTTGGTATCTTTATCTTTACTAGTTCAAAAGATAATTTTTTTTTTATAAAAAATACAAAACGACAGCTAACGGTTAAACGACAAATTTTTCAACCTATATTTATAGAACCATCGTTTGTTTGGAACCATGATAACTATTAGCTACAAGTTTTGAACAGCCCTTTATGAACACCTTATATATTAGAATAATGCATGTTAAATTATAACAAACATAATAAACTACATAACCGATATTTCAGATTTGTTATTTTACTAAATCAACAGGTTGACAGGTTTCCCTTTACATATAATGTTGATTGAATTTTAATGCTTGAATGCACTGGAACAAATATCTTCATTAATAAATAGCTGTTTCTTATCACAGATATTTACAAAATACCCTATTCAAACACTATAAATATATAAGGGTATGAGTTACCTTGCATTTCTAAATAGCGATAAGGTAGGAATACGCCACACCACTTGTTTAATGGCTCAGGCGATGTTTGAACGCAAAATTTCAAGTTTATAGCTTATTTAATTCTTCATAAGTACTACGATTAGATGACAGACAATCGTACAAAACATAGTTTAAATTGTACCAGCAGACAAAAGAGAAATTATTCCAGCCTACTGAGCGATAGGCTTCAACTGTTCTTATCTAAATTTCAATAGACATGTACCATCATAGAACTCATTCTGGTTTAGTTGTATACAAAAAGTCAAATTTACATACAAAATCGTTCTCGATATGTCTTGCAACATGGTATATTCATATTTGGTTTATTAATTTGTGTATCATAACGGTGTGTATATACAAATAGACCACACACCACGTGATGAGTTTTATGTGTTGGGGTGTATGGGCACACGTGTTAATAAGTTTCATGAGGCTCTAGAAAAGTTGTTGTGATATTTATTTATTCCACGATTTTCTCATTAGCATTATGACTTTATCTACATGTCCAGTGGAAAAATGATTAGCTAACGCTCACCTAAATATTACAGAATGGCATGCACCACAGTCGGATTCAGTGTTCCCTATACAAGAAATTATTGCAAAATTTAAAATCCAACTGACGGACAGAAATAAATTTTCGAGCTCCGCTCGAGGAACACAACACTCACACACACACACACACACACACATATATATGTATATATATATATTGTTTTGGCTGACTTTCACTCTTTTGTGAATATACATAACAAAAAATGTAATAAAATTTAAAAAATTATAAAAACCAATACGCACTTGTTTATTAAAGTGTCTAGTGAAGCTGACCAAAGTCCTTGCGATTAAAATGTTTAGCTCTGGTTTCTGTCACTTAGGGATATTTAAAGAATAAATTACCAATTAAAACACATTGGTAAATAAATCCTTCAAAATGAAATTTGGCTGGGTAAAATTAAATCTTGGGAATGCTGATAAAGTTAATGAAGCTCATATGAACGCTCATTTCACTCTCCAATAGGCTATACAATAGCGTGTATTAATTCCAGTTTGATCCGGGTGGGACGTAAAGCCCAGTGACCCAATAAACAAAGCTTTGACCAATCAGCTGTGCGCCAATGTTACACTTGAGCGGATCAAATAACATTTTGAAAAATGGGAGGTTTTTTGCTAAACTGCAGTGATGTGGCAGACAGCGATATATAGCCACAACCTTTACTGGGGATACGGTTCATGTTAACTACAGTCAAACTTTCATTTGGCACATTCTATAAAAGTGAGATACTACAAAAATCATTCGTATCTCATGTATTACAAATAAGATATTAATCACATTTAAATCACTTATTATGAATTTAATGATAATCATATCGTTATTACTAATTTTGTATACTAAACTAATTTTGTTATCATCCGCCTCATCTTCCCATTCTTAATTTTAATCAACTTTATTTGTAATCTAATCGTTATTTAAAACCTAATTTTATTTACTTACAGTTAATCAAACCAAACTAATCATTCTGTTCCAATGTTCTTTTTACAAGCTAGAAATCTGTGAACAACATTCTTGAAAACTACCATATGTTTTGTCTGCCACCCTTCTTCTCCATTTTACGGGGCTATTGGATAAACTTAAATTTTGGCACTGTCCCTTGTTTTTTTTTTTTTAATTCCCCTTAAGGCTTCGGCATAAACAGTCCTTTTATTAGGCTCCATTGTATACATTCAGTATTTCCCTGTTAAAGCCCATTTAATAAAATATATGTGGTGAAGAGTATATTCTGTATGAATCCTAGAATTTACTACTTCTTCAGAATTTCAAAACCATAGACTTCTAACTTTCGAATGATAATTTTTCAAGTATACTTAACAGTTTGACCAAAATATTTCTTTAGGAGGGATACACTTTTCACTAATAAATTTAATAATTTACAATAAATTCGAACACTCCCTTAATTTATGAACTTTAATAAATTTATTATAACGTCTAAAAATAACCAGACCTGTAAGCTACTCCTCTACTATTTTAGTGTTCTATTTACTAGCTACAACATCATCATTGAAAGAAGATGTATCCTTAATTTTAATATTTATCCCCATATTTCAGTATTGTAAGAATCCGTAATTTTAGTTAGCAAAACTAAAATATGAATAAAATATTAAAGATTGTTGAAAAAATTATATTTTTTATTTATTTTGCGCAAATATTCTATTACAGTAGTGAAATAATAATTTAAAACCCTATATTGTTGGAGGTTAATGGGAGCCGTACATTGTATTCTTACATATCATCTACTTATAAGTCAGAAATTTAAATATTGTTCCTACTTAGAAAAAAAACTGAATTCATTATTACATTATATGAGATGGTTCCTTATAACTTGCATCTTTATTTACGAAAAAAATATTATGAAAAAACTGCATTACTACTAGTTTGCCCGGCAAGCATACCTGTATTGTAACTGATTTAATATATTTTATATATGACAATGTCGTGCTACATTTTTACTCACTATTGCATTATATTTAAATTAAAATTAAAGTAATATAATGAATAAATTGTTTGTAATAAAAAAGAAAACATTATATAGTAATGCTCATGTAAAATTAGCAATGATTCGAACCTTCATAACTAAGGAACTGTCGATATAAGTATGTAGTTTCCTTTTTCTTGTTAGCTGCCCAAGAAGATAGATTTCTTCCTTGTTTTATCGAATGAAAACTACTAAGACTATAACTAGCGATGATGAATAAGGACGATTTTGCCACGAAAGGAGTCCAGAAAGGGTTCAGCGTAGGTCTGGACCCTATTAGTAGGGAAATTTTATATAATTAGGAAGGAGGAGAGTTAGGATAAGGAACCAATTTAGTTTACAGATTGTAAATTTTAGGATGGTTATCTCGCCGGCATGAAATGGTTCCAGTTAATAAATGTTCATGATAGAGATGTTACATCTCGGTGTCATTGAAATGTTCGGCTACAGTTTTGAAGGTATTGAGGAAAACATTTCGTTCAAAACTATGATTTTGCAATTAAAATTTTAAATCATACAAGGGTTTCTTTAACTGTTTATTATTATTAAAAGGAAATAAGTTTTGTTCATTATAACATTTTATACTGTGCTAAAAATGACAATAAAATCAAATATGAATATACTTTGTAACATGCGTTTAACACTTTCGTATTACACGTACATATATATGAATATTTTGGTCTTAAGGGAGTTCATAAATAACTTTCTATAAATAAATATATATATATATAAACCTTTTTCTTTACAATGATATTTTTATTGCATTTTTATACATGTTTAAAATTGGCATTTATAATTTTTATTCCTGTGATTTCATGGTATTGTCTAATTCTAATTCTAAATCTAATTCATACATTTTAATACTTGGATTTGTTATATGATCATCATATAAAGATGTTTATGAGACGTAATCCAGGGTGAAACAATAATCTAATCGGTTTCTAAATAATTTTTAACCAACTGATCGCCAGTAAGCCGTTGCATGATACTAATCATGTATACAAAACACTTATAGTGTATGTATAAAAGCGCTTCATGATTTTAGTGATTTCACTTTAAATCGCTGTCAAGGTAATTCAATTCGCCGGGGGCAATAGTATTGATACAAACTGTTGCAGTATACATGTACTATTTCATTTTGATAGAAATGACGCTCCTCTCAGAGTAAAGTAGATATTGAAAGAGCAAATCAGGTCCAATCGGATTATTGGAATAGTCAAGACTAGTAGCTCTTGCCGGCGCACTTGTGCACCAAATAAGCTTACGTGCAGACACCGTCGTTCTGTGTAATAATATGCAATGAGTGGATGCATACACCAGCCTAACCTCTTCCCTTCATTGAAAGGTTTTTATAGTTATCTCAACGTTATATATTCGACACTGTACTGAAAAACTAGGTTTAGTTTTTTACTCGAATCACTCTCTGCCACCTGTGGGTCAAAGATATCGTATAATATAAAATTTAATGGTACGTGAAAGTGTGTTTTTGACTGCACCAGAGTATCTCGACAGCATTGGAAACATATATAATACATGCCTTTTTACTTTCAAAATTAAAATAGGAAATACAAGAAATTTCGTATTTGTGCAAATGTGTGTTTGAATCTTTGGAATAACCTTCATCATTCTTCTTTCATTTTTCAAACCCTTTTCTGTTTTCCACAAAAGTATTTTATTTAAAACCCAAATACCACTAACAATATTGATAATTTTTTTCCTCAACAAAGAAAGTAAGCAATGCTTTACATATACAATGAACTAAAATGTATTATTATGAAATAGTAAGAATAAATCGGCCTTGGCCTTAGTAAGAATAAAATACTTAACTCCTTCCAAGGAAACTTGTTACTACCTAGTCCAAAGCATTAAACTAAGTCATTAGAACCGTCCGGCACTTCTCATTATTAAAATTAAATAATGAGAAATTAAATTACAGTATATTAATCAGACAAGCCTACAACACGAATTGTTTTTATGCAACAATGTTTTATTTAATGCATTTTTAAACATTGTTAGTTTTCAACTAATTAACAACTTTATATGTTAAAATAATTTTTGTTGTTTGGAATATTTAACTATATTTCTAATTTAGAATCTTTTAATGAATTTAGTCAAGAATATGAGGTCTGAAATTCTAACTAACCAGGTATGTCCGGTCTTATTTGCCCAGGGAATAATAGTACCGTTATAACACGAACTGTAACGTTGCACTAGTTTTTCGTTTCAACATATATATATAATTTCAATAAACATTGAATCACAAAAAGTACTTGCTCCGCCGGGAGTCGAACCCGGATCTCTCACTTGCCGGGTGAATGTGCTACCATTACCTACATGTGATTCAATGTTTATTGAAATTAAATAAGGCTATTGCCATTTATACAATTTAACGTATATATATATATATATATATATATATATATATATATATATACAGTCAAACCAGTCATAGCAAGAAATGATCAACAAAATGCATCAAATGTAAGTGAAAGTTGTAAAAAAGCTGAAAATATCTCAGATATATCTGCAAATCGATTGTAAATTTATCTAGCTACATACCTAATAAAGCTGAAATGTCTGTGCTTTATAAAGGATTGACCTTTTAACCTACTCCTACATACAATCATATTGACTTAGTAGCTGATGCTCTTGCTTTCGCAAGAGATGTCTGTGTCAAATTTTACTTCTCGCAAAACCAAATTCCACTTCAGTCTCATATACATGAATCGATTATGAAGCTCAAGACAAATTCTGAGTGGGTACCTCCTAGCCTACCGCCTGATCATCCTGTGGAACAGTATATTAACACCATAGTATCAAATATAGCAAATCCCACATTTGGTGATTTACTTCCAAAAAAACAAAAGTTGAGTTATAATGAAAGAAAAGCAATGACTTCATTAAATCATAAATAAAAACATAGTCATTTTACCTGCAGACAAAAACAACACGATTGTTATTCAAAATATCACGGACTATACGTTATAGGCTGAAAGACAACTCAGTGATACTACTACATACAAATTATTGTCAAAAGATCCAACTGAACAATTTAACACTGAAATTTCTGAATTTTTGATGAAAGGCCCAAACTCAAAATTTTTCCGATCAAGAAATCAATCTACTAACACCAGACTCACCTAGAACTCCAGTTTTCTACACGCTACCTAAAATACATAAACCGATTCGCCCTCCGCCTGGACGACCCATTGTTTCCAGCTACGATTCACCAACAGAAAGAATTTCAAGCTTCGTTGACGCTCATCTGCAACTTTTGGCCAAATCTTTACAGTCACACATAAAGGACACCATTCACTTCATTGACAGACTTTCTGAAATACCCCAGCCCCTGGACGGTGAACTAATTTTGGCTAAAGTTGACGTGGAATCATTTTACACAAATATTCCTCATGAAGATGGAATAAGAACTATAGAACATTTTTTTAATTTAAGACCTAGGAATTCAAAACCTTCTACTTCTTTTTTATCTGCCCTAGTAACCTTTATACTTACCATGAATAATTTTAGATATAAAAACAAAAATTACTTACAAATTAAAGGAACCGCAATGGGAACCAGAATGGCACCTTCATATGCAAATTTATTTTTGGGACTTCTGGAACAAACTTTTTTAACATCTCAAAATTTAAAACCTTTAGTGTGGTTCCGATTTATTGACGATATTTTTATTATTTGGCAACATGGCATGGATAGTTTAACACATTTTATTCAACAATTAAATTCCTTTTCAGTTTTAAAATTCACTTTCAATATTTCTAAAAATCTTGTTACGTTTTTAGATGTCGATGTGGGACACCTAAAAACGAAAATCCATGTCAGAGATACAAATCCAATGCAATATTTACATTACTCAAGCTGCCATCCTGGTTACGTTAAAAAATCTATTCCGAAAAGTCTAACTATTAGAGCAAATAGACTTTGCTCTAATAAACACGATTATGATTGTCACACTGAAAAATTAAAAAATGTTTTTAGAAATAGAGGATATCCTAACAAAATTGTAAATGATAACATGCAAAAATAAAAAAAATCTACTCCTAGGAACTATAAAAACCAAGGAAAATGTATTACCACCTATTATCCAGAGCTATACAAAATTAATGGTATAATAAAAACTGCACACAATATTCTACAAGCTTCACCTGTAACAAAACATGTATTTACTAATCCACCTAAAGTAATTTTTAAAAAGCTTCAAAATTTGAAAAACATATTAGTAAGACCGAAACTACCCTCTGATGAGCTAACTCAAAATTTAAACAAACCTTTTGGCTGTGAACCCTATTCTAAGCCTCGCTGCAAAACATGTAATTTAATAATAAATTCAAAAAATTTCTGTAGCAGCACAACGAAAAGAAATTATCCGATAATTGGTAAAATGACTTGTGAATCCAGCAATATCATTTACCACTTGTCATGTAAAGACTGTCCGAAAGACTACATTGGTCAGACCATAACTCCATTGCACATTAGGATGAACAAAAATCGCAACGATACAATCCTTAACATTAAATCAAATCCTATTTCGGCTCATGCAATGAAGCATAACAACAAATTCGATGAATCCTTTTCTCTAAAAAGTATTAACAAATTTCAGAACCCCCATAAACTTAAAATGAATGATTTAGAAATAGCTCATCAGAGGGTGCTACAAACTAAACATACGGATGGTCTAAATTTAAGATATGGATAGCAGTATGTATAAATTACACTTTACAATTTTAATTTATAGCATTACATAATTAACCACAAATTTAATTTATAACCTTATATTCCTTGTATTAAGCAAAATTACTCTTTGTACGGAATTCAAAATTAGTTTTATTAACATATAATGTTTTTTTTTAATTATTTTTTGTTGATATATTTACTTATTTACCTATATCTCTTGAAAATGTCTTAAGACGAAATATAGAGAATTTTAATGTTCTTTTCTTCTATTTTTTCTATTCTTATGGAAGATATATATATATATATATATATATATATATATATATATATCATATACATCATATGTGTCAGACACATACATATATGTCTACTAATATAATTGGTCGATATTTTTGGCACCATACCCCAAGTTATTTAATTAATTTACTAACTGAAACGTAAAGTAATATAGTTCATTCGGAGCTAGTTTTGGAGAAAAACGTGTCATGTAGTTTCATAAAAAGCAGTCTAATTTTAAGTTTCCTCAACGTCCTAGAACTCTCTGTCTCCACAATTTTTTTATTATTTTGACTGACTTTTAACAACAAAATTAGAATTTCGAGGTTTACTAACAGAGTCATTTTTATAATGAGTCATCCCTAAATTTATCGTATAGCTATTTATAATACTACTCCTTCAAATTTTGTTCCAATAGTAATTCTGAGATAAACGTGACACACAAGTATTATTAATCGTTAACTGTTCCTTACGCTGTGTACCTCCAGCGGTCATTTTTACTCAGTGGTGTCCCTTTTCTGAAAATCACGTATTTAATTATTCAAAGGTAAATTCAAACTTTAGCGTTTCTTTTGAATTGACCAACTATATACTCTCAGCCTGGCACTGTATGCATCAACAGTGGCATCCAAGTAAAGCAGCATATCCTCTCTAATATCCTCGAAAATACATCCAGCAAATCATAAATAAATAATGGAAACAACAAGGGACTCATTACGTAGCCTTGCCTTAAGCCCATTTCAGTTTTAAAAGCCGGCCACACAACCTCCTTACACCAGACACAAGCTAAAGTGCTGACGAAACCTCTCGGAGTATCATAATTCTGTCTATAGGAAGTTACAAAACATACAGTAATCCATTATAATAGGGATGGATTCAAAATGAACATAAAAAAGGATAATTTTCCATTATTTGCCAAATTCTAAGTTTAATATTCAATAACGAGAGTGAAATTGAAATTATATTGTATATTTCTGTGTTTTGTTGATATATAAAGCGAACAAAATTACCACTTTATCGTTTAAAAAATTTAACATTAATCTCATTATGGAGAACTTTAATTGATTAATTTGAGGGTCTAAATATTAAAAACTATATTTAAAACGTTTAATTGTTAAAAACTATTTAAGTGAACATTTTTGTTAAACTACCGCGGCCGGCGCCTGTTTGTTTAAATACACAAACTTCCAGACTGTCGAAGTACCACTGCCTATTTAATCTCTTTTCCTTTCTGTATATCTGTATGTCTGACTTGTTCTCACAATATTTTAAAACGAATCTATCAATATACAGTTCATGATGGATTAAATCAATTCAAGCGAGTTTTGCTGAGGGATAGTGAACATGTTTACATTGAACTTATGGATAACCATAATTACAACGAAATATTGCAGACTAAATATATTTGCAAAAAACCCTGAGTAAAAAGATGTAACGTTTAAACGTATGACATAGTAACATATACAGGTATAGACTTGAAATGTTGCACCAAACCTTCTCACTTAACATATGGTATAACGTGCTTGTACATTGCAAATATCAATTAAGAACTTTAATAATACGTAGTGCCCTTAACTTTATAAAATCAAGACATTTCAAGATATTTTGAAACCAAAAATATATATGTATTGGCCTAAAAGTGTTTTTCCAAAGAGATATATTTTCTGTTACATTATATAAAGAATATAAAAGTAAACATGTGTGACTAAAATATAATTTAATACATTTCCCTTTTTAATTTACAATTTTGTATACGTTATTTGGCCAAAAGTACATTTTTAAAAACTCTGAGGATAAAATGGTGAAATATAGTTTCATATAAAGTTTATTTAAACGCTGATGCTTCATTTAATAGCTTGTTATTGTACACCTTTAAAATATAAAAAGTTTATTACAATTTTATTGGTAAAATTTAGATATCAATTATGTCTCCCAGATTACTCTAAAAAGGATTTCTTTACTATTAACTTTTTGACCCTGCATTAGACTACACATAAGAGTACACCACTATACACTGTAATATAGTAAATTTTAAATTGTAATAAGCGTCTAAAGATTTCCTTTCTCTAGTTTAACAAACATTGCCTGTATCATTATATCAATAATATATTATCCCATGCGTGTTTTGTATTCCCCAACGATTAGTTATTTTTTATCGTTTGTCCATCGTGAATTAATTATACCACTAATGCACCGCATCCTTTGTCATCACAGTTCGCTCGTCATTAATCATAAACATTGCAAACAGCACACGTTGCATCGGGAACAAAAAGCTCTTTTATATCGTACTGAAAGAGAATCAACGCGTTTTGTTCGCAGTGTGCATATATCGAAAGTGATAAAAGTTCATATTATTGTTGGTGTCTGTAATCCAGCGAGACCAACGATGGGAACACGCGGTTGCTGGTAGAGGTTTAAAGCAACGTAATGATCTGGAACCGAACGATTTTATGATTTTGGTGTCCGTGTTCCAGTAAGACCAACGATGTCAACACTGAGTTTTGGAGCAAAGGTATGATCTGGGGCCAAGTGATATGATGACTACCGATGGTATAATTGTTGGTGTCCATGTTCCAGTGAGACCAACGATGTCAACACGGGGTTGCTGATAGAGTTTTGGAGCAGGGGGATGATCTGGGACCGAGTGATATGAAGACTAACGACGATATAATTGCTGGTGTCCATGCTCCAGTGAGACCAACGATTTCAACACGGGGTTGCTGATAGAGGTTTGGAGCAAGGATATGATCTGGTACCGAGTGATATGATGACTAACGATGGTATAATTGTTGGTGTTCATGTTCCAGTGAGACCAACGATGTCAACACGGGGTTACTGATAGAGGTGTGGAGCAAGGATATGATCTGAGACCGAGTGATATGAAGACTTACGGTGATATAATTGTTGGTGTCCATGTTCCAGTGAGACCAACGATGTCAACACGGGGTTGCTGATAGAGGTGTGGAGCAAGGGGATGATCTGGGACCGAGCTCTAGGGTACCACTTTTTGCCGCTGCCCTCCGTCCATTACTCTAGTGAGGTAAGTAACCATACTTACCTTCATTTTGTATTAAGTTAATGAAATATTCACAAAGTATTTGTAATCTCTTAAATCAAGAGATTACTACAAGGGTTGGTACTAAGAGGTTTGTGTAGTGCTAAATAGAATGGTATACAGTTGACAACTTGTGTTATATGGTGGCAGAGTCTTTATATGAAGATAATTGAAATGCTTTAAGGACATTTGTTTCATACTGATGAATGATAGCCTTAACTCTATATTGAAAAAAAGTTATAGGTTTTCATATACGGATATAAAACCTTTTTGTATTTTGCCAAATATTTCAGACAGGATAAGGAAGGGTAGATATACATATCACTATACCTGAGTTGATTATATTCAACTGGTCGTAATAATTTAAATTTATAATGGCTGGATTAGTACTTAAATAGAAAGTGTAGTATGTGAGTTTGATGCGGTGAGGAAGATAACCCGAGTATATGTTGATGGCGTCCAAGGTATATTAGAATTCTGGGAGGAAATGAGAAGTTTGTTCACAGAAAACACATAGCTGTAAAAAAGGCTACTTAAGACTTCTTGAATTCTTAAAAAGTCTCGTGAAGGAATTGAGAAACATAAATGAGAGAGAAGACAACAAATACAGTGGGTGTGTTCGATTAAGTAACAATCGATTGACTAATGAAAACAACACGTTTAAACAGTACAAAGAAATGGAATAACTTATAAAAGTAAGGAAATATTTAGTGAATTGGGCCTTATATTTAATCTTATTAGCGGATCCGTAACTGAGTATTCTAAGGCAACCTATGAATTCAACTTTAGGGAATAACACGAGCAATTCAGCCGCAGAGAAGATATATAGGATCAAATGTGACTCTATTAACAAAGCCTTAAAAAATACTAGTTAAATAATAAGCCATAAATTTTAAATTATATGGGTATTTAAGAGCGTATTCCTACTATAGAGTATAGTATAGACACATAAACAATATTGCATTTTTCATTTTCAAGAAAAAACACTAGAAATGTAATTTTGGCCTTTTTAATATTGCAAAATCTGGAAATCGAGGAATCCTCAAACAGTTACTTAACTTTGTAATGTATATTACTATTATTGAATGAGAAATTTACTAGGGTAAAATGTAGTCCTTTTGCTGAAGGCCAAATTCTGTATTTTAACAGTTCCGATCAATTTGTAGATTCCTCTTTTCATAATTAGCTCGTACAAGAATATTAGGTTAAAATAGAGATAGATAGACTTAGGACTGATTCGTACTTAAATACCAGTAATATACATGCATACGTACACATGGGTTACTTTACATTGTATAAACAAATATTGAATAAATTATTTTAATCAATAAATAATGGATATTATACTTCTCATTGTAACTTACATGAAATTGTTCACTGATCTCTAAACATCTTAAAAGTTCTTTTGACATCAACAAGCTATTTCATTTTCTAGTTAACTGAAGTTTTCTTGACTTTCTTGTATAGTTATTGTTCTAATACTCGCTATAAAGTTTTTTAAAGCAAATTTAAATTACTTATTATGCGTTTATTTTCAGAAAACGTTTGGATAAAAGTTGAAAAAGTTCTAATTTCTTTGCAGGCACCATACTTTTTATTGTTTTCAGAAAAATTCGAACACATTGCTAGGGTAATAACGCAAAATAAATACTGTGTCGTATGAGCTAGTTAACTATATGAGAAGTCAGAGAATGTTTTATTCCATTATAGTAAACACAGCGTCTTTGGCAGAAGGAAGTAGGAAGCTCTCACAGTAGTCTGAAGGGAGTTTATTCAATTTCCCACGCTCACGTCCCTCCTCCCTTGGAGCAGTCTGTGCCCTTTAACCCTTACTTTGTTCTGAGAAAGTTTGTGTTTTTTATAATTTATTGTATTCAAACGATATTGAATACAATATTACTATTAATATTATTGTTTAAATATTACTTATGCCGTTCAAATTGTTCTCCTCACTTTTGCAATAAATTTTAAATAAAATATATATGAAACCATATATTATGAAATACATTAATGTGCTTTCAGATTGGAATTGGTGTATTATAAACTAATGATCACTCCCAAATGTTATTATGCAACAGACGTCGGCATCGGAACGTAATTCATTTTTCAACAACTGTTTTGATTAAGGTTTTGATAAGGAACCAAATATTTATAGAACAAATATATTTTGACATACCGCAGTAAATGTTGAACGAAAGATAATGTATTTTTTGTAATTGTTTACGTACAATCGTTACTTGAATTGTACCAAAACAATTTTTTCTTTTATCTTTTATTGGGTGAGTGTTACCATCATATATCACTAGAGGGGCTGAGCATTCGATATATCACGTGAACAATCTAACTTAAAGACTTGAAACTTTTAATGATGCTCATTTCTATAAACTGAACAAGCAATGCGATGATTTTTCGTGTTATTCTATGAGATTTTTTTCTGAATTAACGAAAATTTTTACATTACTCTTATTACTAACCATGACGGCAATGACAAATGTATGACACAATACATCAATTATTAAAAAACTAATTACATCATGACAGTTTAACATGTGTCATAATAACACATGTAGCCTAATATAATGAGCTATAAGGCTTGAAATTTTGCATGCAACCTCACCAAAGCCTCTTACGAGAACTCTTAGATCTCAAAATAAATAAATTCCAAATTGTAATAGTATACGAATTAAAATACTACCCCATTTTATTTGTGGGGTCGTAATTTTTAAAGTACATGAAAAGTGGATAAAACACCGAAGTATTTTAAACTACCCCATTAACATTGTAGGGTTACAGAGGATATCAGGGATGTAATGGGCTTATGCCGTTCTTTGTTAGGCTTAACCCTGTCAACATGCGTTTGTTCACACGCGACCTTCTGATTCTGTGTTGTTGTGAACTGAATTCTAGGGTGATTCAATTTTAGTGTTCTTGAAAAGGACCATCAATTAGAATATGTCATTCACTTCATTTTTAGCAAACTAGATAGTATATTTTATCCATACTACTATGTATTGTCCTTTCTGTACTAGGTCAGTAAGACTAATAAAGGAAATGAAATTTCGGAGATTACATTTTGGGGTTGAATCATCTTATAACTCAAAATATAAGTTAATCAAAATATAAGGTATAAGGAGAGCAAATAAAACCTAACTTGGAAAAGTAATTAATGATTTGTTCTTATGTTACTGAATAGAAGGAGTGATTTTGAGGAAATAATTAAATTAATTTTTGGTGGAGAAGGATATCAATATATCTACCAACAACGGCTTTTAAGTTGCATTTTATCCCAGACACTACTGAGACCTACATTTTTAACTGGCTGCTGAACGCATTCTCTTCGTCCGTCATGCTGGACTTCTATCAGAAGTGTTGTCAGAAAAACTTTTCTGAAAGGTGACCACCGTCAAGCATCCTCAAGGTGAGGATTTGGTAATATTTAATTCGTAGACAGAAGAGAGAAAATAGATGGGAATTGATATAATCTATTTAAGTGCCACTTTGAAATAGAAGAGAATTCTGACCTCTTATCGTTAACTTTATGGGAACTAAAGAAAAATTGGAATATCGACAATTACATATAAACTCATAAACACACATCACAGACTCTGGGCATCAACTACTGTTTGAAATAAATCAAGCTAATACACTCGCACTGCTTTGTATGGTAATGCAAAATATTTATCCCAATAGTTTGCGTTGACGTCGGATATGGTTCCATTACCGTCAATCAATCATTGAGATTTCTACA
Organism: Homalodisca vitripennis; assembly: GCF_021130785.1. Lineage (NCBI taxonomy): Eukaryota > Metazoa > Arthropoda > Insecta > Hemiptera > Cicadellidae > Homalodisca > Homalodisca vitripennis. The sequence continues at coordinate 54,373,578 of NC_060213.1, read as the reverse complement.
TGCACGGATTGAGTTTCCGGTGGCGCTCACGCAAGAGATCTTGAATTCCTAAGTGCACCGTATGTTAAAAGGGAGGCTTGCTGGAGACAAGGGATTTTCTTTCCAGTTATCACAATTGATATGACACGTTTAGTCATATCTAAGAGACTACGTATTTTTAGAGTATTTTATTTTTAGCCCTTCAATTATTTCATTGATTAAACACTCCTCAGTGCAACCGACAGTTAACTGCAGTAATTCCATTTTTTTAGAATGAATTCTGAATTCAATTCGGTAATACGTGTTCATTAAAACATGCTATTTGTTGATCTACGAAGCTACTAAGTTGCCTCATATAAAAACATATTTTTTATCATTTAGCTGTTAGGCTGTTGAGTTCTTGAACGCTCATGTGCATAGGTACTTCAAATAGCCTACCACAAAACAATAATATCCTTTACGGATGAAGATAGATTTCCCATGCGGTTCTTATTTCAAATTATCCAAATTAAAATGATTTATGAATTTTAGAAATGTATTTGTAAATAACTGATGGTATCACGACTGTTTTACGGTCCGCATATTATTATACTCGTATTAAGTACAACAAATTGCTAACTCTACCAAATTGAAACCTTAGGAGACATAAATATTTATAGCCTGTTTCACATACATGGTTCGGTTGCTATTAGACAGATATTATATTCGCAATAAAATATTCGTAAAAGAACAGAATTATGTACGGTATAAAAACGTATACACTAATGTATAACATGTGTCCAATACGTTGTATAAACTTTCCAAAATTTGTATGGCCGCTATCTTGAAAACTTACAACTAATCAGACACATATAGGAACAAACTTTGTTTTAAATGAGCATAGAATTAATTACATAAATTGCTTTGAGTGCGTATTGGCAGACAAATAAGCGATTATTTTAAAAACTTAATCGGCCTCCATCTTGAAATCTTTTAGTGTTGTAAAATACTAAACTGTGCCAAGATAAAACTTGTTCTAAACACAATGTCAGCATTTTGGGCAGATACAAACAGTTTTGGAAGATTATACAGGTTGATACCGGCTAACGAAGTCATCCAAACCACGTGTAACAACTATTCTTATATCACGTTATTATACATCTATTTAAAATCACTGCAAAATGATCGTATTTAGTCGTATCTCCACTATTTCATTGCATACATTTTATCATTGTGTATGTCTGCTTTCATGTGACCCTACGAAAAAGATTTTCACAAAAATTTGAATCGTACAAACTACCATTATATACTCGTATACATTATATATACATTTGAGTTATAGTGGATTTTTTAATTTTTGAAACCATGATCAGCAAAGATTTTATAAAATATCCCGAACAGAATCTCCAAAGAGAAAGATTGCATGAATTCACCTAAAATGTTGGGCTTGTTAATATTGATCCTTCCATAAACACGTAACGGAACAAAAGCAGGCGCCTATGGCCCAATATGTCCTATACACTAAATAATAAAAAGCTTTAGTATATTTTAAGTTCTGTTTTTCCCGCAATATATCCGGATTATGTGTGAAAGGCAACACCTGACACCGATTCTCTCTCAGCCATAACTTCCTAAGCCGCACACGCGCTGAGAAATAGATCCGGTTGTCGAAGTCAATCACGGCCATACCTGACAGCGGCGTGATCCGTGATCCTGCTTTGTCAGCATCAAGAATTATCCGTCTTTCTTTCTTTATCAGTTCACCGCAAAGCAGCTAAGCACTTGTCACATATCGTGGAAAAAGTAGAAAGTTAGTAATAATAACTCATCTTATTCTTTTATGATAAAGAAATTCCAAACTTCTAATCTGGTATATTTACGAAAAGGTCTGTCTCAGACTTTGTTTGAGATTAACAAATCATTAAATAATTAAAGGCATAGAACACTGTTTTGTCTGTAAGTTAATATACATCTAGCATTACAATTATTTGTAGACACTGTTGAACTTCACACTTGAGCCGTTGAACTGTGGAAGATTTTCAAGTTTTATGTAATTTTAAAGTTATAATTAACATAAATCCAAACGCACTTTTTCTCATAAAATATAACTAATGTAAAATGTAGTAAACATTTAAAATATTTTAAAAAATCCAAAATGCATTTGGATGCATATCACTCATCTTTAAAATAGACGACGTCCATACTTCGACAGGTGAAATTAGTAGCGTAAAAGTTTAACATTGTTCTTATGGTGCTAAAATCAAGATGGCTATCATTACTAATTTTAATAAATCTTTCGGTATAAACTTATATTTTACAAACAGTGACTTAAAGTTTACTTTTTCCCTCCTGTCACTAATGAATAAATTTACAACATTTAGATTTCCATCTTATCAACAAGCCCCCAAGAAAGCACTTCGTCTGGTGCAGTTGATAATCTTGAATAAACTTCGCCTTCAGAACAATACTTTTCCACCAGCCTTTCGTATATATAGACGGAAGATGATCAGGTTTTTTTCAATGCAAAGTTGCCCTTTACATTCCACCTATAGATTATTTGAGGAACCTTTAAGGTTTAGCATATAAGGTCAATTTACATACTGAGAACTCGGTCCATAACCGTTCAACCTTGGTATGTAATTTGAAACTTACTTTTATCAAAATAGGAGGTTAAAATTCCTCAAATGAGCAATTTTCCAATCAGAGATAACAATATTGTTTTTTTCAGAATTGGCAAAAGCTTAGTGGGCACGTAGTTAAGGATTTAAATGAAATGAAATGAAATGAAATATGCCTTTATTCAAGAGGCGGATTTAATGTGTTGCCTTTGAATAAAGTAAAATATATAAGTCATATTAAGGTTATGAACCGTTATGTATTAATTAAAAATTTGACGTTATTGAAATATTCTACTTTTAGTTAACGTGACTCTTCAGATCTCCCTAATGATCTGCCATGGCTGCAAAGAACTTGCCTCGCTCTTGCTAACGGTCGGGCAATGTTTGACATTTCGAGAACGACTGAGGAAATATTTCACTGGGGCGTGAGTTGAGACCTAAGCAGTAGAGCAGAGTGTGGTGGACTCTCAGTGTGAAGATTTCCTACACTTTCCTTCTACCTAGGAAGAAAAGGATCTTAATGTTTTCTCTCAATGAACTTTGTTTCTCGAGCAGCAAACTATTACTTAAACCCTTGCAAGTATTGCTTTCGATAGTTTTACTTACACACTTCTACACACTTTTAGCAGCATAACATGAGAAAATCGACTTAACAAATTGTACAAATTACGCATTGCAAGACTTTTATCATTGCAAATTTAACATTAAAACACAGATCAGTAAATATATTTACGAGTTGCCATAAAATAATATAACGTACTACGTGCTAGAAACACGTACTCTTCATGACCAGTCACCATTTGCTTCTGAGAGAGAGAAAAGACACTACACAGCCTTACTTATACATACCTATTTTAAAACTACATATAGTACATACACAATAATCAAAAGCACGTACACAAACACACATACTACTTCCTCTGGGTATGAGGAGTCACATTTTTCCATGTGAGTCTGATAGAAAAGACAATACACAACCTCTCTCTAACATACATAGTACATTCATACTGCATAAGCATGTACATAATAATATACGTGTTAATTATTATTAACACGTATATTCTATTAACGATGAGCCATACGTAAAAGTGGTTATTGACAAAGATCTGTAAGGTACCACTTCATTGTTTTGGGAGACGCTCGTAAACCAACTTTTTTTATACCGAGCTACAGAAGATGTGCACAAATAAAAGAATGTTTTTAGAATTTTAGGGCTTATAATAATAATAATGCATTTTACCGCTTTTATTATATGATTGATTAGACAGATTGAAGACTTACGTATGATTAAGTGTACCTATTTCATTCCTCGACAGAGTTTTATCAATTATTTTACTCTTCCTTGAATACTTTTTCCATTTTGTTGCCACGTTTCGATAAAATTTAAAAATAAGAATACAACTATTAAATAGATAGATCATTTCAATTCTTCCATAAATTTTTGGGCATCGAATTAGTATATGGAAATCACTACGCTTCTAGCGGAAGTAGGTGTTCAACTCAGGTACGTAAAAATAAGGAGCGTTGAATATGGTTGTTTTCTCGTATATAAAATTACTCATAACTATCTTTGTATCGGATAGTACATCGTTCTATATTTCATTTTTTATGACACTTTTTCTTACTCCGTATCATTAAATGGAAAACTTTCATTTTGCAATACATTTTTTTGATGATAGAACTAGTTTCCAAAGCATTAAAGTATTGTATGTAGTATGAGATTTATGAATATCTCCTTTTATCTATATCGACAATTAAGGCTTTTCCAATGCTTTTTCCATATTTATTTGAATCAGCTATCAGCTCATATCGTTGCGGTCCAATAGTTTATTTATTTCAAATATTTAAATTAATTTTCTTATTTTATATCATTCCCACAACTAAAATTCTACTGAACATTTTTAAATAAATAAAAGAATCTCAACGAGTTCCCCCCCTCTTCTACATCTTCTGAAGTTTTGTCGTCATAGAGCTTACTATGTGAAAGCATTTTTATTCCAAATAGTTTATTAAATTGAATACAATTTGCTCTTGAACTAGATTCTGCAAGATTCATTGTTATGCCTGCAGCTAGTATCTATAAATTATCAATCAGGTATGATTGGAACATTACTCTGTATACTACCAACACCACTACATATAGTATATATAGAAATTAATTACCTTTATATAAGTGTTATAAATGCCTATTACCTGTTAGGTAGAAACCTTAGTGAAAATAATGTGAAAAATTAATTTTCTTTTAATGAATTACATATCACATTTTGAAGTGTAGCATTTGATTTAGATGTCCACGCTAGATAAATAAACCATCAATTTTGATTTTTAATATAAGATTTCCTTCTCTTTCTATAACTTTTCCAAATTTCCGTTTTGATTTTTCATTGGTGTAATCTCTAGCTTGTACTTTGTCACCAATTTTTAAAACATCTGCCAACAAATGTTACGTTATTATCTTCCTTTTTTTCTCTTTGGGGTATCGATGCTAGACGTGTTCTGACAAATCTGGCAAACATTGACTGGTATGATTTTGAACCAGCCTCGTTTACAGCCTGCCTTAGTTGCCTAAATAATTAGAACAGGTTCGGTTCAGTTTGTCCTCCTTCATTCTGCATAGCACTCAATGAATTCTTAAAGTTTCCAAGAATCCTTCCGCTTGGCCATTTGATGATGGATGACGAGAGGCATTAGTTTTGTTAATAACGCTATTTTCCTTCAGGAATTGATTTAAAATATGTGACATGAATTGGGCACCAATATCTGAGATTAATATAGCTCGAGTCCAAATGTGTTAAACAGTTTCCGTAATTCCCTAACACACCAATCTGTCGATGTAGCCCTTGTTGGTATGACTTGGACTTGGAAAAAGAGTCGACTACAATAAAATAGTATTGGTCATTACTTAGTAACGCAAAATTGATATTAATCCTTTCTCATGGACATTTTAGAGTCTGTCAAGGGTGACCGATTTCATTGGCTGATACATTTTGTTTAAGGCAACACTGTTTACAAGACCATTTATTTATTTATTTGCATGCTACATTACAGACACGTTATCCAATTACATTGTAGTATTATACTATAAATTATTAAATTTAAGATAGTTAGCAAATATACAAAATACAAATAATCAATACTCAATCATTCAAGTCTAAATACTAATAACTGAAACTGATAATAAATACATTATACAATTTATTCTCATCGGAAATAATCTTAGATAAAATATTGAAAGCCGAACTATACTAATTTAAATATAACATATTTTTAGAGACTACGAATGCAAATTTCTATCTTGTCTTTGTCAATACTTCTCCATGAACAGTTACTTCTAGCCAGTGCTTTTATTCCTAAAATACCAATATGTTCTATATAAAATTCATTTATAACTTGATTTTAAAGTTTCATTGATACAAGGATACTTCAGTCTTTTAAAATACACTCGTTTTGCAGTCCTAGTTCCCTGTCATGATATCTAAACTACTCTAAAAATTTGGCATTTTAGAGCGTCTAATACTGGCGATAAATACTCGTCTTTAGCAGTTTCTTCAGCAATCATTTTACTATCAATAACTAAAGATTGAAGTTGACCTATTTGAAAACAAGTCCATGGCCTTTGGACTATATTCAAAAGGGAAACGAGATAAAAGTCTACGTTACAGTTCATCTTATCTTCTGTACTGTATAATGTATAATGTATATAATGTACTGTATAGTTGAAGCTTTAAAGGAATTATGCATAGTTAAATATCCTTGTAGTAGATATTGTTGGTAGTTTTTTGTTGGGAATCATTAATGATCCTGCTTATAAAATTCAGTACGAATTCCTAATATACGCTGATGACATCAAACTGTTTTATGATATCGAGTCCTCATCTAACTGTGGTATACTTCAACGATCCCTCATCACATTGCGCTTAGGTGTGAGGACAATCTTATGTCCTTGAACATTAACATGTGTAGTTGTTGAGCAGGTGGAATTACTCTTCATCGGTGTAGAGACATACCCTTATGAATTAAACTTACATCAACTTTATTCTCTCAATTTAAATCTGCACTAAAACTAGTAAAGATTTTGGCCTTATCTGCACAATAGCAAAATGTTCTGTGTTTATGTAATAAACTTTATTTAATTTATAATGTCAAAAACCATTAGAAAAACTGCATTCGTCTCTATATTCCTCTTCCCAAACTCCCAGCAAATCATCATTTAACCTCGGGTACTAAATTGTGGTTTAAATATTTTGTTGGCCGTTACTCAGTAACAAGCTGTAATTTCCGGACCTATGTTTATATGATTTTTTCCGTTATTTTTCTGTAGTACAATAATCTCGGAAAGTCCCGGTAACCCACCCGAATCACCCTGGGTGTATATTATGTCTGGAAACACCCAAATATATCCTTTAATAATTTAAATATAAATTTGAAACCTCTTACAATCGTGATAGAGATTGGGCATCTACTTTTTGGAACAATGTTTTGTTATGTCACACCAACGGGGGACGTCCTGCCGAGGGTATCGTGAATATTCTTAATGGAAGCCTATACCTTGTGATACATAATTTTAAAGGTAATAGCTTACTGAATTGAATGCCACAAACCGCATCTCAAGGGAATTATTCTATCAGAAAATAGAGCATTTTTAGTATTGAAAATTTACTGATGTTCAACAATGTAATTTTAACATGGTTCTTGCCACAAAATGTGTTACACTAATTTTTTAGCATTTTTTTTAAATGTTCAATTAAATAAAACAAAAATTTCATTTTAAGCTGGTTCTATTAGCACAAATTTGCCAGTTTTTGTCAGTGTATGTTCATGAATTATTAGTATATACCCTGATTTAATCGATATAAAAAGGGATATAAACACACAACTGTAAGTACTGCTATACAAGTTTATCTTGACATTGACCAAAACATAATACTTATTAGCACGTGGCCAAGACGCTAGAAGAAGCTGACACAAATCAAATGTTGAGAAAGTCTTGTGGCCCTGATTGACTAGTAAGCCACTCCAGAGGACGTAGTGTAAGTCGTGTTGACGAAGTAAAGCCCCACCACAAGCGGCTTAGCGGCTGCTGAGGCACCGCGTCAGCGACGGGCTCAGCTTCACCGTTCTAAAAAGGTTTACACTGATGACAACTAAGATTATTTCCGTTTGTTACCACTCCAAGCACTTCCATAATGTGGATCTTTCATTTGGAGGGAGAGTAATATAAGCAATACAAACAACGCTCTTACAAGAATAGCGCTCTGTGTAGTGTCACTCATTACCTAAATATTCACTGTGATTTCGGCAACTTGTGCTTCTTAGGGTTTAAGATTTTGTATAAGCAACATTTTATGCTGTCATCAATTTAACAAATATATTTGCGTCTGATGAAAACTTTAAGTCTTTACTTTGTCGGCCAGATTCAGATCTTTAGTGTTAGCAAATAGGGATTGCAGATAGATTCTCTCTCTCTCTCTCTTTTACAAACAAAAACACACAAGTGCAAACGCGGAGGATTATGACAGACATATTTCTGTTCGTCAGTAACCTAGCGCACCAATTTCATTGGTAATTAAGAATGTTATTTTTATACCTTTTTAGGGGCTCAACCCAATCTCAACCATTAAATATATTTAATTTGTCTATTAACAACATAAGACACGTATCTACCAAATTTCATCTTTCTACGACATCGAAAAGTTGAAAAAGAAGAGTTAAATCCTCATATCATCCCCTATTAATATTCGATCTCCATAAAAGTCTTAAATTTGTCTTTTGGAAGCATAAATCACCATTCCTTCAAATTTAATCTTTATATGACATCGTTACGTTGAAAACCAAAATAAAGTTTTCCTAAGAATTGTAGCCCCATTTCAACCCCTATGGGTGGTTGATCTGAATGAACATATTATCTTGTTTTGGACATCGGAAAGTGGAAAACAAAAACGTAGTGCTTCTATGGCTCCAAATCTATTTGAACCCTATGGGCTGTTGACCTTAGTTTTTCATGCTTAAGTCATGAGCCGTATGTTAAGATTCATCTTTCTAAAACATCGGTCAGTTAAAAACACAAAGTTCTTTTAGGGGTTGCGATCTCATGTGTATAGTCATGTGTTCTCACATTAAAATGCTTTAGATGTTTTCCAAGCCATGAGACATACGCTTACCAAATTATTATAGATATCGCGAAGCGGGAGAATCAAGTGTTTTAATTATTGCTTTGACAATAGTCAGTGACCCATAATGATTTTGGTAAGACAAGCTACAGCAATCTTTACACGGTGCCTTTTTCATTTTTAATTTGAAAAAACAAGTAGTACTTAATAGTTATCGCAAAAAGTTGTACTTTGAAATGATCCGTTACCATACTTGATTCAAACATAAATCTTTTATATCTGCCTACCTTATACCTACTACGTAATACCTAATATATAACGTATGAGTATGCTAAATCACGTAGTACGTAACAATGTTTTCGAAGATTCGAGGTCATGTCCATCATTTCAACGCCATCATACTTTATACCGTTCTTTCCATTGACCGTATACCTGCCTTTAGCCAAAATGTAGAACAGTTGTATCAATGTAGATAAATTCCATATTGAGATATTTCCCTGAGAATTGATGACAGCCTCCTTAGTGAAAAACTTCGATAACGCTCTCAAACATAAAGAATTTAATTTATTAAATGTTATAACTTCAATATGATGAAACGTCTTTATCGAAATTTACCACGTCTTATATTTATTTTAAAATTTTGCATAGCAATCAGGCGTAACCTTTTTTCAGGATGTGTTCAATATTTTCAAGTTCATATGGAATATCAATTCTATCACTTGAGTTGTTTTTGCGTAATAGAAGGATAAAATTTTAATAAGCCATGATATTGAAACAAATTCAGGTAAAAGGTTAGGATTAATTTCAATCGTGACATTAACACAGTAGATGTAGGAGTGTTAAATTTCAAAGAACCACGGGACCTAAAATTTCAACACGTACGGCCCTGTACGTGTGTGCAAGGACAAGTTGAGTTGGACCAAACTGCCGCTAACAAACGGCTTAAGTTGAGCCGGCTTTAAATGGAACAGAGGTGTTCAGCGAACTCTATAACTTTCCGTCTACGAACTTTGCGAAAGAAGTCAACTATTCTCGGATCGCATTGGACCCAACTGAGTACTCTCTCATGTTCTACTTGCAGATAGGAATGATCACCATTTCCTAGCTATCTTATAAACTACAGTCTCTTCGTGAAGTTTCAGTGTATATTTTTTTGCTTATACGACTATTCTCGGATCGCATTGGACCCAACTGAGTAATCTCTCATGTTCTACTTGCAAATAGGAATGATCAATATTTCCTAGCTATCTTATAAACTACAGTCTCTTCGTGAAGTTTCAGTGTATATTTTTTTGCTTATACAACTATTCTCGGATCGCATTGAACCCAACTGAGTACTCTCTCATGTTCTACTTGCAGATAGGTTGCAGATAGGAATGATCACCATTTCCTAGCTATCTTATAAACTACAGTCTCTTCGTGAATTTTCAGTGTATATTGTTTTGCTTATTGTTGTAATCCATCCTTATCGTCAGGTGGGGGAGGTATTAATTCAAGTTGGGGGAGTGATTCTTGTACTCGTGAATTATGCTGTAGACTTGCATTCTCTGCAGTGACAACACATAGGATGGACTCCAAGCAGCTTTTGGGTGCGTTTAAACATGTTTCTTTCCCTTTCTTCTGTTGCTTTCTATTTTTTGTATATTAATACTTTCCCCATCTGACGAGGAGGATAGATTTCAATCCTCTAAACGTTGTATTAAACCTTTTGTAACATATAACGATGACAAAGGCCCGAAATCCTGTTATGCTTTAAAAGAAATCAACCTATCGTCAATAACACACTTTAAAGAATGTACATTATACGGCTATTTTACTGACCGTGGTGGTACATTAAGCAGCACATCCTTATGAGAGTGCTGACTTTTTTGAGAAAAACGAATATTTACGACCATAATTTAAATATTTTCTCTCTCTCTCTAAGATGACAAAGTTAAAATATCAGAGCTTTACTACTTTTAATTAAAAACATATATGTAATAAGCTACATACTGTACGTGCTTAATGGCTCTCACAAGTTAAGTTTGATATAAAATATGGAAAAAAACTGGAAAATATTTATTTTGGCGCTGTAAAATTTATAGGATTAATAAAGAACTTTTTTAAAAGTTATGACAACTATAAATACACACAATCATATCTGGCACATTTAGTTTTTGGGGGAAAAAAATTTACGAAAAACTTGTGATCGTTGAAAAGCCCTAAAAATCTGTTGTGCTCAAACAATTACTTTAAAAAATCGAATTTAACAGCAACTATAAAAGAGTCCTTAACGGTATTTTATATATTTGCAACCTCATGATTTGTATCATGATTTTAAAATATACAAAACTTTAGTTATCTCTCTAGTTATCAGCAATTAAATAACTCACGTGAAGAGTGACTCCCTTAAGAAGCAATGATGAAAGCTAGCGATATGCAAAGCTAATAATCATCTGTAGTCTAGCAACAGTAGTTAGGATTAGGTAAGAAAGGCATGTGGATAAATTAATACTGCCATTATATAGTTTAATGTTTTATAAATACATTGAGAAATATAATTAATTAAGGATTTTATGAGATTTGCTGTAATCACGTGGTACGATATCAGTAATTTTAGACCTTGTGCGATAAAGGATTCTTGATACTTTAGGTTATATGATTTCATATAGATATATATATTTTTCTGTATATTTTTCGATTTTCAATTTATACTCAAACTGTAATTTTTCTTAGAACACATTTTACCTTAATTTATTGGGATTAAACGTAACTTGTTATATCAGTTTATCATTCAAGACGCATTATTAATAAACTATTCGAATGGAAATCCTCTCCGAATGTGGGTTTTCTGCATCAGATCTTTTGTACAGAACATTGCGAGCCGTGGCAAAGCAAAGTGCAGATTCAGTACAGAATAGGGTTGTAGCGAGAAGGGTGACACAGATGTGGATGAAGCAACCCTCTCTACGTGTTTGCGAACACCGAAGTTTGCTAGGGTCGTTTGACACCTTTGTTTTGCTGAGTGAGTCTTTCACCGTTTATCTTTTAGTTACATTGAAGAGTTTTAGTCAACAAGCACTCGTTCTGAACGTATTTGCTCTTTAATTATCTTTGACTTGGTATCGATGAATAATTTCAGAATGTACCACGTTTAGTAGTCTCCAGAAATCCACATATTATGTTAGTTATAGGTTCTAATAACGCTCTTTAATTACCCCATACAATTTTCAAAATTATCTGGTTTCTCCAGAAATCCACAGAATATGTTAATGACGGTTTACAATAATGATCTGTAATTACCGCACAGACGTTTGTAATGTATCACGTTTAGTAGTCTCTAGAAATTTTCAGAAACTATTATTTATTTACCGATTTTCAGAAACATAATATATTTTGGATGGCTTAAAACAAAACAAAACATGGCTGAAGTATAATAAGTCGCCGACTACAAAGACACATAATATGTCCAACAACTAAATAACTGTAATCCATAAATATTTAACGTCAAAGACAATGTAAACATAAAAAAAATACTTACGACATTGCACTATCTCATCAAGAGAATATGACTCACATCAAGTTGTAAGTGATACACAAGATGCAACTAATTAATAAGTAGCCAAAAGTAATATTCATAGCAAACAGTGGCAAATGCTGTACATCCAAAAAGACAACACCGGTACATCCACAATATTCCGGTTAATATACACGAGATGAAACAACAATCAATAACAATGAATAACAAAGGCACAAATAAAGACAGATAAAACAAAATGACAATGCGGTGGGCGAAATACAAGACACAGATTGTACAGATGGAACAATAAGTTACTGTCTCACGTGACAACGAGTGTTGTCCCCCAAAGACACCACATGGATACACCAAATGGCCCTCAGGGGTACCAATAGGAAACACCAGTGTGGCCCTCTAAAGGCACCACCAAGAAAACACCACCACCTAGACAGCACCAGACACAAGAAACTGCACCACCGATCTCCTGAAGGCAGCCTCGGAGTCAGCGAAGAAGTCCACGAGTACTGCAATAGTGCTGCCCTCTCGCTGTAGCCATGGAATGGGACTGAAGCTTGTGCCAGATCGGCCAGTCACGAACAAGTGTTGACAACGGGTTCCAGATGGCACCCTGATGTTGAACTAACTGAGAAGAACCATTGCATACTGTTGAACTATTCGTTACTTTCAGTTGTAAAAAGTGAAAAACTTAGTCTTAAAATCATAAATTATTTTGATCCTTTCAGAAGAGCAGTCCTAAGTGAAAACGTTTTAAACCAAAATTGGCAGAACCAGCAATGTTCCTCCGCAGGTTAATGATGGAGGCAGAGCTTTATAGTGATTGGCTGAAGCTTGATTAATCATCAGTCAATTTGACCAATCGGCATACAATAAGAGTTCTTTATCACTGGCTGTCAGATATTCCTAATGAATCAGTCCCATGACTTCTCTTATTATTCTTGGATAACTGTATGTAATTCTTGAAAGTAATTCTGTTTTGTAGACCTCTATTAAACATATGATGTTTCCGTTTCATGTGTTTAAAGTGTTCATAACCTCATTAATCGTTGCTTTTTCCCCAATGAAGGAAGCACAATGCCAAAACTACATGGAATTTCCTGGTGTACCAGTGCATTAGTTTTCTTTACTGGTGTCATATGTTTCATTCTTGAGCCAGCTTGAATACTATTTTAATACTGTAGGTACATTAAGGCGCTATTAATTTTATGGCGCTTGACGCCTCAATACCACCAACTATTCTCGCTTTAGCGGTATGTCTCGTCTCATGCGCGCAGGTGGGGTGGCTTCAACTCATCTGGATTTCTTCCACGATTCTGTATCATCTATCATCAAAGTGATTGCTCTATGTGATGTTACCTAATGCTGGGGCCGTCGACTCCCCTCATTATAGTGCCAGTGCCTCCTCTTCAGTTTCTTTTTTAAGTTCTTTTCGTTGTTGTTTATTGTATATTTATTTGTTATGGTATTTATAGTCTTTCTGTTAGTTATATCAATTTAAATAGTAGCTCTATTCACTCTTCACCTAATCTCTATTCTTGTTATTGTTACCTGATATTTATATTGTTGTTAGTATATATATATATATATATATATATATAGTTTATTTCTTAGTTATTCTAAAAACTGCAGCCCTATACAATGTTGACTCAATCCCACTCTAGTTTATCCTACTGTTATCTTAGATTCTTTACTGATGTTAGTCCTTTTTATATAGTTTATTTACTCTTTTTCCTTCATATTATTTAATTCATTGTTGTTATTTCTTATTTTGATAGCTCTCCTTAGGCTCTATGTTCTATGTCCTATTGCTATAAAGTGTTTACTAGCCTTACAATTTCCAGTCTTGTACAGTTGTTGCCTGTGTTGTTTGCGGGTCATGCCTCCTTATTGTATGTTACTATTTACTCTCTGTCTTGTTAGCTCCTAAGAAAACTTTAGTACATCTTGCCCATAATTATTTTTTGTTATTTCTGTATAAAATTGGGGTTTGTCGTTGAGGTAAATAAATAGCCTTCTCTTGAACTATTTTCATAAAATAGTGTGAGAGAGCTAAAGATCACTCTAACTATATTTCTCTATATTTTGGTTCACATCAGTGTATTCATATTTTATGTATTTAGTTGTTTTATAGAATCCATTTTTGCCCTCGGAGCTTCACATAGTCGACTAAAAGTCGATAGTTAAAAATTACTTGAAAAATTATGCAAAGATTAAAAAATTATTAAGCCAAAAGAGATACAAAAAGTATGTATACCAAAAATAAATGGAGTTTTAACCGAATATTTAAGCATTCAAGACAATATTACGACTATCCTGGCGTAGCTTGGTATCACGAATACAAGTGCCGCTCCCTCTTGAATATTCTTGTTATTGGTTTGATGACAAATTATTTTTCTATGATCTTTGAACCAAATTAATTGGAAAATATAGTTTTCTTCTTCGTTAAACATCACTTTTATTTATTTCTTAATTTGAACACTTTATTACTTTAAGAAGTGCTTATACTGAATAAATATAAGTTCTTCCGTTACATTAGATATTTTTCCTGTAATACTAGATTACTCGAGATTTAGAGCTTGATCTCCTATCTTCAAATTCTTTGATGCCAAGACAAAACGCATAAAATTAACATTAAAGTAATCACCCACTTCTTTAAAGTTTCATAATAAAAAAACTGAAACGTGAAATTTAAAAGAAAAACATTTAGATAATAAATTTAACACCCAAAGACAAACGACCTTTGGGCATGTAACCTGAAGTTTTTATGAACTTCGACTTTACATCAAAGGATCTGAAAATGCGGTACCAAGACCTAAAACTCGATAATCTAGTATTACAAGATACGAGGTGTATCGAATTTTAGTTCTTTGTTTAAATTTAATTCTTTCCAAGAGATTTTTTGAAAGGATAGTAGGATTTCAGACATCTTATTGTAACATTTTTTAATACGTAAAACACTACCATTCGAGGATTGAAATCCATCATCTTCTTCAAGTATGAAAAACGATTTTCTTTGTAAGTATTTTTATGTATTAAGGCCTTTGATACCTTTATCACATTTCAATCCTCGAATCGTAGTGTTATACGTATTGTAACATTTAACGATGTTACAAATGTCCAAAATCTTTCTATCAAATGCTAATGTGTAAAATGTTTTTATGCAAAACAACATTACTTAACAGACAATTATATTCCTTATCACCGCTAATTGTTTAATCCAACTCTCAACCTGCTTTCCTAGAAATGGCGTATTTTTTAAGGAAATCTACATTCCAGCTGTTATGTGATCGATCAATCATGATCACCTCAAAATTAGTTCTAATCTCTGATCACCGAGACCGTTGTGGTATGAAAGTCCTACATTCCTACTGAGGCGATCTCGATCCTTGCTCTTCTAATTGCTAGGAGAGCATCCATAGAATGTGGGGCAGCCATTCTAATAGACATGACGCTTCCCACTTTTCCGCTCATCATAGACAGTCGCTCGGCGTTTGGTAATAAACGGAACCATTTGTCAAAGCTGAATAAATATTTTGTTAATCTTTTTATTTGCTTAAAATCTATGGGATTTAAATAGAATTTGTACATCTTTATTATTTCTCATTAATTAGATTTAAAGGGATATTTCAGAGCAAATCGTAGTATTGAACTTTAGTTTTATTATATTATACGTCATATTGTACTTTTCTAAACGTTGTTAAGTATATATTTCAAAAGCTCCTGGAAATGGTAGTAAATAATTGTTTGGCCATGCATGTTTATCACTTTTGTCGTTAAATATACAAAGTATTTTTTTTATTTTTTTCTGAATTTCGAGCACCTCTTTCTCAGAAATGGAATGGGAAATCTTAATTAACTTGTGTCATATTGCTCAGGTTCTTATCTTAAGTTAAATCAAAATGTAATTTTAGACACTGAACGGATCTTTTGTCAATACCAAACAAACCGTTGTATTTGTCAAAGTGTATATTTCTTCAAATAAAGAAAATCTGCCTTATATTATTGTAAGAATTGAATTTTTCATTCTAGTGATGAAGTGTGGTCTGTAGGTAAATCTTATACAAAGTCTGATTCAAAGAAACGTGTGCTGTCATTACGGAAGATAAGGCACTCTTTAGTAAAGCTATAAACTGATGCAATTCCTTGAACCAAGCAAGAAAGACAGGTTCCTGGAAAACCCAGTCTTATTAGGCTACAGTTGAATGGAAAATTTTGAAGTGGAACAATTCTTGTAATTTAAAGGTATTACAAAAGTTGTCAATTCTTTACTTATTAAAGTTTTTTACAAAGGCAATCTTAGGAATCTTTCCTACGAATTTAGTATGGGATGGAAAGTTCTTTATAACTACTTCTCTGTTACAAGCGTTTTGTAAAGTAAAATGATAAATTGAGGTAACTTTTAAATCCCGATTTTGTATCCTCAAAACCAAAATAAGAAAACCGACCTACGTAATTCCTTTTATTGAACCCGGCGTTTACAGCACTTTTGGGGAATTGAATCCCGAGTAACGACCACTTCTCGTAAGTACGGCGCGCCTATAGTGTTTTACTCTTCTAGTTTAAAGTTCCTTTTACTGCTCCTAGATTTAAGTGTAGTACGGCTCGTAAACCATGTTATCCACGTGGTCTGTTCAAGAAGACGGCCTGTTTCATCGACAAGATTTGGAAGCCTACACTGAGTACTCAGAAACTTTAAGAAACATGAGTACAGGAAAAATAAGGCTAAAAAGGGATTGGATTGTTTTAAGCTTGGGTTCAATCTTACGTAATTCAGGTGCAATAATAATACTTAAATTTTATCAACCAGCTGATCATAATAAGGGATGAGAACGCTAAAATTGGAACCATTGCCATTCATCTTTTACATATTTTAATTTCTCTGTTCCTTCCGTTTTTTGTAATTCACAATCCCAAATCTCACACACGTGCAAATCCAGTTACTCTCAACTTATTCTGAATATTTTAAGATGAAACGTTGTAGTTACTGATAGGACACTCAACAATAAATTTTCAAAACCTACTAAAACGAATATATGAGTATAACCCATAATAATTTTGAAGGACATCAAACTTTAGGACTACGCCTGCTATAAAGGTTCTATAACAAAACTTTATGGAGAAGGAAATACAGTCATTTTATTTCGTAACAAATGCCCAGTTTGCAAGAATATTAGATAAAATAAATGTTCGGTAGGATAAATGTTCAATTTATAACTGTTTTTTTCATGCGGTGAATCAAGATCAACGCGCCTTTAATTAAAGATGATATTGATGCAAAGCTCGCTGTTATTTATTTGAACTTTTTACCACTGTTTATCAAGTTGTAATTATGAACACAACATCTACAGATTTTTATTACGGTCCGATAAAAATAAAAACATTCAGCCCAGACTTTATCATACACAGGCCGTCCAGTGTTTTGTGTAGTCCATTTCTTGATTTTTCAATTCAAAAGAAGTAGATTACTGTTATATTAACTATCTGCTAATAACATACGCTTTGTAATGTACTTCATCTAATAATATTACCATACGGGTAATTGCACCTGTGTTCATTCATGTACCGAGAATTCATTCAATATCTCTCCTGCACCGAGGAGCAATGATAAATATCTATGAAATCTATCCCAAAATATCATAATATCATATGGCATTATAATTGCTATTTAGCTCCATTCAAATAAGGAAAAAAGAAGGTCCGAGTTCAGATCCCTATGAAACTCCAAGATTTACAGTTCCTCATTCTTATTGTTTATTAACCACCTGACACATACCTCAGTTAGCGTGATTTAAGACGACCACCTTAGCTACGAAAACTTTTACTAGTAAGATGTAAATAGTTAAAATTTACTTTATAAGTTCTATGCCAAATTTACTTGAATAGAAGCCCACGCCTTACAGTGTTTGGTGTTTATTGATTCGGGGAACAGTAAAAATATATGACCCAGGTCATGTTACTTTAACGTGTAATATTCCTGGAACGAGTGCGTGCCGATTACACGTGTGATAAGGTTATCAACGTGACAAGAACCGAGGCCACACGCGCGTTGTTTTCTGACACTGGCTAATGTCCCCCTAGGGTCCTGACTCAGCTACTTACTATTAACACAAGAATATTTATGAATTTAAATTGTACTGTAAAATGTATTTAACTATATATTACAACTTGCTATTTTTGTATTATCATGTAAAAGTTTTAATTTGTAACTTTATTTTTAGAAGAGTTTTAATTTTAAACTTTAACAAAAGTTTTCCCCCGTTTCTTCTCCTTCTACTGCTCTCCCTTCCCCTCATTTTTCTCTTTCTCTTCAGCATTCATTAATGCAAAAAGTAACTTATAAAGCGTTTATAAAAGTAACTAAAATTTAAGTCTTTTAGCTCTATACATGTAAATTATTTTAAGTTAAACATTCCAAGCTTGCAAAGTTCAAATGTTTTCCAGTTTGACATGAAAATTGTGAAATATATATTAGTGTAAAAATTTAATTGAGAAGAATTGTAAAATTTGTTGATGAAATTTCTACATTATGTCCATGAATGATGACGGGAGGGATTGATATCCTTTTACTTTAAAAAAATGCAAGTTCCTGAAGAATAAATTATTAAGACACATGTTAAATAAAATGTATCATTTCTCTGAAATGAATAAAGTAAAGCTAAAGACCCGTAAACGTTTAATTACATATTGTAGCATTTTCACATTTGTATCGTAAGCCGTTTTTAATGAACCTGGATACAATATTATCTAAACTGAGTTTTAATGCCTAGTGGGTTAGTGAAAAATAAATTCTACTTTTTCTGTCTCTAAGGGGTTACCTGTAAATTTATTATTTAAAAAATTATGGTTGCCTGTAAAGTCGGTTTTACGGGCGAAGATTTTACGTGACAACGTCTTTTTCTCGGTAGAATATTTATTGATATGAATATTATTAAATTGCACAATAGGAACAAGGAATTGAATGAAAATAAGAATTGCACAAATTTTAACTATAGAAATATATTTTGTTTACTAAAACATTGTACATAATTTGAAATTAATTAAAATTTGTTATTGTAAATGGTAAAGTTGAATAAAAAAATTTACTAAAATTGGAATTTGAAATTCTTGCTAAACACAGTTAAATTCTAACTCCGCGCGTGGTGATTGGTCGGTTTAGTTCGTTTGTTTGGTCGCACTGTTATGACAGGTTAGAGGTTATAATTTGTTATTTTAAATGTTTGACTAGCAATACGCGCTGTTTCTTCTCAATCGACTGAATTACGATTGATTGCAGAGTGATTTAAACTAATAATTTACTTAACACTATCAACATTTGTCAATAGTATGACATAACCTATAAACTCAGTTTCTCAACTTTTGTGTCAATCTAACAATTAATCAATCAATCATAGTTTACGATAATGAAATATCAGTGTACAATTATTTACCTTTATTGTTGTAGTTGTTGTAAATGACGAATCTAAGCACTCCACATTTTCACGAATAAACATAGTTATCTGCTTTATCCCGTGCGGCGGACCCACAGTTATCTGCTTTATCTCGTGCGGATCCCGTGCGGCGGACCCACTGGACGGGCATCGTAACGTTACCGGGCGTTACACTTTTTCATGAGTGACTCCGAGCCGCAACCTAATTTAAGACGTTGTCACGTCAAAAAGAAATTTCCCTGCCCAAGATCGATTTCACTACCTTAACCTGTTTTTAAAGTATATAAATTGGATTTTTAATTTTCAAAATAATTATTTCTACAGGACAGCATGACAAATATTGAACTCTTCATTACTTCATACCATTGAGTATCAATTTAGACATATTTGAAACCTGATGTATAAGTATATTATTTATCTAATCTAAATCTACTCCCTATTCCTCTTTCGATCTTTCTAACACATGCATTAATTTCGAAAGTGTAGCTACTTAAAAGTTCAAATTTCTCGAAAATGAGGAACCCTTTACCTATAACCTTGTAAATGATTCAGTAAAAGGTCGAAATTTAACATGATAGTGACTCAAATGAACGGATGGAAGAGGCGACACCTTCAACAGTTGTGCTACAGGCAGACCCGCAGTTTAGTGGCGCTAGGGCGGTTACATGTTGGCCTGGTGTGCATTAGCGTAGACATGTTCTCTCTCCGAACTTTGCCATTCTTTTACATTTCCATACACAAAACATCTTTCACGAAGCACACTTATTCCTTACTGGA
Source organism: Homalodisca vitripennis (assembly GCF_021130785.1). Taxonomy (NCBI): domain Eukaryota; kingdom Metazoa; phylum Arthropoda; class Insecta; order Hemiptera; family Cicadellidae; genus Homalodisca; species Homalodisca vitripennis. The sequence continues at coordinate 54,353,174 of NC_060213.1, read as the reverse complement.
TTATGTAAAATACAAATGTGTCAGAGCGTTGCATTAAAGTTATTTAAAATAGTTGTTGCTTTACAGATGTAACTTAATCCATTATAACATTTACTCAGCCAGTTCCTTTAATATACGCAATAAAAGTTGAATTTGAATTTAAATTCAGCTGTTTACGATAAACACGGTTATCAATCAATAATGGTGCAATAATAACGTTACTCTATTTGTTGAATAACAAGTTTTAACGTACATTGCAATAATCATAATATGCAATAAAAATTCTTAATATGATTCTAATTAATCTGGAATTATTCGGCTGTATTCAAATTATGCCCACACTCTGTGAAATATTTTCATATTTACGAATGCAATAATTACTCTATATTATGCGTTGCTTTCAGTCTTGCAGGATTTGAGGTGTAGAGGGTAATAATCTTTAATTAGTAAAATTACAAAGAATTAAGTCGTGTGCTTTTTCTACATTTGCGGTAGTCATTTGATAAATGATTTAGCGTTAGTGAACCAAGAAACCATTAACCTTATCATAACGTTATTATCACCTATAACCTTATCTAAATGTGTTTATAAACATGATAAACACGACTGTTTACTTTTGGTCCGTTTCACCATTTTCACCCTGGTATTTGTATAGTAACTAAATATTTGTATGTCACTTTGCAATGATTAATAGCTAATACACAACTATTCTATTGCGTATATATGAGTTGGTGTCATTTTGAAACCCTGTGAGTTACAGTTCAGTGTAAACTAATCATTGTTGTATTGATTCACTCAAAGTTGTTACATGTGGTATATGCGTGTAACACTCAAGATGAAACCATGGTACAAATTCGAACTGCCAAAGTTCTGAAACACTTCACCAAATACGTTTGGCTAACATTCCCCTTTTAAAGTGTTGTATATGTTATTAATATCCCCATGCCAAGCTAAGTTGAAATAAAAAGTGACCACAGGATTGTTTCATTGTTTAAAATCAACCGTTATAAGATATTAGGAATGATAAGTGCAGTTGAAGGATTTAAAAGTATGTAAATTGTTGATAGGCCTACCTATTATATAAGTAATCTGTTTAACAGATACTTTCGTACCAAAAGCAAGCAACAACACCATTTAAGGAATATGAATATTACTGAAGTTATTACAAATTATTTCATTGTCATGTTTGGAACTTACAGTTATGGACGTTTATAGGCTTAAACTATATTAATTATGGCCTGTTTCCCGCGGCTTCGCATGCTTTTCGTAAGCTTTGTCCGTGTATGAGCACTTCTGGTTCAGGTGAATTACATTTCCAACGCCGATGTAGAGTTTATCTTGTTGCTACGATCAAGAAAATCAGTGTATGTTTATAGCCATTTTACACGTACATGTACTTTATTATTATGTGGTCTAACACTCAAGCTTTAAGTTCAGAAATTTATTTTAAAGACAAATATACATAAAAACTTAGCGCCTGCAAATATTATTTGTCTATTTAATATACCTAACTGACTCGTAATTGCAGTTTATAATGAGCAGGCGTTTTCATTTCTAATATTTTGCAGCGTCGCTTGGTGGTGAGTTATACCAATGTGCATAGCATATAAATCTTCTGTAAAAATCGGTCAAATAGTTTCTATAAAGGACACACAGACAAACAATAATTTATACATATAAATGTTTGTTAGGTTATTTAAACGCATATGTAACAGATACGGCAAAAAAAAAAATAGTTGAATCGTAAAATGTGAGGGCTCTGTGGTGTAATGGTAGCACATTCACCCGGCAAGTGAGAGATCCGGGTTCGAGTCCCGGCGGAGCAAGTACTTTTTGCGATTCAATGTTTATTGAACTTAAATAAGGCTATTGCCATTTATACAAATTTAATGTAAATACAAGTCATTTGACAGGTATTTGGTCTTCCGATCATATGTTAGTTTAGTTATTTAAACGCATATTTGACAGATACGGCCAAATACAAAATAATTAAATCGTAAAAAGTGAGGGCTCTGTGGTGTAATGGTAGCACATTCAACCGGCAAGTGAGAGATCCGGGTTCGCTCATAATGAGAATTTTTTCATCTGTAAGCAAATCAATCATTTGCTCTGAAAATTCAATGCGTTTTGCATAATCACTGGGCTTCAACTGTTGCACGATAGCCATTTTGTACGGATGAAAGTGCAGGTCGTACCTTAATATTCTTCTTACCGAGCGGTCAGACATCTGCAGCTTGTTTACGTGCAGGCCGCCGAGGACTGGCTTCCACAGCTCCTCTCACTCTCTCGACGTTCTCTGGCGTCCGGGCTGACCTTGGACGGCCTGTTGATTTTCTTTTTAAAGCTGAACCGGTAGCTCTAAAGTTACCCACCCACAGCAAAATGGTGTTTCGAGTTGGCACTTTCCCTCTTGGAGCCACATTAAAACGTCTGCGGAACTGCCGATGAACAGCAACAACACAATCGCCACTTTAAAAAAATGCTTCCACAACGAACGAACGGTGCTCAGCCGTCCACCGCTCCATAGCTACTAAAAATGTCCGCACGTAAAAAAAGTGCGATCATTTATATCCTTAGTATGCTAAAGCTGTCACAAAATTATCTTAGTTAAAAATAAAGATCATTGAAAGTACTAGTTAAAAATGAAATATTTAAAGTTCAAAACAACATAAATTAATTAGGCTGACATTTAAACGAAGCCTATTACTCGAGGAGCTGGGAAATCTTTGAGTCTGTCTTTCTATAGGTTTGTCCGCCCGCTGCATGTCATATCATGGAATTCGGCTGAGCGCTAGTAACAGTTTTTACATTAGTCTTATGGGTAACCATGATGGCAAAGATAAAATAGCAGAATAAATAAGTTTCTAAACAAACTCAATACACTAAAAAGTGATTTTTAAAATTTGGTATATTAAAAATGTGGTTTAACAATCCTAACACCTAAATAATGTTATACATTCTGTATATATTTTTATTATGTATACACTAATATTAAACTCAATTTTATGAACATAAATGTGAGTAAACCATGTGGAAATATATTTCCAGAAAGATTTCATTTGTAGACTTGAAAGTTTGCATAACACTTTATTTTTAAATAGAAAGTAATCAACTGATGGTGCTTGTCCAACCGTGTATTTGGCTGAGCGTCGTTGAAGTAGGCTGACACAATTCCTCTTTTGTCTGCCGTGGTGGAGGGGGAATAAAATATCCTATATAATATTGTTGCATTTTAAAATTTTCCATTGAATTTCAGCGATGCCTGTTACGTGACACGTGGTGCGACGCATTCCTACCTTGTTGTAGGTAGGACATAATATAATTTTAAACCGTTTACGTACAATATTAGTTTATAATTTTAAAGTTATGTGGTCAGGAACTGAAAAGCAAAATATATATTTATATATGGTTGAGTGTTAATATATAAGATAATTTGTAGCCAATACAATAAGACGTCGGTCACGTCGGCCAAATCTGTTCGTGTAAATATCCGGTATTGAAGCTGTGGAAAAGAAACTACGCCAAGAATTCCGGCCAGTATTAGTAGAGTCTCTGCAAGAATCCAGCGGTACTTTCAACCACTATATTACACATTCGACAATTTTACAACACCCACATGATTACTTGTAATAGTCTTGTTCCGTATCTGCATATATACTTGCCGGCTCCATTCATACCTATGTATGCACTTCGACTCCTTCAGAACTGGATTCAATACTCTTAAATATTCCATTCATACCGACGTACGTACTTTAAGGCTCCATTCATGTTTATGTAAATATCTTAAGAATCCATCAATAGTTGCGTACATATTTAAAGTCTCCATTATCACATACGTGTATACCTTAAGGTTTTATCAATTTCTGTACAAGTACTTAACCGTTTCATTCACATAACCCACGTACTTTAAGGTTTCATTCATAACGTATGTATTTTAGCCTATACCTAGCCTACGTGCATAATTATGAAAATATCAATCAGAATGAAAGATGTGCATTTATTTTTATGAGCTTAATTGATTACTTTTAGTTAATTACAATTTGTTTATTAGTATATTTTAAATATTAACAGCTCTAGATCTTACTCAATCAAACCAAGATACAGGTAGTTCTTCAACTTTACGTAGAGACCGAACCACATAAATTCTGTCTTTGTTTATAACGTGCTCAATTGAATCATTAATGAGTAAATTCCCTCTGTTTCTATTTATTTATAATATATAATATATTTATAAAAATAATATTGTATTAAAGTTTGTATTTAATTTAATTAAATATAATTCAATACAGCACCGTCGGGCATATTTAATAAAATTTACCCTGGCGTTTGTGATTAATTATTTTAAAACCCTCTATTTACAATATTTTAAGGGGTATGTTTATTTATATAACTGCTTAAAAAGCATTTTAAAACTATTTTGGTTTAATACCATATACGGGTACAATTTTAAAACCTTGGATTTCATTCTCTTCATCTTAGTTGTCAGTTACTCTTTATTAAACAAAAATTTTACCACACCAGAGTAGGTTTGCAGGTCTACGGGCGAGAAAACCAAGTGACCACCAATGAGTCTTGATTGGCTCACGAATTAGGCAGAGGTTCCCACAATCATTAGTTAATTGACATACCATACCGGTCGGAAAATTACTCTGGTGAGTCTGAAAATGTATTAAGTGGTATTTCATTTTTCATAAACTATGAACCGACCGACCAACGGTGATCAAACGAAATAAATTATTGGGAGGGTGAAAGAGCAAAATTGTTAATAAAGCTGGAATACAATACGACCTACACTAAACTGATATTGAGCGACGTTTGTTTTCCGCTTTGGAATGTTGCCGGAGGGTTGGGGCTGGAGTGTGGGGAGGTCGGTGGGAAGGGTTGGATGGGGTTGACGGGGTGGACGGGGGTCTAGTCTGTAACCAACCCTGGTGACGTCATGAGCTCCAGCTTCGAAATACGCATCGCCCTTTTAAATTAAAACTATTTGTTTGCAGATGGGGTTTACACTCAACACGTTTTCCCTTCAGTTTTAATGTAACATTGAAATGTATTCAAGACTTATCTGACTAAGCTTTTTACAGTATTTTAGATTTTGGATTAATAGCCTAAAATTAATTGTGTTAGACATTTCCTATCAATTATATCGTTTACTGTATCATCATTTGTATATATTACTACAGTTACCTATGGCTTTGTACGTGACGTCACATGGAGTAAAAGGTACGTCACAGGCGTATCCTTTATAACGGCACCTTTTAAACATCCCTAAAAATGACTAATTGTCAGTGGAAGATCTTCCAATCTCCTTATTTTAGAATAATTGAAACTTAAGTAAAAAATCAATGATGTGTGGCCATGAAGTCTGAAGAGTGAATCACTTTTTTATGAATGCTAATGAAATACAAAGAATTCTCTGCAACGTTCTATCATATTTGAATGAATAGCTCCAACAACTTAAGTAACACAACAATATAATTGTAGGCCACAGTGGAGGAGTACTGAGTCCGTAGTAATCTTAGTGGTAGCATTTATTGTGTATTATGGTGGAGACCTATAATCAGTTTGAATCCAAAGTAGAAATATTTATTGTAATTATTTTTCAGGCTTCATTGCTAAAAGGTTAGTAGCAAATACATTTCCACTGGCTCTTATTTTAGGTTTAGCGTGAGAAGAAGCATTTCTGACTTGAATATATTTGGTTGCACACATGCCACAGTAGAGTTTTCCTTGTTCCCTTTATAACACAAATTTATGCAATGTCGGTATGAGAAGGTATACTTCAGTCGAAAAATGCCTAATTAAGGCCCTTGTAATCCTCTCCCGGTATACGTTATTCCCGTTGCCCTAATAACGAATGTATTGTAACCCACACCAGTAAAAGTATATACATATATTGGTATACATATATTTGTCTGAAAGTCTAATACCAGCTATTGTCACCTAATTCAAATGTAATGTATTTTGGTGAGTATGTGCATTCAATCGTTCAATATATATATATATATATATATATATATATATATATATATGTATGTATATATAATATATACAGTTTAGTGTGTGTGTGTGTGTGTGTGTGTGTATATATATATATATATTATGTAATCTAATTTGGAAATTCTGGAAATGTTAAACACAGTAGACAACTGTTTCACGTATATTTCTAAATTTTTTTGAACTATTAGGGAATTTATACCCCTCTTATCTCCCACTTAGTTACGCCACTGTGTGATAGTGACACAATAACAGGTTAGACTAAAATTATTAACTTTCACAGTATAATTAATTTGTTTATTCTTCGTTGCCATCATAATAACCCTTAAGGCTGATATAAAATTATTAGAATTTTATTTTCGTCACTTTTAATTTTACCGTTTGATTCCAAAATCAACATAGTTATTTCCTTGTAGAAAGTTCCAAGTCTCTATGAGAAATTTATCGTACAGACTGACAGGGAACGTATAAATATATCAAAGGAATATGTATCAGACGTAATATCCAACATATCAACAAACTTAAAAAGTAAGTATAGCTAAGCATCATGAATGTGTAGGTTTTTGTATTACACAATATCATAATACAAAAGCTGATCAAATGTATGGCAGATCATAAGGCCGTTATTGTGCCCTTTGTGCGCAGGACGGTTAGGACAAAAAGGATGGAATGACAGGAATGTCTCCCAGCACACAGAAACCGGGTAGTCTTGTGTCGCCGCCTGTGTTTGACATGAAATAGCTTGTCAGGTGCGCTGATGCGCTGACCTAGCCACAACAATCTGTTGTGCTATTGGGTAACGAACAGGTAATTGATTTGGTTTGCAATACAGGGCAAAAGGTATTTTATAGGTGGATTGTATTGTGTCGAACTTGTCAAAGGTGGACTTTGTGTCGTGATTAATTAGTAATAAATGTAATTATATACCGATATAATGGTGTAATAATGCTTTCCCACTTATGAAACTAGTAAGTTTTTTTGATAATGCCAAACCGTTTTTTAGCCATATTCCGCCCGTCCCCATGGGCCACTCTCTGGCCTGTACAAGTATCTCATCAAACAGAATAAGGAAGAGAGTCGGTACTTCACAAAATTGACTAAAAAATTGATTCAGTCTTAGACGGCATCTGACACAGATTCAAGGTCCGGCGCCTTAGACCGTCTGGCACCTATCATTCCCAGTAATTATGGTAACTGGTAATTATGTATGAAAACCTTTACCACAATAAAATTATTTCAGAAGGTAAGCTATACCAAATCAAATAATATCCCTGTCAAAAACTTTGCTTAAAACACTAGATGCTTGATCAATTAATTATACCCACTTTTGATGCACTAGGCCTTTTAAAGAGTTAAATGCAATTCATGAATACAAATATTGTGTAAATGACAATCTTTAACAAATTGCGTATTAAGCAGAAGCCAAGTCCTCTTGGTCTGGTAAATCCAGTTATCTGGTATAACCTCATAGAGGAAGGGAGTAACAGTAAAGAAACAAATTCATGTCCATTGCAAAAACAGTGCCTCAAAAGACGAACCTAAACCCTTGGGTTAATACAGGGAGAACCGCTTTCGATTTCATGTTTTACCGGTCAGACTAAGGATAAAGTCACCCTTCCAATATTATATTACCCAAAAGGATCGTAAAACCTTTCTTATTCTGGTTACAGCTACAAACCCAGTGCAATAAATTCAAGTAATTTGTCTCTCTCATTTGTCAATACAGTCTAAAAAGAAAGTATACAGTTACACACAATAACAATTGTATACAAATGTATACAATAACGGATTCTTACAAGATCTTGCACACAGAAAAATATACTTTTACTGTTCCCATACGAACAAATTTGTGGTTTTGAGAGAAATTGTCCTCAATGGAGTTTAAAACATGTATAAGCAAATAGCTTGTTTGTTTGTTATAATCTAAATACTTATACAGCCGCATGTGAAACTGACTCACTGACTCACTGATATATAGATACAAATTCTAACATACTTCTAGAAGTGCTGGAAACGTGAAATTTGGCACGCAGGTACCTTTCACAATATGACCCGGAGGAAAAGTCTGAAAACCGGACATTTTTTACTTTTAAACCCCTCAAAAAAATTCCTAAAAAATCGCGCATTCTTTACCCCTGCAGGCATTTCTTGTAAGCCTGATAGCGGGTGAACCGTTAGAGCTAGCTTCGATCTGACGAAAAATCGTTAGTCAGGAATGAAGTGAACTACAAAAAAGGTCCAGTGAATTTTTGTCCTATCTCGTGTGGTTAAGCGACAAAACGCGGGAATGTTTGACATTCCAGAGATTTTTTTGCTTAAAATAAAGTTTCGAGCCTGATAGTGGCCGAACGGTAGGTCGTAGCTCAAATCTGATTGACCCATCAAATTAGCAAATTGCGCGATCTACAGAAAAGGTCCAGTAACTTTTTGCTTCTATCTCCAGTGGTTCGGCCGAAAAACGTGATTATGTTGCAATTGTTTTGTAATTTTTACGTGAAACTTTTTGTTTTCGGGCTCGATAGCGGCGAAACCATTGGACGGAGGTCAAAATAAGACAGACGTTGGAGTTAGGAAATGAGGTAATCTACAAAAATGTGCCAGTAACTCTTTACTCTATCTCCATTGGTTTGGCCGCAAAAACGTGATTAAGTGAAAATATTGGAAATTTTCGCCTAAAAATTTACCTTTCGGGCTCGATAACGGTTAAACGGTTTGTCGTAGCTCAAAACAAATTTTTAAAAGGATTTAAGAAATTGCGTGATCTACAAAAAATGTTCAGTAACATTTTGCCCTATCCTCAAATACGGTTTTGGCTGCATAACGCGTTTTAAAAGTATTGATTTTTTATAAGTTTTATGTGATATTTTTTAAACTGCCCAGTGCAGGCCTTTTGTCCTAAGCTCTGTACTGCCTAAATTATAGGTCGTAGCTTAAATCTGATGGCATAATCGAAAGAAAAAATCAAATTTTCGACAAGAAAGGTCCATTCACTTTTTCTTGTATCTCTAACGGTTATCTAAATACTTATACAGCCGCATGTTGAAACCACTCACTCACTCACTCACCTCACTCACTGATGGATGTATAACAAATTCTAACATAGTTCTAGAAGTGCTGGAAACTTGAAATTTGGCATGCAGGTACCTTTTGTCCCGTGTAAACCAACAGGAAAAGTCTGAAAACCGGGAATTTTTACTTTTAAACCCTCAAAAAAATTCCCGAAAAAATCGCGCATTCTTTACCCTTGCAGGCCTTTCTTGTAAGCCCGATAGCGGGGCGAACCGTTGGAGCTAGCTTCAATCTGACGAAAAATCGTTAGTCAGGAATGAAATGAACTACAAAAAAGGTCCAGTGACTTTTTGTCCTATCTCGTGTGGTTAAGCGACAAAAACGCGGGAATGTTTGACATTCCAGAGATTTTTTTTTGCTTAAAATAAAGTTTCGAGCCTGATAGTGGCCGAACGGTAGGTCGTAGCTCAAATCTGATTGACCCATCAATTTAGCAAATTACGCGATCTACAGAAAAGGTCCAGTGACTTTTTTTGCTCTACCTCCAGTGGTTCGGCCGAAAAAAACGTGATTATGTGCAATTTTTTTGTAATTTTTACGTGAAACTTTTGTTTTCGGGCTCGATAGTGGCTAAACTGTTGGTCGTAGCTCAAAAATAGACGAACGTTTGATTTAGGAAATAGATTATCTACAAAAAAGGTTGAGTACCCTTTTACTCTATCTTCATTGGTTTGGCCGTAAAATGCGATTAAGTGAAATTATTATGAAATTTTCGCCTAAAAAATGTACCTTTCGGGCTCGATAGCGGTTAAAACGGTTGGTCGTAGCTCAAAACAAACGTTCATTAGAATTTAGGAAATTGCGTGATCTACAAAAAAGGTTCAGTAACATTTTGCCTTATCCTCAACGGTTTTGGCCGCATAAAACCGTTTTAAAGTATTTATATTTTAGGTTATTTACGTGATATTTTTAAACTGCCCAGTGCAGTCTTTTGTCCTAAGCTCTGTACTGCCTAAATTATCAGGTCGTAGCTTAAATCTGATGGCATAATCGAAAGACAAAATTAAATTTTCGACAAGAAATGTGCAGTCACTTTTTGTCATATCTCTAACGGTTATCTAAATACTTATACAGCCGCATGTGAAACCACTCACTCACTCACTCACTCACTGATGGGATGTATACAAATTCTAACATAGTTCTAGAAGTGCTGGAAACTTGAAATTTGGCATGCAGGTACCTTTTGTCGTGTAACCAACAGGAAAAGTCTGAAAACCGGGAATTTTTACTTTTAAACCCCTCAAAAAAATTCCCGAAAAATCGCGCATTCTTTACCCTTGCAGGCCTTTCTTGTAAGCCCGATAGCGGGCGAACCGTTGGAGCTAGCTTCGATCTGACGAAAAATCGTTAGTCAGGAATGAAGTGAACTACAAAAAAGGTCCAGTGACTTTTTGTCCTATCTCGTGTGGTTAAGCGACAAAACGCGGGAATGTTTGACATTCCAGAGATTTTTTTGCTTAAAATAAAGTACGTTTCGAGCCTGATAGTGGCCGAACGGTAGGTCGTAGCTTCAAATCTGATTGACCCATCAATTTAGCAAATTACGCGATCTACAGAAAAGGTCCAGTGACTTTTTGCTCTACCTCCAGTGGTTCGGCCGAAAAACGTGATTATGTGCAATTTTTTTGTAATTTTTACGTGAAACTTTTGTTTTCGGGCTCGATAGTGGCTAAACTGTTGGTCGTAGCTCAAAAATAGACGAACGTTTGATTTAGGAAATAAGATTATCTACAAAAAAGGTTGAGTACCCTTTTTACTCTATCTTCATTGGTTTGGCCGTAAAATGCGATTAAGTGAAATTAATTATGAAATTTTCGCCTAAAAATGTACCTTTCGGGCTCGATAGCGGTTTTAAACGGTTGTCGTAGCTCAAAACAAACGTTCATTAGAATTTAGGAAATTGCGTGATCTACAAAAAAGGTTCAGTAACATTTTGCCTTATCCTCAACGGTTTTTTATTTGGCCGCATAAAACCGTTTTAAAAGTATTTATATTTTAGGTTTTTACCGTGATATTTTTAAACGGCCCAGTGCAGTCTTTTGTCCTAAGCTCTGTACTGCCTAAATTATAGGTCGTAGCTTAAATCTGATGGCATAATCGAAAGACAAAATTAAATTTTCGACAAGAAAGGTCCAGTCACTTTTTTCTCGTATCTCTAACGTTATCTAAATACTTATACAGCCGCATGTGAAACCACTCACTCACTCACTCACTCACTGATGGATGTATACAAATTCTAACATAGTTCTAGAAGTGCTGGAAACTTGAAATTTTGGCATGCAGGTACCCTTTTGTCGTGTAACCAACAGGAAAAGTCTGAAAACCGGAATTTTTACTTTTAAACCCCTCAAAAAAATTCCCGAAAAATCGCGCATTCTTTACCCTTGCAGGCCTTTCTTGTAAGCCCGATAGCGGGCGAACCGTTGGAGCTAGCTTCGATCTGACGAAAAATCGTTAGTCAGGAATGAAGTGAACTACAAAAAAGGTCCAGTGACTTTTTGTCCTATCTCGTTGTGGTTTAAGCGACAAAACGCGGGAATGTTTGACATTCCAGAGATTTTTTTTGCTTAAAATAAAGTTTCGAGTCCTGAAAGTGGCCCGAACGGTAGGTCGTAGCTCAAATCTGGATTGACCCCATTCAATTTAGCAAATTACGCGATCTACAGAAAAGGTCCAGTGACTTTTTGCTCTACCTCCAGTGGTTCGGCCGAAAAACGTGATTATGTGCAATTTTTTTGTAATTTTTTACGTGAAACTTTTGTTTTCGGGCTCGATAGTGGCTAAACTGTTGGTCGTAGCTCAAAAATAGACGAACGTTTGATTTAGGAAATAAGATTATCTACAAAAAAGGTTGAGTACCCTTTTACTCTATCTTCATTGGTTTGGCCGTAAAATGCGATTAAGTGAAATTATTATGAAATTTTTCGCCTAAAAATGTACCTTTCGGGCTCGATAGCGGTTAAACGGTTGGTCGTAGCTCAAAACAAACGTTTCATTAGAATTTAGGAAATTGCGTGATCTACAAAAAAGGTTCAGTAACATTTTGCCTTATCCTCAACGGTTTGGCCGCAATAAACCGTTTTAAAAGTATTTATATTTTAGGTTTTACGTGATATTTTTAAACTGCCCAGTGCAGTCTTTTGTCCTAAGCTCTGTACTGCCTAAATTATAGGTCGTAGCTTAAATCTGATGGCATAATCGAAAGACAAAATTAAATTTTCGACAAGAAATGTGCAGTCACTTTTTGTCATATCTCTAACGGATATCTAAATACTTATACAGCCGCATGTGAAACCACTCACTCACTCACTCACTCACTGATGGATGTATACAAATTCTAACATAGTTTCTAGAAGTGCTGGAAACTTGAAAAATTTGGCATGCAGGTACCTTTTGTCGTGTAACCAACAGGAAAAAGTCTGAAACCGGGAATTTTTACTTTTAAACCCCTCAAAAAAATTCCCGAAAAAATCGCGCATTCTTTACCCTTGCAGGCCTTTTCTTGTAAGCCCGATAGCGGGCGAAACCGTTGGAGCTAGCTTCGATCTGACGAAAAATCGTTAGTCAGGAAATGAAGTGAACTACAAAAAAGGTCCAGTGACTTTTTTGTCCTATCTCGTGTGGTTTAAGCGACAAAACGCGGGAATGTTTGACATTCCAGAGAATTTTTTTGCTTAAAATAAAGTTTCGAGCCTGATAGTGGCCGAACGGTAAGGTCGTAGCTCAAATCTGATTGACCCATCAATTTAGCAAATTACGCGATCTACAGAAAAGGTCCAGTGACTTTTTGCTCTACCTCCAGTGGTTCGGCCGAAAAAACGTGATTATGTGCAATTTTTTTTGTAATTTTTACGTGAAACTTTTGTTTTCGGCTCGATAGTGGCTAAACTGTTGGAGTCGTAGCTCAAAAAAATAGACGAACGTTTGATTTAGGAAATAAGATTATCTACAAAAAAGGTTGAGTACCCCTTTTACTCTATCTTCATTGGTTGGCCGTAAAATGCGATTAAGTGAAATTATTATGAAATTTTCGCCTAAAAAATGTACCTTTCGGGCTCGATAGCGGTTAAACGGTTGGTCCGTAGCTCAAAACAAACGTTCATTAGAATTTAGGAAATTGCGTGATCTACAAAAAAGGTTCAGTAACATTTTGCCTTATCCTCAACGGTTTGGCCGCATAACCGTTTTAAAAGTATTTAATATTTTAGGTTTTTACGTGATATTTTTAAACTGCCCAGTGCAGTCAGTCTTTTGTCCTAAGCTCTGTACTGCCTAAATTATAGGTCGTAGCTGTAAATCTGATGGCATAATCGAAAGACAAAATTAAATTTTCGACAAGAAAGGTCCAGTCACTTTTTCTCGTATCTCTAACGGTTATCTAAATACTTATACAGCCGCATGTGTAAACCACTCACTCACTCACTCACTCACTGATGGATGTATACAAATTCTAACATAGTTCTAGAAGTGCTGGAAACTTGAAATTTGGCATGCAGGTACCTTTTGTCGTGTAACCAACAGGAAAAGTCTGAAAACCGGGAATTTTTTACTTTTAAACCCCTCAAAAAAATTCCCGAAAAACGAAAAATCGCGCATTCTTTACCCTTGCAGGCCTTTCTTGTAAGCCCGATAGCGGGCGAACCGTTGGAGCTAGCTTCGATCTGACGAAAAAATCGTTAGTCAGGAATGAAGTGAACTACAAAAAAGGTCCAGTGACTTTTTGTCCCTATCTCGTGTGGTTTTTAAGGCGACAAAAACGCGGGAATGTTTGACATTCCAGAATTTTTTTGCTTAAAATAAAGTTTTCGAGCCTGATAGTGGCCGAACGGTAGGTCGTAGCTCAAATCTGATTGACCCATCAATTTAGCAAAATTACGCGATCTACAGAAAAGGTCCAGTGACTTTTTGCTCTACCTCCAGTGGTTCGGCCGAAAAACGTGATTATGTTCAATTTTTTTGTAAATTTTTAACGTGAAACTTTTGTTTTCTGGGCTCGATAGTGGTAAACTGTGGTCGTAGCTCAAAAATAGACGAACGTTTGATTTAGGAAATAAGATTATCTACAAAAAAAGGTTGAGTACCCGTTTTACTCTTTCTTTCATTGGTTTGGCCGTAAAATGCGATTAAGTGAAATTATTATGAAATTTTCGCCTAAAAATGTACCTTTCGGGCTCGATAGCGGTTAAACGTTGGTTGAGTTTGGTCGTAGCTCAAAACAAACGTTCATTAGAATTTAGGAAATTGCGTGATCTACAAAAAAGGTTCAGTAACATTTTGCCTTATCCTCAAAACGGTTTTGGCCGCATAACCGTTTTTAAAGTATTTATATTTTAGGTTTTACGTGATATTTTAAAACTGCCCAGTGCAGGTCTTTTGTCCTAAGCTCTGTACTGCCTAAATTATAGTCGTAGCTTAAATCTGATGGCATAATCGAAAGACAAAATTAAAATTTTCGACAAGAAAGGTCCAGTCACTTTTTTCTCGTATCTCTAACGGTTATCTAAATACTTATACAGCCGCATGTGAAACCACTCACTTCACTCACTCACTCTCACTGATGGATGTATACAAATTCTAACATAGTTCTAGAAGTGCTGGAAACTTGAAATTTGGCATGCAAGGTACCTTTTGTCGTGTAACCAACAGGAAAAGTCTGAAAACCCGGGAATTTTTACTTTTAAACCCCTCAAAAAAAATTCCCGAAAAATCGCGCATTCTTTACCCTTGCAGGCCTTTCTTGTAAGCCCGATAGCGGGCGAACCGTTGGAGCTAGCTTCGATCTGACGAAAAATCGTTAGTCAGGAATATGAAGTGAACTACAAAAAAGGTCCAGTGACTTTTTGTCCTATCTCGTGTGGTTAAGCGACAAAACGCGGGAATGTTTGACATTCCAGAGATTTTTTTGCTTAAAATAAAGTTTCGAGCCTGATAGTGGCCGAACGGTAGGTCGTAGCTCAAATCTGATTGACCCATCAATTTAGCAAATTACGCGATCTACAGAAAAGGTCCAGTGACTTTTTGCTCTACCTCCAGTGGGTTCGCCGAAAAACGTGATTATGTGCAATTTTTTTGTAATTTTTTACGTGAAACTTTTGTTTTTCGGGCTCGATAGTGGCTAAACTGTTGGTTCGTAGCTCAAAAATAGACGAACGTTTGATTTAGGAAATAAGATTATCTACAAAAAAGGTTGAGTACCCTTTTACTCTATCTTCATTGGTTTTGGCCCGTAAAATGCGATTAAGTGAAATTATTATGAAATTTTCGCCTAAAAATGTACCTTTCGGGCTCGATAGCGGTTAAAACGGTTGGTCGAAGCTCAAAACAAACGTTCATTAGAATTTAGGAAATTGCGTGATCTACAAAAAAGGTTCAGTAACATTTTGCCTTATCCTCAACGGTTTGTGGGCCGCATAACCGTTTTTACAGTATTTATTTATTTTTAGGTTTTAACGTGATATTTTTAAACTGCCCAGTGCAGTCTTTTGTCCTAAGCTCTGTACTGCCTAAATTATAGGTCGTTAGCTTAAATCTGATGGCATAATCGAAAGACAAAATTAAATTTTCGACAAGAAGGTCCAGTCACTTTTTCTCGTATCTCTAACGGTTTAGGCCGCAAAATGACCTTAAATTCAAAACTTTGGTTAAATCTGGATAATTCGATAGAATAGGTCTTCTTTTAAACTCCAAGATCCTTAATCTAATGCTCGACATAAACTTTCCCTGAATATACTGCTAATCCAGTTAACGAGTGAATATACTCCACATTAGAAATTGGCTGAACGTTAGCTAAGCGTCAATAGTAGATAGGGACAAAGTGAAATTTTTATTATGTTCACAGACACAACACCTTCTAAAATAGGCCCATGTGTCATTAACCCCAGGTGACATTAACCCCCCCCATCCGAAAATTTCCTGGTATGACCAGATAACCTCCAGGGTAAACTAAACCCCCTGATGTCTTAACCCCAGGTAACATTAATCCCCCCCAGGTAATTTCCTATCTCCATTGGTTCGGCCAATAAATATAAATATTTCGTAATTTTTTATTTAAGAACTTTGTTTCTAGATTCGATAGCCAAACAGTTGGTTCTAGCTTAATGTAAAAACTTAATGGGTTCTTAAAAAAAAGGTTATGTAAATTTTTGTCGTATGTCTATAATAAGCCCGAAAAATGCGATAAATAGCAAAATATTTGTCGTAAATTGGCAATTTTTGGAGTTTTTAAATTTATATGTAACTAATATTTAGTAATTCAAAACTAGACGTTCTACAAACAAGGTTAAGTGACGTTTTGCTCTATCTCTATTGATTCAGCTAATAAATGTAATTATTCTCGAAATTTGTATTGAAGAATATTGGTTCTAGAGTCGATAGCGGCTAAACAGTTAGTTCTAGCTTAAATCTAAGAATTTGTATGACTAACAATTGATGAACCCTACAAAAAAGTTCATGTACCTTTTATTTGTATTTCCTTTAGTAAACCCGAAAAAACGCTATAAATAGCAAAATATTTGTCGTGAATTGGCAATTTTTGGAGTTTTTAAATTTATATGTGACTAAATATTTGTGTAATTCATTCCAGATTCAGATTGCACTTGCTTTGCTACGTTAACGAGGTGAATACAACCCCACATTATAAGTTGGCTGAGCGTTAGCTAAGCGTCAATAGTAGATAGAGACAGAGTAAATTTGTATTATGTTCACAGACACAACACTCTCTAAAATGTGCCCAAGTGTGTTATTAACTCCCGGTAACATTAACCCCCCCCCGGGGATTTCCTGCTATGAACAGATCTAAGTAATTAAAACCCCCTGATGTGTGTTAACCCCACCGGTAACATTTTGTTAACCCCCTCAGTGAATTTCCTGGCAATGACCTAATGTCCGAATTTTACCAATTACCAAATCTCTTTACCCCCCTTGGGAAGTTACTGGTATGACCAGATAACCCCCTGATTAACCCCAGGTAACATTAAACCCCCCTCAGGGAATTTCCTAGCGAGGAGTCGAAAGCGGCCAAACGGTTAGTTCTAGCTTAAATATAAAAACTTTTATGACTTAAAATTGATGGGATCTACAAAAAAAGGTAACTTTTTGTTGTATGTCCTTTAATAAGCCCGAAAAACGTTATAAATAGCTAAATATTTGTCGTAGATTGGCAATTTTTGGAGTTTTTAAATTATTATGTGACTAATATTTGTGTAATTTCATTCCATATTCAGTTCGCACTTGCTTTGCTACGTTAACGAGTGAATATAACTCCACATTAGAAACTGGCTGAGCGTTAGTTTAGCGTCAATAGTAGATAGGGACAGAGCACATTTTTATTATGTTCACAGACACAACACCCTCTAAAATAGGCCCAAGTGTGGTCATTAACCCCCGGTAATATTAACCCCCCCCCGGGGAATTGCTGGTATGACCTGATAACCTCCTGAGGAAATTAAACCCCCTGATGTGTTATCCCCCTGGTTACATTAAATGCCCCCAGGGAATTTCCTGCATGACCTCATGTCCGAATTTTAACAATCACCAAATCTCTTTACCCCCCTTGGGAAGTTCCTGGTATGACCAGATAACCCCCTGATGTCTTAACCCCTGGTAAAATTAAACCCCCCCCCCCCAGGGAATTTCCTGGCATGACTTCATGTCCGAATTTTAACAATCACCGATTCCCTCTTAACCCCGATTTTGCAAAGCGTACATTTAACCGCTCATCCCCGAATTTGCAAGCGTACATCATGGGGGCCTGGGGGCGTAGCCCCCATGTGAGCTGAAGGCGAGTCCTATATTATATACAGCCGCATGTGAAACTGACTCACTGACAGATCATACTAATTCTAACATAGTTCTAGAAGTGCTAGAAACTTAAAATTTTGCACCGATTATGCCTTTTACCGTGAAACCACCGGGAAAAGTCTGAAAACCGGACTTTTTTACTTCTAAATCCCTCAAAAAAATTCCCGAAAAATCGCGCATTCTTTACCCCTGCAGGCATTTCTTGTAAGCCCGCTAGCGGGCGAACCGTTTATAGCTAGCTCGGATCTGATGAAAAATTCATAATCAGGAATGAAGTGAACTACAAAAAAGGTCCAGTGAATTTTTGTCCCTATCTCGTGTGGTTTAAGCGAAAAAACGCGGGAATGTTTGACATTCCAGAGATTTTTTTGCTTAAAATAAAGTTTCGAGCCTGATAGTGGCCGAACGGTAGGTTTCGTAGCTCAAATCTGATTGACCCATCAAATTAGCAAATTGCGCGATCTACAGAAAAGGTCCAGTAACGTTTTGCCCTATCTCCATTGGTTTGGCCGAAAAAACGTGATTATGTGCAATTCTTTGTAATTTTCACGTGAAAACTTTGTTTTTGAGGTCGATAGCGGCGAAACCATTGGTACGGAGGGCAAAATAAAACAAAGGTTAGATATTGGAAATGAAGTGATCTACATAAAAGGTCTAGTGACTTTTTACTCTACCTCCATTAGTTTGGCCGCAAAATGCGATTAAGTTGAATTTTTTTGGAACAGCCCAGTGGCAGTCTTTTGTCCTAAGCGCTGTACTGCCTAAATTATAGGTCGTAGCTTAAATCTGATGGCATAATCGAAAGAAAAAGTTAAATTTTCGACAAGAAAGGTCCATTCACTTTTTCTTGTATCTCTAACGGTTATCCCATATATATACATGCCGCATGTGTAACTGACTGACTGACTGACATATAGGTGATACAAATTCTAACATAGTTCTAGAAGTGATGGAAACGTGAAATTTTGCACGCACGTCGCACGTATCTTCAAACCTCCGGGAAAAGTCTGAAAAACCGGATTTTTTACTTTTGAACCCCTCAAAAAATTCCCGAATGGACCCCTGTTTTGCCCCCTCAGGCTTTCCTTTGAAGCCCCTATAGCGGGCGAAACCGTTGGAGCTAGCTTCGATCTGACGAAAAATCCATATTCAGGAATGAAGTGAACTACAAAAAAGGTCCAGTGACTTTTTGCTCTAACTCCATCGGTTCGGCCGCAAAACGCGATTACATTAAAATATTTTGAAATTTTCGCCTAAAAAATTTACATTTCGGGCTCGATAGCGGCTAAACGGTTGGTCGTAGCTCAAAACAAATTTTCAATGGGATTTAGTAAATGGCGTGATCTACAAAAAAGGTTCAGTAACATTTTGCCCTATCATTCAACGGTTTGGCCGTATAACGCGTTTTAAAGTATTGATTTTCTAAGTTTTACGTGAGATTTTGTTTTCTGGGTTTTATTGCGGCCAAACTCCTAATTGTAGCAGAGAATAAAAATTTTATTTTATTACTAATTAATGCGATCTACAAAAAAGGTCCAGTGACATTTTGCTCTATCTCAATGGGTTCGGCTAATAAATGTAAATATTTCGTAATTTTCTTTTTAATAACTTTGTTTTCTAGAGTCGATAGCGGCCAAACGGTTAGTTCTACCCTTAAATCTAAAAACTTTTATGGCTATAAATTGATGGGATCTACAAAAAAGGTAATGTAACTATTTGTTGTATGTCCTTTAATAAGCCAGAAAAACGCTATAAATAGCTAAATATTTGTCGTAGATTGGCAATTTTTGGAGTTTTTAAATTATTATGTGACTAATATTTGTGTAATTCATTCCAGATTCAGTTTGGCACTTGCTTTGCTACGTTTAACGAGTGAATACAAACTCCACATTAGAAAACTGGCTGAGCGTTAGTTAAGCGTCAATAGTAGTAGATAGGGACAGAGAAAGATTTTATTATGTTCACAGACACAACACCCTCTAAAAAGGGCCCAAGTGTGTCATTAACCCCCGGTAATATTAACCCCCCCCCGGGGAATTTCCTGGTATGACCTGATAACCTCCTGAGTACATTCAACCCCCTGATGTGTTAAACCCCCCTGGTAACATTAAAACCCCCCCAGGGAATTTCCTGGCATGACCTCATGTCCGAATTTGACCAGTCACCAAATCTCTTAAACCCCCCCTGGGAAGTTCCTGGTATGACCAGATAACCCCCCGGAGTTCCTTATCCCCCGGTAACGTTAACCCCCCTAGGAATTTTGTTCAAATGACCAGACAATATCCTGACGAATTTAAACCCCCTGGATGTCTAACCCCCTTAACATTAATCACCCCCCCCCGGGAATTTCTCGCCTTGACTAGATAGTCTCCTGGTGAAATTAAACCCCCTGTTCCACTTAAAATACTGCCTTAAAGGTCGGTTTTTATTATGTTTATACTAAACAATTCAAGATAGCTGACCCGTGCAGACTTTTCTCCCGAGCTCATTCCTGGCTAAACCATAGTCGTAGATCAAATCTTAGGGCACAATCGAGAGACAGAATTAAATTTCCGACAAGAAAGGTCCAGTCACTTTTTCACGTAATCTCTAACGGTTAAGCCACAAAAGGCTTTGAAGTCAAAACTTCAAATAATTCTGGAACATTCGATAAAATGGGTCAAAAAAAAAAAAAAAAAAAAAAAACTTTTAACTCCCAAATCCCTAATCTTAAGCTCGGACATAAACCATTCCCCGAATACCGCTTATCCCCGGAATTTAAGGCACTTACTTTGGGGGCCAGGGGGCGTAGCCCCCCAGCGAGCCAAAGGCGAGTCCCATATATATACAGCCGCATGTGTAACTCACTGACTCACTGACATATAATCATACTAATTCTAACATAGTTCCAGAAGTGCTGGAAACGTGAAATTTTGCAAGCACGTCGCACCTATCTTCAAACCTCCGGGAAAAGTCTGAAAACCGGATTTTTTTACTTTTGAACCCCTCAAAAAAATTCCCGAACGGACCCCTGTTTTACCCTTGCAGGCTTCCCTTTGAAGCCCGATAGCGGGCGAACCGTTGGAGCTAGCTTCGATCTGACGAAAAATTCATAGTCAGGAATGAAGTGAACTACAAAAAAGGTTTAGTGACTTTTTGCTCTAAACTCTATCGGTTCGGCCGCAAAACGCGATTACATTAAAATATTTTGAAATTTTTTCGCCTAAAAATTTACCTTTCGAGCTCGATAGCGGCTAAACGGTTTGTCGTAGCTCAAAACAAATTTTCAATGGGATTTGTAAATCGCGTGATCTACAAAAAAGGTCAAGTAACTTATTGCCCTATCCCCAATGGTTTGGCCGCATTACGCCGTTATAAAGTATCGATTTTTTAAGTTTAACGCAAGATTTTGTTTTCTGGGCTCTATTTCAGACAAAATCTTAGTTCTAGGCCAGAATAAAAATTTGATTTTTAATACAAAATAATATGCGATGTACACAAAAGTTCCAGTGACTTTTTACTCTATCTTCCATGGTTTAGCCGTAACAACATGGTTATGTTGAAAATTTCACTCAAAAAACTTACCTTCTGGGCTCGATATAGGCCGAACCGTGAGCCCTAGCTTAAATGTAAAATTTTTTGTAACTAGCTATTCATAGGATCTAAAAAAAAAGGTCCAGTAGCTTTCTGTCGTTTATCTTTCCGTAAGCCTGGTAAATGCTCTAAAAGGCAAATTCTTTGTTGTCCAATTTTAGGGGTTTTAAATCTTGCAACTATAATTAGTGCGATTCGTGCTGGTTCCAGCTTAACCTTGTATTACTAGTGAAGCTTCAAAAGTAGATAGGGACAGAGTTATTACGTTCAGACACAACACCCTCTAAAATAGGCCCCGAACTGTGTAATTAAACCCCCGGTAACACCCCCCCCCCCCCCCCCGGGGATTTCCTGGTATGACCAGATAACCTCCTGAATAAATTAAACCCCCTGAATGTGTTAACCCCCCCCCCCAGGGAATTTCCTGGCTTGACTAGATAATCTCCTGATGATATTAAACCAACTGTTCAACTTAAAAATACTGCCTTATAGGTCGGTTTTTATTATGTTTGTACTAAACAATTCACGATAGCTGACTAGTGCAGACTTTTCTCCCGAGCTCATTCCTGGCTAAACCAAAAGGTCGCAGCTAAAATCTGACGACGGAATCGAAAGATAAAATCAAATTTCCGACAAGAAAGGTCCAGTCACTTTTTCACGTATCTCTAACGGTTAAGCCGCAAAACGCCCTCAAAGTCAAAAGTTTGGGTAAATCCGGAAAATTAAACTATGGTATACATACGTCCTCTGACTTTGGTTAAAACCAAATTCTTCTTGTCTCCAAATTTCACGAACACATAACTTAACTCTTTCTACCACATCAATTGATTAATATTATACACCACACATCTTTTGGCTGACCGTTAGCGAAGCATTACGACCCGTAAGATTCTCGAGAACGGAATACATATAATTTGGAAACTTCACGTCTGAATTTTAACCAATCACCGAACTACGCTTATCCCCGAATTTAGCCAACACCAAATGGGGGCCTGGGGTAAAATAAATTTTTGCACGTTATTTACTCCAAGATAACTATGACATAATCGTATAAAAAATAATTAAGGAAAAAAATGCCTGCAAGATTAATATTTCTTTTAAAAGCTCGCCCACATTCCTCCTCATCGAATGCTCGGACTTAACCTGTTCCCGAAATACGCTTATCCTCGAATTTGCGAACACCCTACTTAGGGGCCTGGGGGCGTAGCCCCCAGCGAGCCGAAGGCGAGTCTAAATACTTATACAGCCGCATGTGAAACTGACTCACTGATATATAGATACAAATTCTAACATACTTCTAGAAGTGCTGGAAACGTGAAAATTTGGCACGCAGGTACCCTTCACAATATGACCCGGAGGAAAAGTCTGAAAACCGGACTTTTTTACTTTTAAACCCCTCAAAAAAATTCCTAAAAAATCGCGCATTCTTTACCCCTGCAGGCATTTCTTGTAAGCCTGATAGCGGGTGAACCGTTAGAGCTAGCTTCGATCTGACGAAAAATCGTTAGTCAGGAATGAAGTGAACTACAAAAAAGGTCCAGTGACTTTTTGTCCTATCTCGTGTGGTTAAGCGACAAAACGCGGGAATGTTTGACATTCCAGAGATTTTTCTGCTTAAAATAAAGTTTCGAGCCTGATAGTGGCCGAACGGTAGGTCGTAGCTCAAATCTGATTGACCCATCAAATTAGCAAATTGCGCGATCTACAGAAAAGGTCCAGTAACTTTTTGCTCTATCTCCAGTGGTTCGGCCGAAAAACGTGATTATGTGCAATTGTTTTGTAATTTTTTTTACGTGAAACTTTTGTTTTCGGGCTCGATAGCGGCGAAACCATTGGACGGAGGTCGAAATAAGACAGACGTTGGAGTTAGGAAATGAGGTAATTTACAAAAATGTGCCAGTAACTCTTTACTCTATCTCCATTGGTTTGGCCGCAAAACGTGATTAAGTGAAAATATTTGGAAATTTTCGCCTAAAAAATTTACCTTTCGGGCTCGATAGCGGCTAAACGGTTGGTCGTAGCTCAAAACAAACTTTTAAAAGGATTTAAGAAATTGCGTGATCTACAAAAAATGTTCAGTAACATTTTGCCCTATCCTCAACGGTTTGGCTGCATAACGCGTTTTAAAGTATTGATTTTTTAAGTTTTACGTGATATTTTTAAACTGCCCAGTGCAGCCTTTTGTCCTAAGCTCTGTACTGCCTAAATTATAGGTCGTAGCTTAAATCTGATGGCATAATCGAAAGAGAAAATTAAATTTCCGACAAGAAAGGTCCAGTCACTTTTTGTCGTATCTCTAACGGTTAAGCCGTAAAATGCTCTTTAAATCAAAAACTTTGGTTAAAATTAGTAAAACGACTGACTAGTATACGTCTACTGAAGCACATCGTGAATTGGCTGAGCGTTAGCGAAGGTTACATTAAACACCCTTGGAATTTCCTTGTATGACCATATAATCTCCTGAGTAAATTAAACCCCCCGATTTGTTAACCACCCTGGTAACATTAACCCCCCCCCTAGGGAATTTCCTGGCATGATCTCATGTCCGAATTCTAACAATCACCATATCTCTTAACCCCCCTTGGGAAGTTCCTGGTATAACCAGATAACCCCCTGATGTCTTAACCCCCCAGTAACATTAAACCCCCCTCAGGGAATTTCCTGGCATGACCTCATGTCCGAATTTTAACAATCACCAAATCTTTCTTATCCCCGAATTTGCAAGCGTGAATTTAACCGCTCATCCCCGAATTTGCAAGCGTACATCATGGGGGCCTGGGGGCGTAGCCCCCAGCGAGCCGAAGGCGAGTCTAATATACTATACAGCCGCATGTGAAACTGACTGACTGACTCACTCACTGACATATAGATACAAATTCTAACATAGTTCTAGAAGTGCTGGAAACTTGAAATTTGGCACGCATGTACCTTTCACAATATGACCCGGAGGAAAAGTCTGAAAACCGGACTTTTTTACTTTTAAAACCCCTCAAAAAAATTCCTCAAAAATCGCGCATTCTTTACCCCTGCAGGCATTTCTTGTAAGCCTGATAGCGGGTGAACCGTTAGAGCTAGCTTCGATCTGACGAAAAATCGTTAGTCAGGAATGAAGTGAACTACAAAAAAGGTCCAGTGACTTTTTGTCCTATCTCGTGTGGTTAAGCGACAAAACGCGGGAATGTTTGACATTCCAGAGATTTTTTTGCTTAAAATAAAGTTTCGAGCCTGATAGTGGCCGAACGGTAGGTCGTAGCTCAAATCTGATTGATCCATCAAATTAGCAAATTGCGCGATCTACAGAAAAGTTCCAGTGACTTTTTGCTCTACTTCCAGTGGTTCGGCCGAAAAACGTGATTATGTGCAATTTTTTTGAAATTTTTACGTGAAACTTTTGTTTTCGGGCTCGATAGCGGCTAAACTGTTGGTCGTAGCTCAAAAATAGACGAATGTTTGATTTAGGAAATAAGATTATCTACAAAAAAGGTTGGGTACCCTTTTACTCTATCTTCATTGGTTTGGCCGTAAAATGCGATCAAGTGAAATCATTTTGAAATTTTCGCATAAAAATGTACCTTTCGGGCTCGATAGCGGCTAAACGGTTGGTCGTAGCTCGAATCAAACGTTCATTAGGATTTAGGAAATTGCGTGATCTACAAAAAATGTTCAGTAACATTTTGCCCTATCCTCAACGGTTTGGCCGCATAACGCGTTTTAAGTATTGATTTTTTAAGTTTTACGTGATATTTTTAAAGTGCCCAGTGCAGTATTTTGTTCTAACCTCTGTACTGCCTAAATTATAGGTAGTAGCTTAAATCTGATGGCATAATCGAAAGAGAAAATTAAATTTTCGACAAGAAAGATCCAGTCACTTTTTCTCGTATCTCTAACGGTTATCTAATATATATACAACCGCATGTGTAACTGACTGACTGACTGACTCACTCACGTATACTAATTCTAACCTACTTCCAGATGAGTTAGAGACTTGAAATTTGGTACACAGATAGCTTTCCACGTGTAACCACCAGGAAAATCCCGAAAAGTGAGAATTTTTCATTTTCAACCCCTCAAAAAAATTCCCAAAAAATCGCGCATTCTTCACCCCTGCAGGCATTTTTTGTAAGCCCGATAGCGGGCGAACCGTTGGAGCTAGCTCGGATCTGACGGAAAATTCATAGTCAGGAATGAAGTGAACTACAAAAAAGGTTTAATGACTTTTTGCTCTATCTTCCATGGTTAAGCGACAAAACGCTCGAACATTTGAAATTCCAGAGATTTTTTCGATAAAAATAATGTTTCAAGCCCGATAGCGGCCGAACCGTTGGTCGTAGCTCAAATCTGATTGACCCATCAAATTAGCAAATTGCGCGATCTACAGAAAAGTTCCAGTGACTTTTTGCTCTACTTCCAGTGGTTCGGCCGAAAAACGTGATTATGTGCAATTTTTTTGAAATTTTTTACGTGAAACTTTTGTTTTCGGGCTCGATAGCGGCTAAACTGTTGGTCGTAGCTCAAAAATAGACGAATGTTTGATTTAGGAAATAAGATTATCTACAAAAAAGGTTGGGTACCCTTTTACTCTATCTTCATTGGTTTGGCCGTAAAATGCGATCAAGTGAAATCATTTTGAAATTTTCGCATAAAAATGTACCTTTCGGGCTCGATAGCGGCTAAACGGTTGGTCGTAGCTCGAATCAAACGTTCATTAGGATTTAGGAAATTGCGTGATCTACAAAAAAGGTCCAGTATTATTTTGCCCTATCCTCAACGGTTTGGCCGCATAACGCGTTTTAAGTATTGATTTTTTAAGTTTTACGTGATATTTTTAAAGTGCCCAGTGCAGTATTTTGTTCTAACCTCTGTACTGCCTAAATTATAGGTAGTAGCTTAAATCTGATGGCATAATCGAAAGAGAAAATTAAATTTTCGACAAGAAAGATCCAGTCACTTTTTCTCGTATCTCTAACGGTTATCTAATATATATACAACCGCATGTGTAACTGACTGACTGACTGACTCACTCACGTATACTAATTCTAACCTACTTCCAGATGAGTTAGAGACTTGAAATTTGGTACACAGATAGCTTTCCACGTGTAACCACCAGGAAAATCCCGAAAAGTGAGAATTTTTCATTTTCAACCCCTCAAAAAAATTCCCAAAAAATCGCGCATTCTTCACCCCTGCAGGCATTTTTTGTAAGCCCGATAGCGGGCGAACCGTTGGAGCTAGCTCGGATCTGACGGAAAATTCATAGTCAGGAATGAAGTGAACTACAAAAAAGGTTTAATGACTTTTTGCTCTATCTTCCATGGTTAAGCGACAAAACGCTCGAACATTTGAAATTCCAGAGATTTTTTCGATAAAAATAATGTTTCAAGCCCGATAGCGGCCGAACCGTTGGTCGTAGCTCAAATCTGATTGACCCATCAAATTAGCAAATTGCGCGATCTACAGAAAAGTTCCAGTGACTTTTTGCTCTACTTCCAGTGGTTCGGCCGAAAAACGTGATTATGTGCAATTTTTTTGAAATTTTTACGTGAAACTTTTGTTTTCGGGCTCGATAGCGGCTAAACTGTTGGTCGTAGCTCAAAAATAGACGAATGTTTGATTTAGGAAATAAGATTATCTACAAAAAAGGTTGGGTACCCTTTTACTCTATCTTCATTGGTTTGGCCGTAAAATGCGATCAAGTGAAATCATTTTGAAATTTTCGCATAAAAATGTACCTTTCGGGCTCGATAGCGGCTAAACGGTTGGTCGTAGCTCGAATCAAACGTTCATTAGGATTTAGGAAATTGCGTGATCTACAAAAAAGGTCCAGTATTATTTTGCCCTATCCTCAACGGTTTGGCCGCATAACGCGTTTTAAGTATTGATTTTTTAAGTTTTACGTGATATTTTTAAAGTGCCCAGTGCAGTATTTTGTTCTAACCTCTGTACTGCCTAAATTATAGGTAGTAGCTTAAATCTGATGGCATAATCGAAAGAGAAAATTAAATTTTCGACAAGAAAGATCCAGTCACTTTTTCTCGTATCTCTAACGGTTATCTAATATATATACAACCGCATGTGTAACTGACTGACTGACTGACTCACTCACGTATACTAATTCTAACCTACTTCCAGATGAGTTAGAGACTTGAAATTTGGTACACAGATAGCTTTCCACGTGTAACCACCAGGAAAATCCCGAAAAGTGAGAATTTTTCATTTTCAACCCCTCAAAAAAATTCCCAAAAAATCGCGCATTCTTCACCCCTGCAGGCATTTTTTGTAAGCCCGATAGCGGGCGAACCGTTGGAGCTAGCTCGGATCTGACGGAAAATTCATAGTCAGGA
Organism: Homalodisca vitripennis; assembly: GCF_021130785.1. Classification (NCBI taxonomy): domain Eukaryota; kingdom Metazoa; phylum Arthropoda; class Insecta; order Hemiptera; family Cicadellidae; genus Homalodisca; species Homalodisca vitripennis. The sequence continues at coordinate 54,325,416 of NC_060213.1, read as the reverse complement.
ATGAAGTGAACTACAAAAAAGGTTTAATGACTTTTTGCTCTATCTTCCATGGTTAAGCGACAAAACGCTCGAACATTTGAAATTCCAGAGATTTTTTCGATAAAAATAATGTTTCAAGCCCGATAGCGGCCGAACCGTTGGTCGTAGCTCAAATCTGATTGACCCATCAAATTAGCAAATTGCGCGATCTACAGAAAAGGTCCAGTAATCTTTTGCCCTATCTCGATTGGTTTGGCCGAAAAACGTGATTATGTACAATTTTGTTGTAACTTTTACGCGAAACTTTTGTTTTTGGGGTCGATAGCGGCGAAACCATTGGTCGGAGGTCAAAATAAGACTAACGTTTTATTTAGGAAATAAAATGACCTACAAAAAAGGTCCAGTGACTTTTTACTATATTTCCCTTAGTTTGACCGCAAAACGCGATTAAGTGAAAATATTGGACATTTTCGCCTAAAAATTTACATTCCGGGCTTGATAGCGGCTAAACGGTTGGTCGTAACTCAAAACAAATTTTAAACGGGATTTAGGAAATCACGTGATCTACAGAAAAGGTTCAGTGACTTCGGGAGTTGGCTGAGCGTTAGCTAAGCGTCAATAGTAGATAGGGACAGAGGAATATTTATTATGTTCACAGACACAATACCCTCTAAAAAAGGCCCAAGTGTGTCATTAACCCCCGGTAATATTAAACCCCCCCCCGGGGATTTCCTGGTATGACCTGATAACCTCCTGTACATTCAACCCCCTGATGTGTTAACCCCCCTGGTAACATTAAACCCCCCCAGGGAATTTCCTGCCATGACCTCATGTCCGAATTTTACCAGTCACCAAATCTCTTAACCCCCCCCCTGGGAAGATCCTGGTATGACCAGATAACCCCCTGGAGACTTATCCCCCGGTAACGTTAACCCCCCCCTGGGAATTTGTTCATATGACCAGACAATATCCTGACGAAATTAAACCCCCTCTTGTCTTAACCTCCTTAACATTAATCACCCACCCAGGGAATTTCTCGCCTTGACTAGATAGTCACCTGGTGATATTAAACCCCCTGTTCGACTTAAAATACTGCCTTGAGGTCGGTTTTTATTATGTTTATACTAAACAATTCAAGATAGCTGACCCGTGCAGACTTTTCTCCCGAGCTCATTTCTGGCTAAACCATAGGTCGTAGATCAGATCTGAGGGCACAATCGAAAGACAAAATTAAATTTCCAACAAGAAAGGTCCAGTCACTTTTTGTCGTATCTCTAACGGTTTAACCGCAAAATGCCCTCAAAGTCAAAAGTTTTTACGAATCCGGAAAAAAATCTATGAAAAAGGTCAATTTTTAAATCCCTTGTCATTTACTTAATGTCCGGACTTAACCAGTCACCGAATTCCGCTTATCCCCGAATTTGCAAGCGTTTACTTTGGGGGCCTGGGGGCGTAGCCCCCAGCGAGCCGAAGGCGAGTAATATATATACAGGGTGACAATTAAGTCTGGAACCCCCTTTTTAATTTTCGAACCACAATAGAAAGAAATACCAAAGTTCAAACGTGCTTACTGGTGATAGTAACGCACACATCTGCCCAATTACCGACCAGATATTCCCTTTGGGGGACGGTCCACAAGGAGTCAGACAAAATTCTTAAATAGCAGCATAGGTCAAGTTTGGTATCAAATTAAAGATCTCACTTAGCAGAGTACAATGCCGCAAACCGGACTTCAAAAGGTGGATTCATTCAGTAGTTATAGCTATTTGAATTTTATAACAATTTAACAATGTAAATTATTAAGTATTACAAGTAAACACCAATTTTTAAGTACCTGTGATCAAAGTAAGTGTTCAAAATGTTCCCCTCCCATCGTCTGGCAATGTCCTAAGCGGTTTTAAAACCATCCACTCCATTTTGACGGTAGTCACGAGGAATATCTTGAGTTTCTTGGACTATGAGATTTCTTAGGTGCGCCAAATCTCGAGGCTTAGTACGATAAACTTTATCTTTGAGGTATCCCCAAAGAAAAAAATCCAGCGGAGATAAAGCAGGGGAAAGAGCAGGCCACTCTACTGCACCACGTCTTCCATCTGTGATGGAATATTGTATCCAAGTATTCTCTAACAAGGAGAGCAAAGTGTGGTGGCGCGCCATCTTGTTGGAAATAAATTCTTTGAAATTGTCGACCAAGAGCAGCTTGTAGTGCAGGAATTATCTCATTTTGGAGCATTGCTAGATACGAGTCACCATTTAAATTACCATTGATAAATAATGGGCCCATAATTTGAGTTCCTATAATACCTGCCCAAACGTTAAGTTTCTGTGGATGCTGTGTATGACTCAATCTGCCACTTTCACATTCTAACAGTAATTGTGTTATTGGTAATAATTATTGATTCCTGGCTTTGATTACTACATTGTTAGATGATGGTAGGGGAACATTTTGAACACTTACTTTGATCACAGGTACTTAAAAATTGGTGTTTACTTGTAATACTTAATAATTTACATTGTTAAATTGTTATAAAATTCAAATAGCTATAACTACTGAATGAATCCACCTTTTGAAGTCCGGTTTGCGGCATTGTACTCTGCTAAGTGAGATCTTTAATTTGATACCAAACTTGACCTATGCTGCTATTTAAGAATTTTGTCTGACTCCTTGTGGACCGTCCCCCAAAGGGAATATCTGGTCGGTAATTGGGCAGATGTGTGCGTTACTATCACCAGTAAGCACGTTTGAACTTTGGTATTTCTTTCTATTGTGGTTCAAAAATTAAAAAGGGGGTTCCAGACTTAATTGTCACCCGTATACAGTTTGTTATAATTAACGTAATATACAGTACTATATATAAAATTATATACAATAAAAATAAACACTATATATAGTCTACACATATAGTACATTTATACGAACATATATATATATATATACATTAAATTGTATAAATGGCAATAGCCTTATTTAATTTCAATAAACAAACATTGAATCACAAAAAGTACTTGCTCCGCCGAGAGTCGAACTCGGATCTCTCACTGTATATTTTATATATATATATATATATATATATTGTATTTTTATATATATACATATATATATATATATATTGTATTTATATATATATATATACAGTAATACAGTTTTGCCACGTATTTACTACATATAGATACATATGTAACGGTATAACTATTATTATGGCTTGTTAAGTTTTTTAAATTTATACCATTTATTTTTCCAACTTTATTTCACGTTAATACAATCTAACTAACAAAAAGAAAGACCCACTTGAAAAATTTTTATGTTTATCACATGCTAATCTAAGATATGCAAAATACCAGGTGTCTATCTTTAATGCTTAATGAGAAACCTTTACCTAAGTTGACATGGAACGACAAAATATACTAACCCCCTTGATACTCAAACTTTATTTGACGATGCCTCCAAGATAAGGGATAAACGGATGTGTATCATTCCTTGGCTGCTGAAATAAAAAGATATCGAAGTATAATTGTCTTTTTGTTTCACTTTTGGGATTGAAATGTCAGATTTATGTGGTAGCCTAGTTAACTACTAAGATCTTTGGTCAGCATATAAAACAAGAAGGAATCAAGGTGACGATGCTACTTTCCCATAACTTGTGACTCTCGTCCGGCATCGGGAATCTTAGCAGCAGTGATAGGGTGCGGGCAACAATCCGCTTGGGGCAAGTCTCCCGGAGACGAACGAACCGTACTGCGTCGAAGCCAGACTGAGCGGAGCAACCGACCAACAGGAATATAAACAGCTGATCGACACTCAACCAAGGTCAAATACCCCACGAACACTCAACTGTTCCAGCTAAGCAGATAATAAACTCAATGCGAGAATTCATAGCCGACTGACAATATCAAAGTTTCTGAGGTGAAATAAAGGACAAAAAAGCTCTAATTAACAAAATTGGTATGAAATCTTGTTAAATTAGGTTTTAACATTCTTTCTAATCATTTAATTTAGCTTCAATTGATCTTCCCCATGATGCAGCGCCTGGAATATACTGTACCCCATATGAGACAATGGGAATACCTTTTCAACTTAATTACACTATATCTTGCAGTATTTGTAGTGTTGGTGTCTGATGTCGAAACGTCTTTGAGTTAATTTTGAGCGTTTTCATTGACTATTTTTTCGCGATTTCTGGAGTCAAGTCTATGACATTTTCAGATTCCAGACGCATTTATAAGAAAGGTGAACTGGAGTTAAACTCAATATTCACATTCAATAAATCCTTCCCGCTATATATCTATATATCTGTTGAATAGGTTGGCTATTACTATAGCTAAATTTAATTTACCATTATAATGTAAGGTCATTAAATCGACTATTAGATTATTTTAAGTTTTCAGAACTGCAGTGTCTGAGTAGGCTATACACGTTGTTACATGATGGGTAATGATTATGCTTAATCCAATAAAAATCTATGGAGTTTCCTGAAGTTCTATTTAATTGACTTAATACTACTATGTACCTTCTGGAGTTCTATTTCATTGACTTATTACTACTTTTATATTCTGGAGTTCTATTTAATTTAATTAATATTACTGTACTAAATATCTTATGTAAGATTCCAGAATTGTGAGGGCTGATAGATGGAAAGAAGTTTGAAAAAAATGTTTTCTTTCTGACTTTTACGCAAAACTTCATTACTAAAAAATTATTTTACTTCTGCATCGTAATTCCATATGGCTGTGTTCTAAAAACAAACTAAACTGAATTGTATTTTAAAAGAGTTGTTTCTAAGTCTAAAAAGTCTAAATCTAAAATAAAGATTAACTCGTGTTGTTATAAATTGATCACTGGTTTAAAAATTAGACATGAAGTTCCCTAGAACAGATATTTCGGATATGTAAGTTCGTTTTAGAAAGAGGGAAAATAATTTGTGCAAATAAGTAATTACTAACTTCGAACATTCTGTTTGTTAAATTTGACGTAAACGTTATTTTTATTTGACACGATCATTTGAAATAGCCGCAGTCGTGAAACTAGTGTAAATTATTTCTGTATTTTTCACCATTAAGATAATTGAGTAAAACAGCCACGTGAATTTGTAGCAACGTAAGTCACACTGTTTTTAGTTACAACACATGTAAAAACAGCAGGTAAAAAAGTAATGAGATAAGGTGTGAGGCTTTTGTAAAGTGTGTATTTTGATAGCCAAGCTCCCACAGACACAATGTAGTTAAATGAGACGATCCTGTTGGATTCACTGTATTGGAGTGGGCGTTTATAAGTCCTGTAAGAATTGACTACATGTGGAGATTGGGGTCGACGCGGCGCCTACGCGACATGAGCGGGAAACACTCCAACTATGCCGTGACTGGGGCAGGCAGTGCACGTGCTTCCTCCGTCACTACTGCCGATATTAACCGTTCCAGCTTTATAACTGTCGAGCACGGCCAGAAACTGAAAACCCGCTGTTTTTTAATGAACACTAAAAAATTACTCGAGTTAACTTTAACACAAGTATGAAAGGAACAAAGACTCTCCATTCTTATGCGTTATATAAATAAAACACTACGTTTCGAGGTTTGAAATCTACCATCCTTCTCAGGTTTCAAAAAATCCAAAGAAATAAGGTGCACAAAAAAATAAAATTTAAAAATCTTGGCAATGCACTTTTATGGAAAAGTACAAGAGAATAAGATCTTGTCTACGAATGAAAGCGGTCCATTTTTATGATTATATAAGCACTTAATTTTGGTCCGAGCCTAGTTTTGTCAAACTTTAAAAATTACTCATATTAGTCTTATGGATAGGTGTGGACAAAGTTGTAGTACGCATACTACGTTGATACTACGTGTCGTAAAAGTGACTTCGCTGAGATGCAATGCAAAATTTAAACATCATTTCATTATTGACAGATAGAACGGCAGACAATCGTACGGCAAAGAAATTTTTACATAACTCGGTAAGCGAAAACAAAATTTGGTCTGCCTAGTGTGTGAGAGGTGTCAATGTAGATATGAATCTGCGTGCAAATTTCACATTAAAAACAGTTAACAATTATCAATTAATGTGTATGATAAACAAACCTTTAAAATTAGGAAATATTCTAAATCGATAAGAAAACACTGGATGTTATACTAACAATAAATTATTGTTCTTAGAATATTGTTTTAGCTCTTAAAAGGGTCATCGAGTATATGTGAGCTAAACCACCCCAAATACAAAACAATAAAAACACTCTGGAAACAATAGTTTTCAAAAAGTAAATTGCTGATTTGCTATTTTTTTTTTAAGAAACTACCAGCAAATTTATTAATCATACTAAAATTCCTATTTATAGATGAAATCAATAGTTCTCCTTGTCATTATTATCAAGTTGATTGGTAGCTTAAAAATAACATCATTTTAAAAGGTTTCTTCAAACCTAAATTTTCTTGCCAAAAGGAGAAATTGGCAAATTAGTTGGTAATTTTAGTGTTGTGATGAACATTCATTGGTCCAGTACTAGTATGTACCAGTGCATAATATTTCAAAAGGTTTTTTATTTTTATTTTATGGCAATATAATGAAATTACTTTCATATCTTCTCCAAATTGAAAGGTTAAATACCAGAATTCATTAGTAATTATAATTTTCTCCTAAAAACAATAAAGACTGAATCATGAGTTCAAAATCTATGCCAGTAAACTAATACTCCTCGAGCATAAAGACTAATTGCATTTTAAAGACACACAACCTACATTATTATTAAACCGATGGTTGAATCTCCCCTAAAGTAAAAGTCGATCATCAGCTGTGATAGGTTTGGTTGGAATCGAAATAGGAAGGTAATGAAAGGGTTAATGGCACTAAACAATAATGTTATCTTAAGATGTTCTTAGCTTGACACAATTAAAACCAACGATAAAATATAAAAACCGAAGTTAAATAAATGTCATCTAATCGTTTAAAATAAACCAACTTTTACATGGAATTTTTTACTTTTAGTAACTTTTTCTGATATATCTGACGGTGATACACTATACTATGTGTGTCTAACGGGTTTTTAGAATCTTTCAAGCTAAAATTACCATTAAAGAATCTCTCTACGTAATCAAATCTAGTTTAATATTTTTAACCCTTTCAATAACTGTTCATTTTGACTTCCAGTAAAACTAACGTGGCTTTCGATCGATTTCTTTCATAGGAGAAGTTCATTTATCGGTTACACCAAAAACCACGTAGTGAGTTTTTAAAAGTGAGTTGGTTCTGGAATATTGTACTATAAGCTCTTACACGGTACATCTAATATAGGTTTAATCACTGCCTTCAATAATTATTGGGTTGTGCTAAGACTGGAAATTTTAAAAATATTAGAACATTTTTATTTATTTACTCTTGATTAGAGGCACAGTAAAAGAAACATATATTTCAGTATTTTGCTACTAAAAGTACAGAACTGGTACTCAGCTGAATTGGTAAGATATTTTACAGAAGAAGTTTTTGCTCAGTTTCCGACAAAATTGGTTTGTTTAAAGTAATTTTTGTCCACAGTATAATAATTCATCAAGCTTTGATTGAACAAACTACCACAATTTTATTAAATATGTTTTATAGCCAAGCTTCAGATCCAATCTCGTTAAACCACTTTTAAAGGGTTCTTAATCTGTGATTTACTGTTAAGATTATATTGTTATAGGTCCTTAAACTAATTTCCTTCTATAGATTCACAACCATATTTTATTTATGTTTGTGTGCGTGGGAGAGCAAATACGTATCAAGTGTGTACAAAGGCCAAACATACAGTTCAAAACTTAGTTAACCGAATTTTAATTTCTGTCATTGTCTTCTTTCTCATCTGTCAGCAGAAGAGTTCCAATTCAGAAACTAAAACAGATGACCAAGGGAAATGGTTGATCGAATACGAGGAGCGTCAGTCTACCCTTGTTTTGTCTCATTGTTGTTACCATAATCATGTTTTCTTTTTTCTTCTCGCCTTTGACGTCGGTTACTCATTTTGTCATCTCCGTAAATTAATGTTTCCACCACCGCTGACAGTTTGGTTTCATCTTTCTCAAAACATCGTTAAAATTGTGTAACGTCACATTTCAAACCATCCAGCTTTTATTGTTATAATATAATGACACAATTTTTGTTTGGTAACGTGGGACATTAATAGACTTAAATTACACAAAATTTGGAAACAGTAATGTGTTATACGTAAATTAAAGTACATTAGTTAAGATTTCAATCGGAATTAGAGAATAATCAGGAGTATATTAATGTATATTAATTATAGTAAAGTTAAAGAGACATTGCGTCGTATGTGGGTATGTGGGAATTAGAATTTTTGCACGTTTAAAAAGTGACCAGTACGTTTTTGGCTGAGGGTTTTTTTAATTCTGTTCAGATAATACCACGATAAAGAAATTACACATCAATTTCGACTTTGTATGAAACTTTATTTCTATGTATACGGGAGTGCCAATAGCCGAGTGGTCTAAGACGTTGGACTTTGAGTCTGAGTTAGAGATAGCGCAGATTCGAATCCTGTCTCTGACTGTAGCAATTTTTTATCAGTACCATCGACCTTAAACTGTATCGACTCTCCCTCTTATTCTACTTGATAAGATCCTCGCACAGGCCAGTATGATTTCCGTCCAGGTAAAAGCACGGTGGATGCGATTCTAAGTGTGACAAATAATGTAGGAGAGTCAGGTACCAAATATGTAATAGGTTTGTTTTTGGACAAAAGTGGAGCCTTTGATGGAGTATGGTGGCCAGGGGTTTTGCATAAGCTTAGAACTATGAATGTGAGTAAAAATGTATATGAAATGATATCAACGTACGTAAATAATCTATACATGACGATTAGTTACGCAGATTCGCAAATCACACGAAGTACAAACAAACGATGCCCACAAGGTACAGTTTTGGGTCCGCTCATCTGGAACTTTATCTTCGAGGAGCTTCTAAACAGCCGGTGGCCGGGTGGCGTGAAGATAGTCGCTTTCGCAGAAGATGCTGTAGTATTGGTCTCTGGAGACTCCAGAAGAGAGCTGGAGAGAACACTGGATGAAGTAGTCAATAGTAGTCAATAGTCAATAGTCAATTTTTTATTGCGGAGACAAAATACATTTGTATAGCAAACGTCAAATATGTTAAAATTTGGACATACATACCACATCGAGCTCTCATTCAGACATGCATTTGATCACTCATTCCACGTTCACCCATCGCCAATAATTCCCACTTCGTTCTAGAGTCAGTCTTGTTATTGTGTGGTCTCCCAGTCATACTCCAGAAACTCTTTTATATTGTAAAATGCATTTGACGCTAAACAGCGTTTTAAACGAGTTTTTAACGCCTTGAGCGTCGAGGCTTTTCTTAATTCATTAGGCAATCTGTTAATAAAATGAACCCCTGCCTGTGAAGGCAAGCGTTCATAAACCACCGTCCTGTGTCTCCCAGTTCGGTAGTTGTCTCTGCCTCTAGTCCCGTACGAGTGAATGTCTCGGCCCGTAATCAAGGCACATTTAGACATACAATACAACGTTGTTTGTAAAATGTAGAGGCTAGGCAGAGTTAACAGTTGCAACCTTTTGAAAGTTGACCTGCACGACTCTCTAAACTTTAATTTTGCAATGGTGCGGATCGCTCGCTTCTGTAATTTAAACACTCTTGAAAATTGGTTCCTTGTACAGGCACCCCATAGTACCAATCCGTAAGTGAGGTGTGGATAAATCAAGCCATAATACGCCGTTATCAGAACTTGACTTGGGCAGTATTTGGCTAGAGACCTCAGAACATAAATGCCTGAGGCTAATTTTGAGCAAACGTGATCGATGTGAACATTCCATGTCAAACCTTGATCAAGGTAAATTCCAAGGAATTTTGAGGAATAGACTTCTTCTAGTATTGTATCCGCTAACATAACGCTAGGTCCATACTCAAAGTCTACTGGGTTTAAAGTGAAATTTAAAACGTTAGATTTAGATGAATTTGTATTTAGATTGAGGCTATGAAAATGTTGGACACAATTGTTCATTCCAACAAATGCGTTTTGTTCCAAATCTGATTTCGAAGATTCGTTAAAACAAAGAGTCGTATCATCAGCATACTGCACGATTTTCCCGTGTGGTAGTGATGATTTTATGTCATTAACATAAAGCAGGAAGAGAATTGGACTGAGAATGGATCCTTGAGGAACTCCATAACTCATATTTACAGAATTTGAAATATGATTAGAAATTTGGACAACTTGAGTTCTATGGCTTAGGAATGAACTAAGCCATGTGAGAGGCACGCCTCGGATGCCATGCGATTCCAGTCTGTCAAGCAGTGTAATATGGTCAACACAATCGAAAGCTTTAGATAAATCGAGAAACACACTTAAAGTGTGATTTCGACTTTCCAATCCCTCTACAATCATATCGACAAGACCCACAATTGCATCTATTGTCGATTTGCCCTTTCTGAAGCCAAATTGGTCATTTGAGAGCTGATTGTGTTTATTCAGAAACTGAAGCATTCGCACTAAAAACAACTTTTCAAATAGTTTGCTTAAAATAGGCAAAATAGAGACAGGCCGATAGTTATTCATGAGTGTAGGGTCGTCTTTTTTAAAGATAGGGGTTACTTTTGACATCTTCAGGAGTGAGGGAAAAAACTCCCAAATGAAATGAGGAATTTATCAAGGCGGTCAGAGGCCTCACAATATGCTTCGAGCATTTTTTTATGATCCACATTGAGTTTGAATTAAGATCATTCGATTTTTTGGCTGGGAGCTGCTGAATAATACTGACGAGTTCTTTCTCGTCGACCGGTGCCAAGCACATAGAGGCTGATGGAATTTGTCTTCTCGTGGAGTTTGCTACAGGAGCCGATGGCCGAGGGCCTTGGTCACAAGCCACAGTTGCAAAAAACTTGTTAAACTCGTTAGCCACCTCAGTTTCATCATCCAAAAGCCGATCCCCAATTTTGATCTGTGCTATTTTTGAAGGATTTGATTTATTGTTAATGATGCCCCAAATAGTTTTAGAAATGTTTTTTGAAGATATAATCGCTTTTGAGACATCATATGCTTTTGCTGCATGGATCACCTTTCTATAAATTGTTTTATATTTCCGGAAAAATGTTTTTAAATTGTCATCTTGTGTTTGTTTATAAATTTCAGAGTAAAACTTAAGTTTTTCTCTCGAGATGAGAATTCCTTTAGTGATCCATTTATTGTTTGTCATTTTTTGACCAATTTTGATGGTTCTTTTTGGACAACATAGATCTATTATAAAAGTTTAAATAACTATTAAAAGTTTCAAACTGTTGCTCAACTGGTTTGGATAAATTTAGAAAGTCCCACTTTTCTTTCGAAAGGAAAGAGTTGAGGAGAGCGATATTTTCTGGCCTTGTGTCTCTTACGGTTTTGGAAATTTTGGGCTCCCTAATGAATTTTGTTCCACTAATTACGGCCTCTTGGCCATAGTGGTCAGAAATCGCTGTATTCACCACAGACACTGCGACATTAGGAAGGTTGGAGATAACATTGTCAATAGCAGATTTTGTCGTTGCTGTCACTCTTGTTGGGGTCTTGACAAGCCACTCGAGATCAAATGACCTTAATAAATCTGCTAATCGTTTTGTGGTTTGCTGGTTGTTGTCCAAGACGTTTATATTAAAATCACCCATCAGGATGTAGTCTAGGTGATGATTCGTCAGGTCCGTTAGTAAGGATTCTAATTTTGTAAAAAACATGTTTTCGTTGCCACTGGGAGACCTGTAGATGCCAATGACAATTAATTTTGAATTTTGGGTTTTAAGTTTAATTCCGACTGCTTCAAAATGTTTCTCGTCTGTTTCTTGAATAGGAAAAGTTTTTGAAATGAAATTTTGTTTCAAAAAAATTGCGACCCCACCTCCTTTGGAGTGATTACGACAGTACGAGTTCGCCAATTTAAAATTTGGAATTTTACATTGCTCAATGTGTTTACTGTTGAACCCGTTTTCGGTTACAACAAGTACATCTGTGTTCAGATCTTCACACATGAGCTGAAGTGCATCCAGTATGTTAGTTGCGAATTGAGCGTTTTGGTGAAGCAGTCTCAATGAAATTTGGAATGGAACTTTTCCAATAGGTTTTTGTTTTTGTTTTGATATATTCAATTCTGCCTGTCGATCCGAAGTGGGGACCCTAAAAAAGTATGGTGTTCTGTCGATCGAGAGTCAGTCTGTCGTTGACTTGGTGTCGTTTGGAGGCTGGAAGTCCCTGGTTGATCGGAGGATCTGACGGCGGCGGCATACGTCTCATGACGTAAGGTTATTGGTCCGGAGAGGTCCATACAGGTAGGCGGCGACTGCAGCTCGGCGACAGGTTTTGGACGTCGAGTGGAAACCAGGCGTAGTTTTCTCGCAGATACAGCGATCATACCGCTGAGTACTCGTTTTCCCAACTGATTGAGATGTTGGCCGTGTTGAGTAAACAATCGCCTACCCAACATCGTCACGTCCACCATTGAAGCTCCCACCTTCTCGAGACACTCATGTAGCGTCATATTAATTCGCCTCACTTCTCTATTAATGTATGAGTCCCAATGATCTTGATGGCGATGAAACATGGAAACCACAATAACATTAGTGTGGTTGTGATTCATGATAAAGTTCATCATCTGGCCTACGAGAACTCTAGCAGGCCGATTATTTCTTGGAGTGATGTCTGAGAGGTCGTTGGCCCCAGCCATAATAACGATCGTGTCATCTTTTGTGAAGTTTTTTGTCATACTATGAGCATTTTCCAAGACATGGCTCAACGACGCTCCTGAGCACGCATTGATAAATACTTCACATCTCGAGGAAACTTTTTGTTCTAACAGGTGAAATATATTTTTACCATGGCTGTCAGCGAAGATATGAAGTTTATGTGGTATATGTGGTATTTCCGTGGCCTTTTCTTTATCAGACTTATTTAATGTTTGGTACTTTTGTGTTTTGTTGATATACTTATTTTGTTTAATTGTTTTCCTTTTCTTTTTCTTACTTTTTTTGATCTCCACAAAATCCTCAGTGTCCGAGATATGTCCAGACAACAACGAGAAACCGTTGCTTAAGGGCAGAGGTGAATGGAGTGACGAGCTCTCGCTAACATCAAGTAAGCTGACTCCAGTAGTATTGCGCTCAGCCTCAGTACGCTCATGTGATGAGGTTCGGAGACGTTCATTTTCGTTTTCTAGCGTCCTGATGGTCTGGATCATGTTTTGCGTCTCCTCTCTCAGAATTACACAACGCTGACAAGGCTCGATCTTGTCTGTGATGTCCTCGGGGAGTTCATCAGTTTGCACGGCCAACTCCCGAACCTCCACATGACGACTTTTGAGAAGATCGATTTCCTTTTCTTTCTGTTCAAGCTGGAGGTGCATTGACTGGCACTGGAGAACCAGACACGATTGCTGATGGGTCAACTGATTTATGCGTTCAATCAGCTCATCCTTGGTTTTCATGTAAGTGTCCTCAGTCTGAGTACCGCAATCCGAAAGTGACTTCTTATTGAACAGTCGTGATAACAAAGGTGAGACTGACGGACTATCGTTAATTGACAGACTTGATTCTGACACCGGTAAAGATCTCGTGCTGTCAGGAGTAAGGGACCGAAGGGTGACGGGGTGGGGGCCACTGTGTTTCTCGTTGCATATTGTTAACACAGTTTTTTGAGAGTCAGTTTTTACTGAAGCTCCGCAGTTTTTACCAAGGCAGCACCACGATATGTCACCATTTAACAAAGTTCTTTTCAACCTGTACTTATGTTTTTGGTATATTAAACAAGGCCGGCCTTTTTGTGTATTATCCAAGGTGAAGTCCATTTTAATTAAGTAATTTACCTATGTTATATAAATAAAATAAATTAATTTAAGTTGTAGCTCCAATATAAATTATTTGATTAAAACAAACAGACAAAGAAACAATTATTTACAGCGAGTTCTAAAATAAGTCTTTAATATATGTCCATGCTAACACTATGTTCAGCGCAAAAAGAAAGTGATGCTAGCAGGTTACGATCCCGCGACGCATCTCAAGACGACTACCGTAGTTGCGCTCCAGTCGACTACGCCACTTTACCACAGTTGGAGAGACACGACAGTCAGAACATCAGTCGCGTCAGGCGGCAGACGTGCAGCGTGGACCGTGTACACTGTGCAGGTCTAAGCCACACCGGTTAGTCACTGAGGTTATGTCACAGCCAATACGCACACCAGACTACTCACGCAAATTATTGTCCAAATAAAAACTGTTTCTGGTCACACTATGTAGCACCGATGCAATTTAATGAGTTATGCAGTGTCGGTTTAGTCACTACTTATAAAAGACAGTAAATAAATTGAAATATTGGAGACGAGAAAAATTTTCGTGTTTGAAGTAACAATCACCCTTGAAACATGGGGGAAAAATGCAAAGCTCAAATTCTCGACCTCCAAGTCCAAATGTATGCTGCTTAAAGGAAACATAAGACGACCGCCAAAACTTAACTAAAAGGAGAGAACGTGAAATTTGTGGAAAAATTCCAGTATCTTGGCGTCCTTCTGGATTCAAAAATGACGTTCTTGCCACACGTTAAAAACAGCTGTGAAAAAGTCAAAACGTTATTCAGGAAAATCACAAGATGCATGAGACTTAAGTATGGAGTAAAGCCGGTTGTAATTTCTACCTTGTACAGAACAGTGTTTGTACCGATCATAGGATATGCCATTGAAGTCTGGAGACATAGAATCAGCCATACACATGTAAAGAGAACTCTGCGTGCTGCACAATGCCAGGTTTTACTTGGAGTGACCAGAGCGTATTGTACAACCTCCTTCATAAAGATCACTGCCACAACAGGGGAAATGCCGATTGATTAAAAGTTGGATGAAATGGCTCTTGTAGCCGACAGAAGAAGAGGAAAGACAAACCTCTCCAAGAAAGCTATTGAAAAACAATTAATGCAACGTTGGGAAGATGAGTGGAGAAACTCGGACAGGGGGCGACACACCTATGAGATCTTTCAAGGCTTAAGGATAAGGCAAAAGATGAAACATATTGAAGTGGACCACTTCATAGTACAATACCTAACAGGACACGGAGCCTTCAAGACGTATTTGCACGAACATGGGGAAACAGATGAGGACAACTGTGAGTGTGGAGAGGTAGATACGGCCACTCACTCCCTGCTCGAATGCTTGGAACACGAGCAATTTAGAATAAATCTTAGGCAAGCGATCGAAGAGGAGGAATTGGAATGGCCCACCAATCTGAAAATGCTGGTTGAAAATCCAAGGACATATCTTGAATTAAGAATCCTTGCTAAGAAGGTAATTCTAGAAAGGAATCTGTAACAATAAATATGAACAAGAAATAAAATAACAAACAAGAACAGGAAATAAGAATTACAAACAAGAGCAAGAAACGAGACTACAAGAGAACAAGAACAACAACAAGAACAGGAACATACTGGTAAGAACACAACAGGAACCATTTTATTTTATTAAGAGACACTCCAAGTATAAGAAGCCGCAGAACAAGAACAAAAAAATAAATGACAAGAAAAAAAGAAACAAGAACAATAATTATATTGGTACAATGGAATAAGCCTACAACAATGGAACAGTTTTATTAAACTTACATGCTATCTACGAACAAGTAATCTGATCAAGAGCAGGAGTGAGGCCAAGAACAAGAAATTATGAACAAGAACAAGAAAAGCCCCACCTCCCTGAAGGTTAGGGACGGGTAACGAAGACCTGGCTAGCC
This sequence comes from Homalodisca vitripennis, assembly GCF_021130785.1. NCBI lineage: Eukaryota > Metazoa > Arthropoda > Insecta > Hemiptera > Cicadellidae > Homalodisca > Homalodisca vitripennis. The sequence goes on along the minus strand of NC_060213.1, from coordinate 54,309,698 downwards.
ACTTTCTCAGAGGGCAATAAGAATCCAGGGAACGGCCAAGAGGTCAAAAAATAACAAGAAAACAAGAAAAGAACAAGATAGTATGATTAAAGCTGTAAGACATTTTATATATATAGACTTGACCAAACACTCAAAAAAAGACAAAACCCGATAAGAACGTAATATTGAGCAGAACTAAGTGAGAGAGAGACTGTATAATTGATCGAGCAAAGCAAATGAAAAAGTCCGAGATAATAAGAAAAAAAATAATAAATCTACGAACGAAGACGGAGAAGAAATAAAAAAAGACGAGAAGATCAAGAAGACGAAGAAAGAAGATGATGAGAGAAGATTAAGAAGAAAAACTAAATTGTAACAAGAAGAAAGAAGATTGAAAAAGATTATTGTTAAGTACCATATATTTAAACATTGAATTTGCCACTCTGGTATGCCGTAAGGCTGGTACAGGGTTTAAGTCTTGTGTTGGTCAATGAAGAAAAATTGGTCAATGGTACAAGTCTATCCATGGAATATGGCAGAGCATCGTTCAAGTCTATCTCGAAGAAGAACTTCTCTTTTTACTGAAGAGGAGAATGTGAACATTTATTTTCTGCATGATTGCCAGCGTGCCTACGCAGGACATCTCAAGCATGAAGTGAGCTATAAGCCTAAACGTCTGCATGCAATCTCAGCGAAGTCTAAAAAGCGACACGTGGTGTGGCGTATTCCTATCTATAATAACTCATTAACTTGTTAAAAATGTTTGTGTTAAAATATATTTTGTTAAGAAAATATTGTTAAGAATTCTTTCAGATAGGATTTATAAGAACAGGAAAAACGAAAAATGTATTATTCATATAAAGATGATTAGGAATTTTCGAATCAGAATTATGATAATATTATAAACAAGTCCGAAGAAGCACTGTTGAAGATATTTATTTCCACTATTTATATTAAGGTTTCCTGTTAAAAATTACTTACTATGTTTATTTAAAGAATTATATGTTTGTGCTATTTAAGAAAACAAATTATTTAAGAACATTGTACTTTTTTATATCATACTAGTATTTATTTAAAAAATATAATTTCCTTGAGTAAAAAATCAATAAAAACGTCCCTAAAGCTGTAATGTCCATACTGTAAAATTTTCACGTTTTCACCTTCAGTCCTTTTGAGCCATTTTGCTTCAAATTCTACTTTAAATTACTTTAATTCCTTGCTGAAGGCATAATTTTTCTATCTTCAAGTCAGTTATCTAAGAGAGCTATAAATTGGCAATAAATAAATACTTTCAAACCAAAAATCGATTTACCATCATAAAATTTTCCAGCTGTGTACCCTATATTCGCTCATTTAAAACCTAGTTACGTAATATTGGCGTGAGGGATCATGAAATGTTGGTACAGTAATCATATTTTTATCAATCTAAATAAAACATCATAACAGTGGGCCATAACTGTGAGTTCGAGCTAATCTGACAGATGCATTATTCCGTTTTGTAAACACTTAGCGAAAACAAAAGAAAGCGCTTAGTTTATTTCGACTAGTGCACTTTATCGTTCTCAGTTGTTTACGAAAATTGACGACAACATCGAGGGGATTGGGGGCGGCACCCACTCGCCTAGAATAGACGGCCTGGACTTACAGTGGACATTTCAACTCTGAAAAACACTTTACTTCTTACTGTAAAACATCTGCAACTGCCAAATATATCACTGAGCTATTGCACTTCACCTAACAGCCCTCAGGTGTTTACGTTTGTATTACCAAAGAATTTAATTGTTATTCATACTTTTATGATTGGCCTTTAAACTCTAGATTGCAGAGAATAGTTAATAAAATGGATTACACTTTTTATCATTCCTTGGGCTCTCCCAATTTATTGGTTCAAGCACATTAGCTTCCAAATTATAAAGCTCCTGAAATTACATCCTATCACATGCTCATTAGATATAGTTCTGTTCTCAGCCATGAGACGTCGCACTAAAGATCATTAATTTTCACCGTTAATTATCTGAGCGATAGCGCAACTTATCTATCACTAGTGGATTGGCCTAATGTCTATTCTGTCGGCCAGTTATTTTGAAAAACAAATAGTGTATTCCATATGAAGCTTCGTTTCTATTCATCCAACCTTTGAGTTTTAAAATTTGAATGCCTTATCATTGGACTGAGTGGTATTGAACAGTAACTTTCCACCTGCGAAATTCCAGAGGTCC